>NW_011888807.1:3905003-3973926 GCF_000151845.1 Pteropus vampyrus
GTAAAAAGCAATTTTCTGAACTGAATCAAAATAATGTTGAGAGAAAAACATTCTAAAATATATACATTGAAAATAAATTTTGATGTAGGCTTCTCAGTTCTAATTTCTAGAAAACTTTAAAACTTTAATTATTGAATTTTGAAGACCCCCAGAGTAATTTTAAAGATTGGAGAATGTGGTTACAATTTATAATCTCATTCCCATTCAGCATGGAGCAAAGAAAGAGGAAAAAAAAATAAACCAGCAGTGATAGAAGAGTTCATTTAATAGATGTTTATTGCATGGATTTATCAAGAGTTCCTGTTTTTCATTTTTCCAATCGATCTTATTTTTTTAACATTAAGTTCTTTTTAAAATATGTTCCAATATTTTCATAGAATCAGAATATTCAAATATGTTTTTTTAAAAAATTAGTCTTTCTCTCTTGTGTTTCTCCTTTACTCTCACGTTACTACCACACTTACCACATTTCTGACACTTCTGGTCACCAAATGTGTGGGTTTTCCCACACCAGGCAATTCTGTGACACTAGCTGGGTGTTCTACAATTTAACTAAATTCTAACACTATCGGATCTCACAGGTTAAGGGTTCAATCCCATGAGAATGCCTCCTACTTTAGATGCTAGGCCAAATTGTAGGTCCCTAGGTTACCCACAACTACTAATCGGAAGTTCTCACGACCCCCTCCTTGGGTTTTATTAATTTGCTAGAGTGGCTCACAGAACTTAGAGAAACACTTAAATTTATCAGTGTTACTTGTCTAAAGTCTATGTGCCCAACTTTGAAAAGCCAAAACTCAAAACATCAGAGTTTGGATAAGGAAAGGTTTATTGACTGAAAAAGTGGGAGACCTACCAGTACCTCAAATCTATCTTAAGTAAGTACAGAGTTCAGGCTTCTTTTATGTCCAGGGAAAGGGAAATGGAAAGGGCAAGAGGTGACTGACCACCTCAGACATCTCAGCACCAAGAGGAGTCTGAGGAAGATTGTGTTAGTTAATGAGAGTCCAGTCAAGAGGTTGCTGCAAATCTTTAATAAACAACACATACTTCTTTTATCGCCTCAGGCTGCAAGCAGAATTCCTGTAATGATCAGCATGTCTATATGCAAGACTTAGCAGAAGCTATTAGCCTGAAGGCCATGAAAACGAAGCAGGTTTGTATAAGATGGAGTCAGAGAGACAGAGCATTTCACTTTGTTATGTCATTTTATTAAAGAATATGATAAAGGGTACAGTTGAACAGACAGATGAAGAGATACACAAGGCAAGGTCAAGGAGGTCCTGAGTGCAAGATCTTTGGTTTCTATGGAGCTGGGGTGTATCACCCTCCCAATGTGTGGATGTGTTCACCCACTGGAAGCTGTCCAAACCCCATACTATTAGAATTTCTGTGGTGGGTTCATGATGTGGGCATTATTGATCATTAACTCCATTTTCAGCATTTCTCTCTTCTCATGAGAATAGGGAGATGGCAGAAAATTCCAAGCTTCTAATCATGACAGGTCTTTCAAGTGACTGGCCCTCAACCAGGAGCCATCCAGGAGCTCACCCAGACTATCCTCATTGGAAAAGAAGACACCCCTCTCACCCAGAAAATTACAAGGATTTTAGGAGCAGAACCCTGTGTCAGGAACAAGGGCCAAAGAAGAAATACTAAAATACAAGATGTTTTTTAGTTTTCTTACCATTTAGGAAATTACAAGCGTTTCGAGATTTCTGTGCCAGGAACCAAGGGCAAAGAACAATGTATATTTTCTATTATCTCATACATGTGACAAGCCTTTGAAAATCTGTGGGGGTAATCATACCGTTCTAAATGTAATGCTTCAGTGTGAAAGAGGTTACTATTGATAAATAACTATTTTTTAAAACTTGTCTATTAGGAGTTGATAAATTTCTAAAATAGGAAATCATGTAGGTAGAAAGTAAGAAAAATTAGAGCAAATAAAGTTTTTATCCTAACTATTTGTCATTGAAAAATGCAATATACTAACAAAACTTCAAAAAATATTGAGATTCCGAAAGAAGTTATGTACATCCAAAGCATCAGTACATTTCAGAAAACAATAATGTTCCTTCGATTTGCTGAGGTGTTCTACAATATTTCTCTCTCTTGAGGTCCTTTGTAGAGCCATGAGTGCTCTTGAATTTCTGCAGGTTCAGAGTCTAGTGAGCCTTATCCAAGGATGTCAAACATTAATATACAAGGCAATGAGAATGATAATTTATTATTCAACAAAATATTTGTGTGTGTGTGTGTGTGTGTGTTAGTCTAATGTTCTTTCTTTATACAGATGATGCTATGCTGGTTATCTTTTACTTTTAACGTAAGACACTGAAATTCAACTGCATCTAAGACATTCTTTTTCTTCATCAATTACACAGGAAATATAAAGTACTCTCAGAATTCCTAGACAGACATTTAACTGTCATTTTTAAGTATGCAGTATTCCTTATTTCCGAAATTGTATATGTCACATTTCTAAGTATTTGCCTGAGCTTAAATTTAGAAAAATACATTCCAGAGATAATATAAACAATCCACATGGAAAGGATAGAATCTTCCCTCTCGGAGAGCCAAAAGTTGTATGAGAAATTCCTCATTTCATAAAGCTTCTAAGTATCTCAAAATTTCCAAAAGATACGGCTCGACTTTGTGAGTAGTAATATGTCTAAATACTGTTTTTGAAGTTCTCTTTGGGTAAGTTTCATAGTTCTTATATTTAGAAAATTTGCTTTGATGGGATTTTACTATCCCAAGTTCCCAAACAAAACAAGATTGTTTCAACAACATCCCTCACTATTTGTCTTAATTTAGTGGTTTCCACAAAATAAAGACAGAAAGAGTAGAAATTTTAAAACCAAAGTTGCTAATTAAAATAACTAAATATAAAATCTTGGGCAAAATAAAATAATATTCTATACAATTTTTTAGTTTAGGCAAGATTATTTTAGTATAGATGACTCCAAAAGTCGAGGGGCAGCTTATTAATGTAGCTAATGTGGTGGGAAAATGATAATGGCACAAGATTAGACCCAGATGGATGCAGAGTAAACTTCAGAGTGGAACTAGGCTACCTATATTGTGAATTTTTATTTATTTGTTTTAAAGGGATGCTGAAATAATAGGTCTGTTTTGAGTCACTCAGGGGTAGATCTGCCCAAGACAGATGTAACTAACTCTGGATACTGGTGGCATTCTCTGTGAAGATTCTGGCAAAGGGCTTGCTGCCCTCTGATTAGATTCAAAAACAGAGAGGTACAACTTAAATACCCCTCAGCACAAAAGATGTCTGACATCAAGTTAGCTTCCACTTTACAAATAATGGTAGTGAAATCTTACACACTCTTGGGTTGCTTCATTCATGTGCTCAAGCAGGACAGAAAGAAAATAATTTCACATTATGTTGTTATGTTATATTTAGAAACTAGTCAAAATACATGCTAGTCTTAAGTAAATTAACTTTTAACTTGCAAATTATAACTATAGATGGAAAGGGGACACTGATAGAGATGCTCTGTATTTTTCTATATTTTGAATGGGGTAGATATGTTTCTCAAAAGTCATTGATTTTTACACCTACAATCAGTACAATTCGCTACATATAAATGTTACCTCAACATAAAAAGAAGTAAAAGATGTAATTTTTTCACTCAGATCTTAGTATTAACTATCTCTATTCATTCATTCATTCATTCATTCATTCATTCATTTATTTTCTGTATTCTTGATGCTCTGGCACTGCAATTTGCTGACTGGAGACAGACTGCCTCTCCCAGGGCAAGCAAATTCTTAGAAATAGCAAAGACTGGCTGAGGAGTGTGCTGTTCTTATACAAATCAATCAATCTGTGCTTTCTCTGTCTGGCCTTCATACTCTAGCAGTATGACTCCTCTGTCTTAATCATCTCAAGGCCAGGCATCAGACAACTATAGCTACTCTCAATACCTCAGAGTCCACTCAAATTATTCAAACTAGCTAATCCTAAGTCTACTTATCTTGCCTTGCCTTTCTCACGAACCGCAATAAAGTCTCTTGACCATGCTTTCCCTTTGCTCCTTCTGTCTCCTGATTGACCGTAGTGCTTTTCTATGTGGCCCTCCAGAGTGTGGCATTCCTCTACCTCTTGGGAACTGTAGCAAACTATCTTTTCCATAGCAATTATCTGATCTGTCAGCCTCATCAGGTCTGAATAATACTAAAACCTGTATTTTAAAACAGTCATAGTAGTAGAACATCATATAGTAGTTTTTCAAATAAGACTTCTTCTTAACAGAGCTAATGACCTACCTAAGGAAATATCTGGCACACATATGGTATTGCTGAATTTTGTTTTTGTCTCACTCTCTTCAAACCTAGAGACATCTATGGTGAACTGTCTTTGATGTTTAACCAACACTCAGCTTCAACCTGTAGCAGCTTTGATAAAACATAGTTTTAACCTATTACACTATTTAATATATAGGTACTTTTGCAATTATAGGCTTACTATCTATTGGGCTCCTGGGTCTCTGCTCATTAGTTCCTTGATTTCAGTGAAATCACATCATTAATTAGATATAAAATACTAAATCATAAGCTAAAACTCTTATCTGGACCTACTCTTATTTGGTACTGTTGAGGCCCAAGGAGAATGATCCAGTCTTTGCTGGATCCTTTCATTCTTACAAGAAAAATAAGTAAGATGAGAAAAACAATACCGCAGTTGTGTTAGTCCAGATTTCTTCAAAGTATCACTTAAAAACTCTGTTGTGATAATATCAATTAGATTCTGTGTCACAAGTAATAAATAGCTAACTTTAGTTGAGGTATTAAAATTTGAAAAACACATGCAAACACATACACACACATGCTCATGCATGCATATATTTGTATGAATTTAAGTGTGGTCCTATAATAACTTCCCTCTCACTTACACATGTGTTTGGGTGAGTGAGAAATGGATTTACTCCTGAAGGAAATGACAATTGTCCTTATAAGTATCAAACATGTGAGTTAGCAACCATTAATTTACTACTCTGTTGTACGAATCATAAATTTTTATAGTATATTATCTCTCAATAAATGTACACCATAGAAATATATGTTGCATCTAAATACTATTGATTCTGTGTGTGGAAGCAGAAAAAAATGTTGAGAAATTCTGCTTAGCATATGGCTTGTACATGTCTGGCCCATGTGGGGCTTGTATATGCCTAGCAATTTTACTCTAGTGCAACAGAGACTAACTAAAGCAGGGAGGAACGTCCTCTTTAGAAATCATTTATGTTGATTTCTTTCCTTAGGGAGGTAAAAGCCCCAAACTGCCATAACAGGAAATCTGCAAAGTCTGGTCAAACATTTGGAAATCAGATTTTCTTAATTAGCTCAGAGCTATCCTATTTACTTACATATAGAAATACTCATTGGCTCGGAAAAAAAAAAAAAAATGGGACAAGGGAGTATTCCAAAAAAGAGAACATTTTGATGGGTCACTATATAAAATTTAAAATATTTTGATTACTATAAAATTATCTTTCTGAGCAGCTTTACTTCCATATTACCTTTATGCTAGGAACTTATTTATAATATAGATATATTCTTAAAGAACACATAGTTTTTATTTGTTAATTCCAAAATTATCACCTGAAAATTTTTAAGTAAAGTAGGAAAAACAAATCTGTTTGACAATTATGTAAATCCTTATTTGTACAGTTTATCTCCTCAAAGCATGCATCCCAAACCTATCATCTAATTTCAATTAAAATTTAACAAATTATGTAATAAAAAAGACATGTTTATTAAGTTTTTCTAGTCTGTCTGAGGAATGCAGGTGAGAACATGCCAATTTAGGTGTATTTGCATATATATGAACAAAACGCACACCAGAAGTGACTTACAGAGTTTCCAAAAGCAATAATGCCATGCAAAATTTCTATTTTTGCTGTAAAATTGCCCTTGTTCAAGAGAAACAAAAGAATATATAAACAAATGGGATTACATTAAACTAAAAAGTTTTTGCACAGCAAAAGAAACCATCAACAAAAGGACAACCTACTGAATGGGAGATAATATTTGCCTATGATACATCTGACAAGGGGTTAATATCCAAAATTTAAAGAGAACTACAACTCAACAACAACAAAAAAACAAACAATCCAATTAAATAATGGGCAGACGACCTGAATAAATATTTTTCAAAAAGGACATATAGATGGCCAATAGACATATGAAAAAATGTTCAAGGTAACTAATCATCAGAGAAATGCAAATTGAAACCACAATGAGATATCACCTCACAACTGTCAGAATGGTTACCATCAATAAATCAAAAAACAACAAATATTGGCTGTGGAGGATGTGGAGAAAAGAGAAGCCTCGTGCACTGTTGGTGAGATTACAAATTGGTATAGCCATTCTGGAAAACAATTAAGAGGTTCCTCAAGAAATTAAAAATACAACTACCTTTTGATTCAGCAATTGCACTTCTGGATATTTATCCAAAGAAAACCAAAACACTACTTTGAAAGATCTATACACCACTATGTCTACAACAGTGCTATTCACAATAGCCAAGATATGGAAGCAATCTAAGTGTCCATCAATAGATGACTGGTTAAAGAAGTTATGGTACATATATACAATGGAATATTACTCAGCTATTAAAAAAATTAAATCTTACTATTTGCAATCATATGGATGGACCTAGTGGGTATCATGCTGAGTGAAATAGGTCAGATAGAGAAAGATAAATACTGTATGATTCTTCTTACATGCAGAATCCAAGAAACAAAAGAAACCAGAAAACTAAAGGAAAACAGACAACAGATGCAGGGAACAGACTGGTGATTGCTGGAGGGGAGGGAAGTTGGCGGAATGGATGAAAAAGGTGAAAGGATGAAGAAGTACAAATTAGTGGTTACAAAACAGTCACGGGATTTAGAGCATAGCGTAGGGTATTAGTCAATATTATTGTAATAGTCATGTATATTGCCACATGGGGGCTAGAGTAATCGGGGGGCGGCTGGGGGATCACTTCACAGATTGTATAAATATCTAACCTTTAAAGTTAAAATAAAAAAATTAAATTAAATGCTCATATTTTTTGACTTAGAAAAAGTTACTTTTTTCCTTGTTCATGCTGTGCTTATTAATACTTCCCAACCTCTTTTGCTCCTAAACAAGTTTCCTCTTCCTCCACCTCATATCACTTCATAAGAAATGCAAACAGTTAGTTGCAACAAATAACGTTGTGTTCCAGATAACAGAGATTCTTAAAACTATAAGCAGAAAACAAAGGGTAAATTGCAGAGGCAGACTACCTGCTGCTTAATTTCTGTGATGCCTGTGGCTTTATCTCTTCAGTTCTAGGCACAAGATTAATTTATCTAAGTAATTTTTGTCAAATACCTTCTTAGCTAGCCATGAAGTTTGAAACAATTCTAGTTCTCAAGTCTACCCAAGTAAGGAAAATGCACCAATACATACTTTTGCAATTATGTAAACTTCACATAATCGACCTTAGAATTTTGAGAACTGGAGTGGATTAATTTTTACATACACCATAAAAAATTTCACACATTAGCAAAAAAAATAGCCTTAAGTTGTTCCATTTTTGGATTGCATCAGTAAAGTTAAAAATAAAATTATGTGGATAGAAGCATAGTAATACTTGCTTCTTTTAAGAATTTGGCTTTCATCTTATTGTATATATTTAGGTTCCTGTATTTCTAATTCCTAATAGCTGACAGAAAATTGTCTTTAATCTACACAGAGCTAGAGTTCTCAGACAGAGCTGTATAAAGTACAGTTTTTACAGGGGCACACTACATTTTACCTAAGGTGTGGAAAAACTCTAAACATTCTTTTCCAAGTGTGTGAACTAAACTTAAGTCACTTTGTGCTGAGTTTTATTTATGAAAAACTAAATTCAATATAAGACTTAAATGAGAATTTATGTTAAAAAAAACTGTTAAAAATGTATTGATGAGTTCATAATCATTACTTACTTGGGAGATAAAATATTCTAAAACTGATTTATGGTGCTGGTTGCATCAGTCAGCAGTTATTAAAAATCATTGAAAAGGATGTATTTCATGAGATGTAAAATATACCTTATTAACATTAATGTACATAAAAAAAACCTGAAATAAAAATTAGTGTACATGGTTTGCAAATATTGAGAGGTGGGTAAATTAATGGCTTTGAATGATTTTGAAAGTTTTTTTATGTTCCATACTTTTTTTTTCTAATTTTCACACTAGTTTGTTGAAAAAAATCTGTGTGAAACCATTATGACTTATGACTTGTTCTAGCCTGGTCTGTCAGATTTCTTCTGGAACTGAAAATCAATAAGCCAAGGATCATTATTATGTACATTGAACAGTCTGGTTTAGCTTTAAAAACATGCTTTTCAAGCTAAATTTCCTTTATAATGCACCTAGCTAGAAAAAAAAAATGAAGAAAAATATTAGAGGCGAAGCAAACCTGAGGTTTGAGAAGTCTGGTAGTCCATTCTCCAAACACAATTGGGTTTTCCTACCTCTGTTACATTCTAGAGAGCTCACAGTTGGTTTTAATATATTTATTTATGGTTCTATGTATATATTTTGCTTTCCTGGAGGGCTAAAGTATGGTAGTTTTATTCTTTTTAACCTTAGAGGTAACTGACTGTCAGATTGATTTTGGGCTATAATGACTTGATTTAATCCTCTGAAAGGGGATTTTGAAATCAGTCCTATAAGACGAGGCACTGGGTTCTAAACAATGCATAAAATTTGCACATAGGTATGTATGGAATGAATATTTAATTAACATATGTGTTCAGTATAAAGGACCCAATGCATAGGCAATTAAACAGGGTTATTATAATGTTTGTGTTATCTTCATTCATGAATTAAAAAAAAAAAGTTTAGAAACAGGTTGAGAAGTACTTTAAGTAATTCACCACTAGCTTCTAGTGAAATGGTGAATCATGAAATCAGAGAATAAAAAAATCAATCCAAGTAAAACGAAAGTTTGAACAACAAAAAAGCCATGTCTTTGTTGCAAAACCCATAGCATTTAAGCTTATAATAAGGGAAGTGACTACAAGAACTGCAGACACAGAAGGAAAATTGTGAGAAAAATTTTCCAACACATTCCATGAAAAGTCAGCAGGGTTTTACAGGAAACAATCAAGTGATTGTAGAAAGAAAACATGCAACCAAAGAATTTATTCAGTTAACATCTATAATTTAACAAAATAACATATGTTCAAAGTCACATTTGAAGACAAATTAAAAGGCCCTTATGGACTATAAATTGCTAACTACCAATGTTCATTTAAGGAAACAAGGAATAACACTGATGACAAACTATCCCAAAAGTGGCTGTTGTAAAAACTGGCATCTGAATACTTAGGGTCGACATTCCTGGTAACTTAGAAATCTTAAGTCAATACATCTTTAATCCAAATATAGGTGGAAGACATGCAATATACAGGGGGCTCTATTTTATATTTTTAAATAGTAATATAAAATTACAAAAAATATTTATAGGTACAAATATTTTACAAAATTTGAACATAAATTCTTTAAACCATATGAATCATCAGAAATCTAACACCAGAAAAATTATATATCCATAGTTGATATTTAAAGAGAGAAAACTGATGAAGTGTAAAATCTGAATGTATTAATTTAAAAAATGCCATACAGGAAGACATTTATATTTATACACAGTACATAATATATTTACTATCACATATATGTGATGTATACATGCACATATATGCACAATGACATGTATAAGTATTTACATATACACATCCTATGTAAAGCATAATTATTGATCATTTTATGTATTAGATTTACACATTCTTTTATTTAATTCTAATAGCAATCTTAAAAAATGAGAATTATTTTTCTGATTTCACAAAAAAGGAAATCTAGAACTAAAAATAAAGAGAAACTTCACTAAACAGTTAGCAAATGGTGATACTCCCACTCATTCTCGGGCACTTGAATTTCTCTATTCACACCTGCCAGTACCTTTTGTAATATAAATAATAAGATAATTTCCACATCAATTTTATTTAAAAAATGGTAGATTTATTTTTAAAGAAAAAAATTAATAACTAGCACTTAATCTCATATTTTCCCCTTTCCTATTTTCCTACTGGAATAAGACTAAAGAATTATTCAGGTAGTTTCCTGGAAATGCACCTGAGACAGCATAATTTTGTATTTCGTTTAATAAAACAACATTTCTAATTAGTCTTATAGCTCACCTTATTGTTCTAAGGTCCTTTCTAAATTAATAATGTAATGAATATCTCTTTAGATGTTCCTTTTTACAGATTTTTAATTCCTCAGTAAAAATTATTAAAGTAAATATCACAAAATGATATCATTTTAGAAGACTATGCGTGTCTGTTACATGCCAGGAACCACAGAAGGTACAATGATTAAAGCAGTGTAAAAGGCAGATGTGGAGCCAGCTTTTGTGGAGATTGAAAACATTCTCACCACTAGAGTTGGACTTCTTTACAAATTACTATTTGATATTCTATGGTCTCCTGAATATACATGGATCTTATCAGCTCAACTAAACACTAACCGATTTCAAGTACACGAACACATTCAGGATACCTAATGGGCATATTTTGATGGTGTTCCAACAATATTCTTTTGGAATTTACAATAGTGGGATAACTTTTCGATCTCAAGCTGCCAGCATTTCACTGTATTTGACTGAGGGCTTTCTTTGGCCATCAAAGTCAGCTCTATCCAAGCACTTCAAGCTAGAAGTTCTGAAAATTAACACTCCTTCAATTACCTCTCTTTCTTGGAATGACCCTTGGTCAAGGACTGATAGGGAGTCAATGCATGAAGACCCAAGCTTTCTCTTCTTTTGGGTGGTAAAACTCTGAACAAATGTTCTACACTGGTTCTCACTATTCAGAAGCAGAATTAAATTTCATTTTTCCAAAGGATTACTTTGTCAACACCTAATCTTTCATCAGTTAACTTCCTTTTTCTGTTTTATTTTCATACTCTCCTAATTATCTCCTGGGACCATCTTCCCAACAAACAACTTGTACTCAAATCCTCATCTCAATATTTACTTCTGGAAAATTACAAACTAAGACATCTTAGGTGTCTGAAGATACTCCGAGATATTGATGTCAGCTGAGACCATCTTGAGCCCTATTTTGATTTTCAAGACACCTAAACAATTTATATCTAACTTACTTAACCACCAACTGTGTCATTAAGAAATTTTGGTATCCACTGGACCTGAGCTTAGAGAAAAGAAACACAGACACAAACACACACATTTACACAGAGCTAACACACACATACATATATCCCTAAACCAGCATCGTCAATTCCTCAAAGTTCTACCTTAGAGTTGTAAGTTGTTTCACAGCTAATATTATAAATTATTTGAGTGCTAGGGCAACAGTTGCTGGAACGAGATGAGGAGATAATTTGTGGTGTTATATAGAAGTTTATGGGCATCTCTTTTGTTCAATGAGCCTTTGTTCTTCTGTCTATTCTAAGCTAGGGTGACTCTTCTGAACCAAATGGTTATTTTTTTAAAAAAATCCCATTCCATGTTCAGAATGTAACATTCTCAGACTAGAGAGAGAAGCAGAAATTCTTCATTTCTTGGCCATTCCCAGGGAAATACTAAGATGTATCATAACAATGGGCCCTCAAACAGAAGCAGACATCTCAAAGCTGACCAGAACCATGGAATTGTTTTAAGTGGCATACAGAGAAGAGCTCCTCTGATCTGCTGATACTTTCCTGTTCTTTGATGACATTGCTGGAATATCTAATAGCTTTCTGCTCATTTTGAGTTATTAATGCCCAGTGTACATAAGTATAAAACAGCGATTTTCCAGGAGGGAGAGAAAAAAGTCAGGACTTTTATTTCTTTTTTCCCTCTTCTGATTTGAGGAAAAATAAAAAAAAGTTATCCTTACTGTGCACACAATTACATTGTATTTGTTGAATTCCACTGTTTTCTTGGCTCTCAGCCTTTGGAATTGTGTGTTGGCTCTTTGTAGGCATTGGTACAGCAGACTCTGTAGATCACACTTCAGGGAACTATTTTGAGCCATTTAAAAGATTCTCAAGACATAGTAGGTCTCAACTGTTTGCAGTTCTCCTTTGAATGTGGTGCATTTTTGTTTTATTTTGTGATTCTAGTTGCTAGTTCCCAAGCAACAAAAAAAATTTTACTGAGTATTTTCTGTATGACTATATATCTATGTGCATGTGTGTGTGGAATACATACATATTTTAGCTTTCAGTTTGAAAACTAGTTTTCAATAAATTGTTGTCTTAAAAACATATTTATAATACATACTACTATGTATAATACCAATGTCATAATAATGAGATCAAATGACTCTATCTAACACTTAAATTTTTATACCCAGGATGAATAAAAGCATATAATGACACTTTCCTCCTACTATACTGCTCAAAGAGTCACAATGTAATTCAGCCCTATGTTGGAGTAACGTGTTACAGAATCCCACAAATAGAAGTCTGGACTAGGATTAAAAAGGAGGTAAAACATATCTCTGAACAAGTCCTTCCTGTCAATTTACTTGGTGAGTGAAAAGTAAAGTACAGTAGAAATCAGAAAGAGGCAGCTAAGTTCCCTCTGGGAGAGACTCATTCAGCAGGGTGATGATATACTGGTATGCCACTGTCTAGTGACTTCACCAAAAGAGATACCAGTCATGTAGGAATTAAGACAAGTGAGTTTACACAGAAATTGTTTCTATTTCTTACTTCCTTAGTTCCCACTTTCTGCTATAAAAATGTTCTGCAATAACATTGCCATTTCACAATTATGACTTCATAGTTTTGTTTTGTAAGATCAGATCGAGGTTAGAAGGAGATGCAGAAATATCTGCAAGCTTATTTACAGGCAGCCTATATAAAATGAGGAAAAATGTTGTGTTATCTTGCCTAATGATCCAGTTTAAAAAAATGATGTTGAAGAAATTATGAATTTTTCTTTAAAGCAAAAAATTTTCTTTAAAGATTAAAATAATAAAAAAGTCAATTCCCAATTTATCTCTTAGAAGATCAATATTTACATTTTTATATATAATATTTACATATGTCTTTACCCTTGCAAGGATTTGATATTAATGAAAATTTTTATTTCAAGAATGAATATAAATATTCCATAGCATGAATTCCATTTAGTGCCAGAGACCTTAAATCAAATTACAGAGTTACAAGAATAAGAATTAAAATCACTTTCATGGGGTAAAAAGACAAGAATATCAAATTAATAAAATATTTTGGATGATCAGGTATTTTCTCAAGATACATTTGCTTGATTAAATTACTATTTTCATACAGAAGTTCAATATAGACATATTCTGTGTGTGTGTGTGTGTGTGTGTGTGTGTGTATGTGGTTTGAACTGATTTTTTGAACACTTCCCTTTAAAATATATTACCAGTGCAAAGTGAAATAACAACTTTTTCTGAGAGTCAAATGTTAAGTTTTTCTATTTGTTTCATTTAGGATTTAAAGTAATAGTCTCGCTGATCAAGAATAATGCTAACTATAGTCTTCAGGAGACAGAAAGTAAACCATTCAAACGAATGACTATAAAGTGAATAGCTTGTGCCAAAGGATAATTTATTTGATTTAAAACACATTTGTAGAACAAATTTTGGAACTATGCATACTTGTTAATTTTCTCTTTTGTGATTTCTCTTCTTTTTTTTTTGTAGAATGGCAGTTAAAACCAACATCTAGACAATGCCAAGTTTCATGAAGTGGTTAAGAGCATTCCTGGAAGTGGTACATATGCCAACAAATCTGCCTTTTGCAATTAGAAGAGATAAAAAGTCTGTGCTAGAGATGAATAAAAGCTACTCTATGGTTGTTGTTTTTATTATTAGTATCTTGAAATACAAAAAACTGAGCCTAACATGAGAGTGAAGGGAGACTGTAGGAAATAGTCAATATTTTCTATCTACTATAGAGACATTCAGGCCCAAATTTGTTTCTGAGGCCTCTTCAATTCCAGGCCATGACTAAGAGTCTTCTCTTGATATACTTTGTCTTCTTACCTTCAAAGTCTACTGTGGCTGGTTGGTTTGCAAAACTTTGGATAGATCAGTCTTTGGTTCCAATGTTGGCAAGCGTCAATCTCAATATTTGAGTCTTTCAAATCAGATTGATTGTTAATTATGAAGAAACTTATGGTAGCATTTTCTTTCTTATTTCTATGTGACATAGGATTTTGGAACTAAACAAAGCTTTTAGACAACTTTGTAGGCTAAAGTAAATTGTAGAAAATTAACCCATAGACACAATGGACTTGATACTAAAGCCCACCCCAGACAAACTCTAGTAACTCTTCAAATGTTGAATTATTAGAAATATTTCTCTTCAACATATTCAAAGTTGATCAGGATATGAAAATTTTTCTTAAAAGAAATTATGTCCAGTTTTGACATTTTGCTACTTGTCAATCTCAGTCTTTTCTTTTTTTCTTTAATATTACTGTGGTTTGTAAAATAAACTAAGTAGAGTTACATAAACCAGAAAAAACTCAACCTGTGAACAGATTACCCTAAAGATTCTAAATGTGTCAGGCCAGATTGTTGTAGATTACTGAACTAGAGAAAACACTGACCAACAGTTAGTTCTTAAGTAACTCCACACATTTCCTTGACAAGAAACACTAAGATACCAGTCCATCCTTCCTCTTATCCTATGAACCAAATATGTTAACAACTAACAAGAAGGTTTTTGCAAAAAAACAACCAAAACTTCAAAAATTGATTTTCCAGAGAACCTGACTACCTTAAAACATTTATTTTCAGTTTAAGAGTAGATATATTAAAATTTCCATATTGACTTTCTTAATTCCTTGGTAGTGCTTTTATTTTCTTATTTTATATTTACCAATGAGTTGCAGAAGTTTTGTCTAGGTGCAAAAAAAAGATTGAAAAACAGTGGTACCAATTTGAGAAGGCAAATCAAATTTTTAATCCATGGCACTGCAACTTCTTAATTCTTATCCAATTCAGTTTACAACTTGTTTCAGGCAAAGTGACTTGTAGATTTACCCATAATTTACTCCTTTCTTCCTTATGTTGAGAAAAACAAGTTTTATTTTTTCTGTTTATAACTAATACCTGTCATTGATTCCATTCCTTCTTACCAGGCCTTTAGTTCTCAAAAGCCCTGGCTACCTTGTTAGCAAAGTGCTAATCTATATTTTCCTTCCCTTTGACGGCATGCTTCAATAGAGAAGAAAGTGTTGGTTAAGAATGCAGACACTGCTGTCAGAATATTTGATTTCAAATCATGATTCAGCAACATCTGTGTGAATTTAGGCATATTATTTCATATCTTTGTCTCAGTTTTCTTTATTAAAAAACTGAGAAAATAATGATTTTTACCTTATAGGTTTTCTGTTAATGAATATTGCCTTAAATGATATACAGAACAGAATTAACACAGTGCCTGCCATACAGTTTGAACTTTGATACTCACAATACAACTTCTGTAACCAAATTTCACTTTAAATGGTCTCAAATGATACCATACCTCCAAAACTACCAACTTTAATAGCTTTTATATGCTAATCTAATTCTGTGAAACCTCTAGTATTTACATTCTCTGCTCATCCCTCCCTTTTTCTTTTCTTTTTTCTTTCTTTCTTTTTCTTTTTTCCTTAAAAAGTATCTAGAAGTGCTTATTTGATTAAGGACCAAGATAGCCACTATAAAAGAGGCAAATGAGGGCCATGCCTGGATCATGCCCTCAAAGAACTTAAAGTTCAGTAGGAAAGATTAAATGCATACAAAATATCATTTGATTGTAAATTAGAATAGAGGAGCACCGTAAGAGACACTAATAACTGCTAATGTAGTGCCATGAGAGCTCAGATGAAAGTACAATTACTTCTAGCTGTGAATAATTAGAAAAAAAAAAATTAATGGGGGTGCTGGCATTTAATCTGGGCCTTTCAGAATGAAAAACATTTGGACACAAATATTGAATAAGTGTATTTTAGGTCAAAGTCACCAAATTTGCAAAACTTCCTAGAGAATAAGAAAGAGTTAAATTCATCTTTGTAAAAAAGGAGTAAAGGAGATTATGATCAGAAGCTTACTTGTGAAGAGTTTTAATTTCTAGGCTAAAAAGTTTAACTTATGTTCTGTGTGTTATGAGTAGCCATTAAAGTTTTAGAGCATGTAAGTGACCTGATCAAAACTATATTCAATAAGATTAATCTTGCCACGATTTTATCACAGTTCAGAAGACATGGATAAGCCTTTGAGGAGTCACAACATCTGGTAGGAGCAGGGACAGAGCTATAAACAGATTCCGTTGGGGCTACAAGGGGCACTTGCTTACTCCATTTGGGAAATGGGAAACTTCCTGTAGAAGGTGACTAATGAACTAATTTTTAAGAGATTAGAAATGACCAGGCAGAAAAGGGAAATAGTTTCCTATAAGTAGAAATAGCTAAAATGGTTTAAATGGCATGAAACTGTGAAGATTTTATAAAGAGTACAAGGAATTATACTTATAGAGCATAATGTGGAAGGGTATTAAATGGCATTTGGCATGGAGATCATAGGGAGCTTTGTAGGCCATAGTACTGTACTTGAGTTTAAGGTGCTTTATAAAACAAATGAAGTGAAGGAGCAACTCCACTAGTGGTTACTGTAATAGTCCAGATGAGAATTGATGAGAACTTGAAGTTAGAAATATCAACAAAGACAGAAAGAATGTTATATGAAACAGGAGAATGCTTGTGTTGGTGAAATCAGCAAGGCATAACTATCTGTCCATTTGATAGACATTTATTTAAAACCCATTATATTTCAAGCACTGAAGAATTCATCAACAATGCATCAATGAACATTAGTGAACAGAAATTTTCCACCCTTATAAATCTTATATTTCTGAGGAAGACTAAGAGAGGAGACAAAAGAGAATAAAATTTTGTAAGTGACATTTTCATATAATTATTTCCTAGTTAAAGTTTGAGCTTCAATTCCAAAGCTAACTTCTCTTAAGCTTAGTAGTTATCTTTACTGTTCCCAAGATCAAAGCTTTGTTCCCATATTTTTAAATTCTATATTCTATATCCACTCCTTTTCTCTTCAACACTCATGATTCCCAAATGTACAGCCCATATTTAAGTTCAACTTTTTACTACGTATGACCATTTAGATGAAGAACCTGTATGTTACTTTATTCTCATCAGTTCTAAAATGTTCCACTTTATCTTATTACATGTTCTTCCTTTTTCCTGATCTTAATCAATGGCTTCATCATTCTTTATCCCAACCTTGTTTAAATTATTTTCACGAAACTCCCCATTACTCTTCAATTTAAACCTAGTCAATTCATATATTTTGGTTTTAGTTTCTGAAAGGTCATCTCACTCCTTTCTTTAGGTTTAATTCAGACTTTACTATCTCTTATTTGAGTTATAGTTAGTTTGCTAATTGTTCTCCCTTGCAACTTCATTTATTTCTCTAAGTCATAGGTCAATCAAGTCATTCTACATAAATATTTACATGACTTTCTGCCCACCCCATCCTAAACCATCTAAAACATACACAAACACCACTATTTATAAAATGAAGAAAAAATTCTCATGCACGCTAGACAAAGCAAGAAGTTGCATGGCAGGCTCTGTAGGGAGATGAACTTTCTATGTCAAAAGAAAGTAAGAGGCAGAGACACTTTTCTAGGAGATTGTGACTCTCACTCTACTTTGGTTCCCATTCCACCTCTGTCTATTGGTATTGTCCGTGCTGAGTTGGTTCAGGAAACAAAAAGGCTCAATAATTGTAAATAGTCCCCTAAACTGAAGAGTACAAATTCTGTTTTCTCCTTTTTTTCTTTTCAAGTCTGGCAGGATGCTTGCTGCACAGATAATCACATGAGGCTGTTGCTCTGTAAAAATATCAAAAGCCAGACTGAAAGCTGAGCCAAGAGATGCTGTATCTGCTCTTGTGCCCATAACCCCTTTACTTCACTTAGGTTCTGTATCCTTGATCAAATATGGTTGAAAATATAGGTGAGTGAGGATATGTCCATTTCAGTCAAACTGAATCTCCCTGGAATAGTGCAGACCTCAAACCCACTTTTCAGCCTGTACCCCACTGTCAGCCCTCCCTTCACCAATACTTCAGGGGATCGGGATTGACAATCATCTCCCCAGCCTCTCTGCATCATTTTCCAGTCTTTAATGTCCCTATTCCTTTTTGCACGTATTAAATTCTTGTTTACCTTTCAATGTTCACCTAGGATGCCACATCTTCAGTAAAATCTTTAATTCTCAAACTGCTAATAATCACTACTTTTTCTTTATTCTGATGCATTTTGATTACACAAATTATACTTAGTTGACTAATGTTGAAATAATTATAAATCCTTGAAGGAAACAAGCACGTGTTAATAATCATTATGTCCCCCGCCATATGTAGCACTATGTTGGTCACATAATAGCATTCAAGAAATATTTTTGGAATTAAATTGAATAAACACAATATTTCATTGTTAAAAAAGAACAACCACTTTATGAAATGTATTTTAAAAATTTAAGAGCAGTAAAAAAATGATCAAAATGCAGGAACAAACTCAACACTAATTAATGCATATTTTGAAGTATGGTCTCTATATTCCTTCAATTGACTCACTCAGCATTACTCTACAATAAATTTGGGGGTAAATAAAATACAAGTAGATGTTAAAATATTTCAGAATTAAATGGATTATGGATATATTGATAAATAATGACAGTCTTTTAAATTTGTATAAAGTCTAAAAAATGTGCTGCCTTTTGAAGCCAAGATAATATTAGTATACATAAATTTGGTTTTTAAAGGAGACTTACCCATATTCTATTTCTACATGTTCAATACTTATGGCCTTAGATGAAGTTAGTTCATCTAACTTCAAACTGAGTAGAGACATCAAATATGAGAGAGCTATAGATTTTCTGTCTTCAGCCTAACAATTGGAAAAAGTTTCTTTGCAAGAACTTCCAAATGCTTGCTGACCAAATTCAGTTGTAGAGTGTTTTAAATATACATGTGCTAGGGAATTCCCACACTTTTTTCAGAGACTCTGATTCTGTAGAATTGGCTTGAAGTGGGTACATATTGGTATGCTAAAAAGCTTCTGTGTGATTTTTTTAGTTGATTCTGAGTTTAAAAATTAATGAGAAGTGCATTTTTATGAATAGGAGCACATAAAGATAATAAACAAGCTCTGTGTGCTGCTAGTCATAGTCACAATAGTATCCTGGACATATAGATGCCCCTCAAAGCCAGATAAGGGAAGAATGTGATGAAGGGTACCTTATCAAGCCTGACACTGTTCATCAAGATCTATCCAAAGGGGGCACATTAAAAAGTGCTCTCCAAAAAGGAAGCCTCTTCAACAAATGGTGCTGAGAAAACTAGAAAGCAACATGGAAAAAAAAAAAAAAAAAGAAACTAGACTGTTGTCTATCACCACACACCAAATTTAACTCAAAATGGATTAAAGACCTGAATATAAGACCTAAAACAATAAAATGCATAGAAGAAAACATAGGTACTAAACACATAGACCTTAGATTTAGAGAGGATTTTATGAATTTGACCTCAAAGGCAAGAGAAGCAAAAGAAAGAACAAGTGAATAGGATTATATCAAACCAAAAAGCTTCTGCACAGCAAAATAGACCATCAACAAAACAAAGAGGCAACCAACCAAATGGGAGAAGATATTTGTAAACACCTCCAAGAGGCTGATATCTGATATATACAAAGAACTCATACAACTCAACAACAACAACAAAAACCCACAAACAATCCAAGTAAAAAATGAGCAGAGGACCTGAACCAACACTTCTCCCAAGAAGACGTACAAATGGCCAATAGATATACGAAAACATGCTCAACTTCACTAGTTATTAGGAAAATGCAAATCAAAACCACAATGAGACACCATATCAAATCTGTTAGAATGGCTATCATGAAGAGAACAAGTAATAATAAGTGTTGGAGAGGTTGTGGGCAAAAAGGAACTCTTATACACTACTGGTGGGATTGCAAAGTATAACCACTATGGAAAACGGTATGGAGGTTCCTCGAAAAACTAAGAATTGAATTACCATATGACTCAGTAATCCTTCTTCTGGATATCTACCTGAAAAAATTTGAAAACATTTATTCATAAAAATTTCTGTATTCCGGTGTTCATTACAGCACTATTATGGTGGCCAGGACATGGAAACAACTGAAGTTTCCTATGATAGAAGATTGGATAAAAAAGATGTAATACATACGTACAATGGAGTATTACTCAACCATATGAAAAGATGAAATGCTGCCATTTGTGACAACATGGATAGATCTTGAGAATATTATGCTAAACAAAATAAGTCCGACAGAAAGAGTTGAGAACCATATGACTTCACTCTGAAACTGAAAGCAACAAACAAACAAAAGCTCATAAACAAAGGTAACAGTATAGTAGTTATCAGAGGCAAATGAGAGGAGGTAGAATAAGGTAAAGAGAGACAAATATATGGTGATGAAAGGAGCTCTGACTTTGGGTGATGAACACACAATGCAATATACAGAGATGTATTATAGAATTGTACACCTGAAACCTATATAATTTTATTAATCAATGTCACCCAATATATTTAATAAAAAATGATCTCCAAAAGTATAATGTTGATATGAAAATATTTACCGATAAAAAAATGCTATAATGTGACTTTTCTACAAATTATTTTGTTATTGATAAGTGGTTATCCCAAGGAGGTCTTGAAAGCCAGTATATCTGAGATAGAGATTAGGGGAAAATATATTCTCTGATGCACTGACCATTGTATTCCAAGGAACACCCAAGAAAAGAGTCCTCCAGAGAAGAATCAAGATTCAAATAGGATTTTATGTTCAGCGAGAAATCAAAGATTATTATTTTCTGTGTAATAATTTATTCTGGCATTTCCTTTAAGCACATGGTCTAGAAATTCATTCATAGAGCAAATCACACACGCACATCACTGCCACAGGGAATGTGACAGTTTATTTTCTGTGTCAACTTGGTGAAGCCATGATACTCAGATGTTTGATCAAACATTTGTCTAGATGTCACTGTGAAGGTGTTTTTTAGATGAGATTAAAATTTAAATCAGTAGACTGTGTAAAGCAGATGGCCTTAGAAACTGTGACTGGGTCTCATCCAATCATTTGAAGGCCTTAAGGGAAAAAGTCTGAAGTCTTTTCCATGAAAAAGAGAATTCTCCCTCTAGACTGCCTTTAGACTCAACTGCATCATCAACTCCTCTCTGAGTCTCCAGACTGCCAGACTACCTTAGAGACTTACTAGTTCCTAAAATTATAGGAACCAACTTCTTGAAATCAGTCAATCTCTCTCTCTCTCTCTCTCTCTCCATATTTATATTTATAACTCGATCTCTGTCTGTCTTTGTCTCCGTTTCTCTTTATTTTTATATCTCTGTCTCTATATGCATCCTATTAGTCTGTTCTCTGGACAACCCTAATACAGAGACTAATAAAATTCCATAATCACTTTCCAAAAATACTTATGAAACCAAAGCTACATAACAAAGAAAAAGGAAAGATAGATACATATTTTTATTTAGGATAAATTAATAGTGTTGTTTTCTTTGGTGTCACTGTCAACCATCTTACAAATCTCACAATTTGGGCTTGTATTTAACTTTGGATGGTGAACACACAATAAATTATACATCTGATGTATTATTGAATTGTACATGTGAGACCTATATAATTTTATTAACCAATGTCACCCAAATAAATTTAATAAAAATAAATAAATAAATAAAATTAAAAAAAAACCTTTTTAGTAAAACTTTAGGAAGAAAATGGAAATTAAAATGGGTATCAGATTGAAAATCTTCATTTGACTTAATATATATAACCCTGGTTAATGAGAACGCTTTCTTTTCTTTTAACTGTGAACAAATATAAAACTTTATTCATCTGGCATATTTTTGGTTTTCATTGTGTTGGTGATTTTTCTTTGTAAGATAAGGCTCAATGTCTTGAGACTTTTCTTCCATTTCTCCTATGTTTTGTACATCCTGCCATCTGTCGATCTGCTGTTTTTCACGAACACTCAATCACACATGTTAAGCACTTTCTTCTTTGCCCCACTTCCCAACACTCCACACACACATACACACATGAACACTCTTTCCTCACTAATGAAGGAAAATATCTTTCCCCTCTACGTTCTGAATTGCTCATTATAGGGTTATAACAAAGCTTTCTGGTTGTAGCCTTTACGACCAAACAAACAAACAAACAAACAAACAAACAAACAAACCTGTAGGCTATGTACAGGTGACTAGAACTAGGATGAGAAGCCCTCTAAAGAAATACAGACAATAAAAGCAACTGCCTGGCACTAGCTGCAATAGAAAGGCTGCTGCCTTTTTTTTATACTGAGGTGGAACAAAGCTCACTCTTAGGCAGCAGTTGCTACTCTAGCAATAACTACCCAGGCTAATCTCCCACCATCCCAACAATTATTTGGAGAACAAAAGGAAGACGATTGAGCTTCTCCCTGAGTCAAGGACACACATAATAAATTTCTTATTTTAAATGGTTCATTCCTTAAGATGAGACATGTGTATCTCAAAAAGAAATGAACATACATTTGATTAATAGCAGCTAGTTCCACTTTGAAAAGATGAGATGGGCCATTATACCTATTCTTTAAAGGAATAATTTTGTGGTCATTATTTCTGGAGTGGAGTCATCTCACATGTTCTTTCTTAAAATTTTAAGCTAGTACACTTTAAACAGAAGTTTTTTAGATCCTTCCTATTATACTCAGGACCTTGGGGAGTGAAAGAGTGGTCATTACTCTTTCATACTTTAATGTAAAATATATTTAAGACATAGTGTTAATTTTGGGAACTAAATACATATAAAAATCTTGCTCTTCCCATAGCAGTAGCATAGGTCATCATTCTATGATAAATTCAGATACTTCCAATTGGAGGAGTTAACAAAGAGAGCATTATTAAACCACGATCAAAGGCTAACTCTCACATGGTCCCCACACTGCTGGTTGTGCGAAACTGAAATTATTATCACATCTCTGGGCTTAGGGAATAGCAGGAAGTGGGCAGAGAGGAGAGTGACACAATTCCATGGAGCTTAGTGCTCTGAAAATGATCATCTTAGCTCCAGGACTCCTTACAGGGGGAATTTCATTAAGAAAAAAACAACCTTTCAGTATTCCCTAGACTAAACTGTGAAACATTTTTGAAAAGCATAAAATCCTTATTTATGGCAGGAATGTTTGAAATTCAAAAGATAAATGCCATTCGGAATGCAAGCATGTTCTAGGTATCTAGTATGTAATGGGACACAGCTGTAATAACAGCCACTGAACCAGGGGCCTCTCTATATCATGTCATTAGTTGACTTGTTATATGCTGATCTTCTAGCCCTTTTTTATAAGGGCCACTGGGGTAAAAAATAAATATATCATGTACTGAACATCTGTGGTTCTGTCACAAAGCACCACTCATATCAACTTTCAAACTTATATCTTAGGTTACATATGGCACCTTTTTAAAAATGGTACTAAACAAAATATATAGATTGGAAATTCATAGGTCATTTTTTCCAAAGGACAAAGGATATAAGAACTCCTGGACAACACTAATTCATTCCTTTCACCTATTGTTTTAGTTTATTTGGGGGTGGGGTGGGGTGGTTAAAACTATATGTGCACTCTAGATAAGATTCCAAAAGTGAATAGTGAATATTTTTATATACAAGATGTTAAGTGATAAACAAAATGTTAAGTGTGGAAACTATTGAATTGTGAGTCAGTATTTAAGAACACACAACTAGTAGCAATTTCTACCTCCTTTTTTAATTTTTAAGTAAACCTATCTAGTCAGCTCTGGACAGATCATCCAAACAGAAAATCAATATAGACATATCATCCTTAAATGACACATTAGACCAATTGGACATAATCAACATTTACAGAGCCCTTCATTTCAAAACAGCAGCTTATACATTCTTCTCTAGTGCACATGGAACATTCTCAAGAATAGAACAAACATATTTTGGGACACAAAACTAGCCTCAACAAACTTAAGAAGATTAAAATCATACCAAGCACATTCTCTGACCATAATGCTTTGAAAAGAAGATCAACTGTAAAAAGAAAGCAGAAGAACCACAAATATGTGGAGATTAAACAACTTGCTATTAAAGAATGAATGGGTCAGAGAAGAAGTAAAAGGAGAGATCATGATATACATAGAAACAAATGAGAATGAAAGTACAACATATTAAAACTTTTAAGATAGCAAAAATGGTAGTAGGAGGAAAGTTTATATCATTGCAGGCCTATCTCAGGAAACAAGAAAGAGCCCAAATAAACAACCTAATATTTCATCTTAAAAAACTAGACAAAGAAGAAAAATGAAGCCCAAAGTCAGCAGAAGAAAAGAAATACTCAAAATTAGAACAGAATTAAATGAAATCGAAAACAAAAAGACAATAGATAAAATTAATACAACAAAGAGCTGGTTCTTTGATAAGATTAATAAAATTGACAAAACCTCGGCTAGACTCACTAAAGAAAAAAAAGAAAGGGCACAAAAAAATAAAATTAGGAATGAAAGATGAGAAGTTATGACAGATTCCATCAAAATAAAAAGGATCATACAAAAATACTATGAAAAGTCATATGATTCCAAATTCAATGACCTAGATGAAATGGAGAAATTTTTAGAAATATACAATCTTCTGAGACTGAATCACGAAGAACTAGAAAATATAAATAGACTGAACAACAGTATGGAAATTGAAACAACTATCAAAAACCTCTAAAAAGTAAATGTCCAGGACCAGATGGCTTCACTAGTGAATTCTACCAAACATTCAAAGGTGATTTAATAACTTAAACTCTTCCAAAAATTGAAGAAGAAGCAACACTTCTTAACTTATTTTCTGAGGCCAATATTACCATGATACCAAAGCCTGGTAAGGATAATACAAAAAAAGAAAACTATATATCAATATTTCTCATGAACACAGATGCAAAATTCCTAAATAAGATACCAACAAATTGAATACAACAACACATTAAAATGATTATACACCATGATCAAGTGGGCTTCATCTCAGGGGCACAGAGATGGTTCAACATATGCAAATCAATTAATGCGATACATCACATAAGCAAAATAAAGAATAAAAATCATATGATCATATCAATAGATTCAAAAAAAGCATTTGACAAAATTAGCATCTTTTTATGATTAAAACACTTAATAAATAGATATAGAAAGAAAGTACTTCAACATAATAATGCTCGAATATGACAAACACTCAGCTAACATCATACATAATGAAAAACTAAAGCTCTTCCTTCTAAGATGAGGAACAAGACAAAGCTGTCCACTATCACTTCTCTTATTCAATATAATGTTGGAAGTTCTATCTAGAGCATCCAGGCAAAAGAAAGAAATAAAAGGTATCCAAATAAGGAATGAAGAAGTCAAATTGACACTTTTTGCAGATGACATGATTCTCTGTATAGAAAACCCTAAAAACTCTACTTAAAACTATTAAAAATAATTTTAAAAATATAGTAAAATTTCAGGACATAAAATCAATGTTCAAAGATCCATTGTGTTTCTATACTCTAATAATGAATTTTTAGAAAAAGAAGTGAAAAACATTTCTTTTGAAAAGGCAACAAAAAGAATAAAGCATCTAGGAATAATCCTAACGAAGCATGTGAAGAACTATACACTGAAAACAATAAGATATAATTAAAAGAAATTGAAGAAGATACAAAGAAATGAGAAAATATTCCATGTTCTTAGATTGGAAGAATCAACATGGTTAAAATGACCTTATTATCTAAAACATAATACAGATTTAATGCAATCCCCATCAAAATCCCAATGGCAATTTTTAAAGAAATAGAACAAAAAATCATCAGATTGGTGTGAAAGCACAAAAGACTCCAAATAGCTAAAGCAATCCTGAACAAAAAGAACAAGGCTGGAGATATCAACCTGTTAGACTTCAAATTACACTACAAAGGGACTATATCAATACAGAATGGTACTGGCAGAAAAACAGACACAAAGACCAATGGAACTGAGAGTCCAGAAGTAACCCCCTGCATGCATGGGCAAATAATTTTTGACAATAGAGCCAAAATCATACAATAGAGGAAGGAAAAGCTCTTTAATAAACGTTGCTGAGAAACCTGGAAAGCCACATGCAATATATATATGACGCACTGTTGAATTATGCACTTGAAACTTATTTGATTTTATTGATCAATCTCATGCCCATACTTTTTAATTAAAAAAGGAGAAAAGAACACACAAAAAAATCTAGGTAGGATATGATGGAACTAGGGTGGTAACAATATCAAGTGTTACTTGATAACAATATCAAGCAACAAGTGGTCAGATTCTCACTATATTTTGAAGGCATATTTTGTGGAACATCCTGATGGGTCAGATGTAAAGTGTGAGAAAAGAGAGGAGTCAAGGATGCCTTCAATAGCTTTGATCTAATAACTTGGAAGGGTGCAGTTATCATTATCTCAAATGGGGTGCCCTTGGGTTACTGACCCTGTATTGCAACTGCTGGTGAGGCAATATTGGTGGGAAGTAATACATTACTCAGTGTTCCCTTGGTGGCTTGTAAAAGGATTCTAGGTGTTACATGGACAAACATTTGTTATCTAGTCATAAATATGTAGTAAGTTTTATTAAATGTTTCTATTTACAGGAGTAAAGTTCTCTTGTAATACATTTTAGGGTGAGAAAAAATGAGGCTTGACTTAATTAAGTACACTGTTATATTATATTATAAGGCTTCTAGTGGTAGTCTTATGTGATTGAAGCAATATTCCTAAAAGCAGTAATTTGTTTGCTGAAAATTGGGAAATAATTCTCTGAAGCCACTTAATTTAGATAAAGTGGGCTAGATAACTGACCTCTTGTAAATAGTTTATTTTATAAATAATGGTAATGATACTCAAATTATAGGGTTGGTTTAAGGCTTAAATGATAGCTATAAATTTTATAGATATAAAATACCCAGTGTAGATATAAAATACTCAGGCAGACACCTGACACTTTGAACTTAGTTTGCTCCTTTAAATCGTAATTATCCTGATTTTGTACCCATTCAACAGTTCCTATAGGCTACCACAATTCAAGCACACAAACAAATATATACCAAATATCTAATGCTTTATAGTTCATTCAAAAAAGAAATAGCTAGTGAGAATAGTCTTACTGACTGAATATATAAATATTTTAAAAACTTCAATATTCTAAAAATTATAGCAAATAGTTGTCTAAATAACAGTATTACATATGAAATGCATTTGAAATTTACATCTTCTTAAGTACTTTCCAAGAAGACAAACTCTTATCTCCTAACAAAGTGTATATGCATATTGACCTGGACAAAGAATGGTGGATTATTCTTTTATATCTAATTTCTCTGATTGACTTCTTTTTGTGAAACCCATTTTAATAGTTTTCTACTTTTAATAGAAAGAATGTGCAATATCTTTTAACTTTTACAGATAGGCAATATTTTTAAACATGATATCCTAACAAATATTAGCATATGGAATAGTAAAACCTGGCATACTCTTACGACATCAGTTCTAAATTATGGTCATATATCTTCAGAACAATTATAATTTATGTTTACAATAATTATTATGAACATTTCTAAAATTTTGACATTTTCTTAATGATTGAGATGAAGAGTTACTTTTATTATAATTACTATCAATTATATTTTAGGGCATTCTAGTTTCATATACTTTATGTAGTAACTACCTACGAATATGTATATTTAGCTAAATAGAATGCCCCTTTTAATAGTAATAACAAAAAGCTTGATTGATCAATAAGTGAATGAATGGACAAATAGATGAACAAAAAAGAAAAACTGATGTGGAAAATGTCACTAGATAGTTCTAAATATTTAGTTATAATCAACTGAATTATAAGTGCATATTTTTGACTAAGTACTTTATATAACACAGACGAATTCAATTGAGACCATTAAACTATAAATGCAACTATCATTTAATTTATAGATAATTTAAAATATTTTATTTTTTTCTTCTTCCTCGTAAAAATCTTAGAGACAGTAGACTAATTTTTAGCATCACATCACAAAAAAATCACAAAAAAAGATAGTTTTAAAATTTCTGCTTTGGTAATAAAAAAGATTAAATTATTATACATAATTTGGTATTATCTGTGAATTCAAGATAAATCAGTGTTGTTGGGTGGCTTCACTGAGCTGCTGACACTTATTTAAGTCTCTTGGCAACTGGTCTTGCCTGCCTTTTCTTGGCTAAACCAATCAATTTCATGCTGGTTTCTTGACACCTTTAAGATCTCCTGCTAAACTGAGAGTTCCTTGAAGATAGTAGCCACATCTTAATCATGTCATTTTATCCACAGCACATCCAGCATAGTACCTGGCTCATATTAAGTGCTCAATCAATGCTTAGGGAATGGAAAAAAGCAATTAATCAAGTATGTTATTTATCGCCAAGGAAAATTAGGGACATCTAAAAATTTTTTGATCTTCACAAATATGTTTATTGCTAAACATTCCAAATGTTCATTAAAGATATTAACTAGCAAGGATTGATCACTTATAAGTAGCAAACACTATAAATGCTCACATAGGTATCTTATCTTCACTGCATCTCCACATAGATATAATCACTACTAAATAGAGAAGGTATAATTAAAATTAAAACTATCTAGGTTCAAATAATTTAGTTAAAAAAAGACTTTATTCTCTCAAATCTGTTAGACTTCATACACTTTCTAGAACTTTATATTCTTCTTGAGATATGTATACCCACACAAATATATAAACATATACAAATCTAAATAATATACCTCTTTGTTTAGCTATTTCATGTTAAGACTTTATTAGGATTTCTATCGTAATATTATAATCAAGTTTATGGTAATAAATAAAAAAAATTATTTTTAAACTTTATCCAGAATAATTATTAACATGTTCTTTTGCCGCCTGATTTCTTCCTATATCTATCTCTGTCTATTTCTTTTCTCTAATCTTATTATCTACCATAATAAGAATTTATTTAAGTAGTTTTAATGAAAACATATCTCAAGTAAGTTTAATGAGATTCATTTTTTAAACCTTTTAGAAGAAAAGATTTCAAATTAAACTAAATTATTCTACTATGGCAATTCAAATCAAGAAAGAAGTATGTTATTTCAGATGTAAACTATGAAAAGTCTTTTTGAAAGCATTTTAATAGAAGGAAAATAAAACAAACTTTACTCAATGAAACAAATAAGAAATCCTGTTCTTTGGAATCTACACGAATAACTGTGACATATACTCCCTCTTAGAGGATATACACAAAATTATCCTCCATAGAAGAACAAACTCTGCTCCAAAAGTATATGCAAATAATGTGATAAACCAAACAAATAAAAGAACCTGAGATGAAACATTTTTCTTTAACATGTCTATAGTTAGCATAATTATTTTTAGGCATTTACAATTTTCTTTCCTCATAAATATAGTAAATTTGCTAAAATGCTCTTTAAAATAACTAATATTATAGCGACTAAAAGTAAAAGATAGGTATTTCCTAAGTAATTACAAAATTTTTGTTTCATGTCACGACATGGTCCTTGGTAAATTTTATTTTTTAACTCTATCCAGAATAATTGCTAAAATGTTCTTTTGCCGCCTGATTTCTTCCTATATCTATCTCTGTCTATTTCTTTTCTCTAATCTTTATAGGCGTGTTTTGCTTGACTATCCCTTTATAATTCTTACTAATCCCTTATTTTATTGATGACATTGGGTCTTGTCCTCGCCCAGATCTCAGAGTTATAGAGACAACTTCCCATTAGACATTTTCGTTAGACCTTCTCATGGGCACCTGAGTGTGGGCACAAAGTCATTATATATACATACATATGTTTATGTAATGATGAAGTAAGAATGGCTTATTATATTGAGTGTTGTTACATATCACATGTATGGGTTGTGAAAAACTAGGGCCTAAACCAATCACATCACATCAACGTAGGATGTTTCAGAGCTTGACCTCACAAGTTTTAATATTTATTTAAATTTTTTCTTAATTAAAATAAAAATGTCTATTTCCTCAAGGTAGACCAAGATCAGCATAATTATGCTGGAAAGAGGGCACTTCCTTAGCCATGTATGCTCTCATTTTATTTAGTCCTCATAACAATCTGTGTGTAGTAATTATTATATCTATTTCAAAAAAGATAAAAAGACCAGTAAATTTTGTCTAATAACTGCCTTAAATCCATTTTTAAACAAAAATTGAGAATAAATGTATAATCAAATTTAAAAAAATTAGTCACTGGACTTCTGAAGCCTCTTTTTGCCTCTTTTAACACACATTCCAAAACTTTCTATCCTAGCATACAGCTCTCTTTAAAACTATTTCAAGTACAAAATTGTGACCAGAAATAGATTTTTTTCCTGTTGGTTTTTATAATTATTTTTTTCCTGTTGGAATGAAAATGAAAAAGTCAGAGGTAATGTCTGGATGATAACAAATTGTCGAGAGAAATGTTCATAAATTAACATTGATTAAGCACAGTCTTTCAAAGGTACTTTAGAAGTTTAAGGTTTTTGTTATTTGGTTCTGCAAGGAAGATTTGGATAAATAATTTCCTAATAAAGCAATTCAGATTTCAAGTACTTATCGACATTGCTCAAATCATGTGAAATTTCGATTTCAAAGAAAAAAATATTCCAAGCAGCCAACATCTTATAATTATATGATAATATCTTTATATATATATAAAGATATATATATTCAATCATATATATATAAAGATATATATATATTTTCAATCATACTTATATTTATATATTTATATATATGAATATATATATTCATACTTTATATATTTATATATATGAATATATATATTCATACTTATATATATTCATACTTATAATCATACTTATATATATGAATATATATATTCAATCATACATATATATATATAAAGATATATATATTCAATCATATATATATTCAATCATATATATATGATTGAATATATATATATTCAATCATACTTATATATATGAATATATATATTCAATCATACATATATAAAGATATATATATATTCAATCATATATATATTCAATCATATATATATATATCATAAAGATATATATATATATTCAATCATACTTATATTTTGTGCAACGCCTCTCCTTCCTGAGCCATAAGAAAATAATATATTCTAATAGGAAAGAACAAAAATTTTGGAGTTAAGTAATTATGGACAAGACATTTAACCACTTACAATTGTTTTAAATTGTTGTAAGGATTAAATGAGATAATTATGTAATGAACTTTAATTCAGCGCCTATCATGTCAAGAGGAATTAGATTGGCAATTATTACTGATGAAGTGGGGTAGAAATTGTGAGCTTCTCATCTTTTGGCTTTGATATTCTTTGTCTCGGTGTGAATGTTATGGAGTTTCAGGGTCCCTGCATGTGAGGGTGCCCTCCATCATAGTTCTTTTAATTGGGATACTTATTGCAACAAGTTTATGGTAAATGTTAGTAAATCCCTTGAGGCAGAGGTGCCCTTTTTTCAATTCAGGCATAGTGCTGTATTGATAGAATTGGAAAGTCAGAATACTGAGCTGTATCATAATTGTTAACACTGAGATAATGCTTTTGGAGATACCGAATGAAATATAAAAAAGAGTTTATGAAAGTCTGACCAGTGATAGTAAGATTTTGGCTTTTGAGAAGAGAACATATTTTCCTTCTAAATATGTGCATTTGTTCAATCTCTCAATTACTTGTACATATTGCAATTATTCTCTAACAAACTACTCTATTGAACTTAACTCTAGAGGAGTATAGCACATTTAAAAATAAGTTATATAGATAAGAGTATTATCTTTACTGTTTGTTACTAAAAAATGTTCTGCTTGGGAAAAATAAGAATAAGGAATACTTCTGTCGAATAAATATATGTATATTTTTGCTCTTAGAAGATTCAGTGAAGATGGCACAAGTTAGCATTAAATGGCTATTTCTTTCTCAGTATCTAGATGCTTTAGTTAACACCATATTTCTTTCTTTAGCTGGTTGTTGATATTTCTGTTCTTGCGAAAGTCTTTAGGAGAAGCCAGCAGAAAAAGAGTAACCATAATCTTCCAGGCACATGTCCGCTCAGTTAATTGCTACAGTATTAAGGATCAAAAGTGAAGATGGTATGAAAATTTGATAGATCCTGGAAGCCTCCATACTGTCTCTATTTTCTGGTTCTCCATAGGATTGTGGCTTTAAGCTCATGTAAAGGTTCTGAATAACTGTCAGGACAACATATGGTTCTGCTTTTGTTCAGCTTATTGCTCATGCTGTAGATAGATACTATGCCTCCATACCAAGGTGTGATGGCTGAAGGGCTTCATTAATGTGTTAAATGATGTGGAATGCTTCAAACACACATTGTGGAGATTGATACTACCAATTCAAAGGTAGCAGTCTCAATTTCAAATCAGAAAGAGAGAAGCTAAATTACCACACAAGTAAAATGTACCAAGGAAATTATAATGTATATATCCACTTGTAATCTTTTGGCCTGGTTCATATCTCACCTTGTTGAAAGAAATAAAATGATAAGACTTTAATTCTTAGGGTTTTTAATCATACAAGTGAAAGAAGGGGGAGATTCATCGGAGTACATTACTGAAATCTTATCTTTACTATTAGTTGATTTTTGTTATGTTTTAACATTCTGATTCCTTACATTGATGATATAAAATGCCTTCCTTTGCATTCTGAAAAAAATTCATGTAGATTCTTCTGGTGTCTAGTTTACTTCCAGGGTACATGATTTCATGGCAGCATACATTTCTATAGAGACTACAACAATACATGTCCATAGTTACAGCAGATCCAGCTTCACATTTTTTAAAATATATTTAAAAAAATTTTTCAATTACTGTTGACATACAATATCATATTAGTTTCAGGTGTACAACACAGTGATTAGACATTTATATAACTTACAAAGTGATCATTCCAATAAATCCAGTACCCATCTGGCACCATAAGTAGTTATTAAAATACTACTGACTATAGTCCCCATGCTATACTCTACATCCACATGACTATTGTGTAACTATAAATTTGTACCTCTTAATCCCCTTCCTCCTTCACCCATTTCCCCCACAGCCCCAATCTGCAACCATCAAAATGCTCTCTTTATCTATAAGCTTTTTTGTTTTGTTTGTTCATTTATCCTGTTCTCTAGATTCTACATATAGGTGAAATCATATGACATTTGTCTTTCTCTGATTTACTCCACTCAGCACAATGCCCTCTAGGTCCATCCATGTTGTTGCGGATGGCAAGATTTTATTCTTTTTTATGGCTGAGTAATAGTCCATTGTATGTATGTACCACCTCTTCTTTATCCATTTATCCATTGACAGACATCTAGGTTACCTCCACATCTGGGCTATTGTACATGCTGCAATGAACCCATGGATGCACATGTCTCTTCAAAGTAGTGCTTTGGGTTTCTTCAGATAAGTACCCAGAAGTGGGATTTCTGGGTTCTTCTTTGTCTCTTGTTATAGCCTTTCTTTTAAAGTCTATTTTGTCTGATATAATTATCTTTACCCTAGCTTTCATTTTTTTATTTGTTTCCATTTTGATGAAATATCTTTTTCCATATCTTTACTTTCAGTCTGCGTGTGTCTTTCTATCTGAAGTGAATCTCTTGTAAGCAGCATGTGTAAAGGTTTTGTTTCCTTATTCAATTCAGCCAGGGTTGGGGGCAGGGGGCAGTTGGAAAAGGAGAAGAGACCCAAATGTACAAATTGGTAGTTACAAAATAATCATTAAGGTATAAAGTATAGCATAAGGAATATAGTCAATAACTTTGTAACAACTATGTTTGGTGTTAGATGGGTACCAGATTTATCAGAGTGATCACTTCATAAGTCAAATAAATGCCTAATCACCATTTTACTTCCAACTCTTTTTATTCATGACATTTTTAATTTATAAATGTTATAATCAGGAATTTAAAAATTTAACACTAAATGTGGAGAAAAAGGTACAAGGATTTAAAACAATTCAAAAGAAAAATCAGTAGCATGTGAGAACATCTTAAAAGTAGAAGATGAAGCAAAAGTTTCAAGTATTAGAATCTGGTAAACTGGGGGAAATGGTGGTCTTATTAGTAGAAAGGAAAAATAAGGAGAGAAAGTGGTTTGAAGGAGAACATGTTTTAATTTTTCGATAATGGAAATTTTCATTAAATGATCACTCATTCATTTAATAAACATCTGATTGATTACAAGATGCAAGAAGGTATTGGTCTAAGTTCAAGAAATACAAATGTAAACATCAGACAAGGTCCATGCCCTCATGAAATTTACATCCTTCCTAACAACTTAAGATAAAGTTGCAAATAAGAAATTATTACTTTTGTCAGGAGGGGACGTCCAATAAAGGCAGAAACCAAATTGATATATAAATGAGAGAATAAAAGGAGAAGAATTACTTTCTAAAAATTCTAATTTCATATTGAGAATTTGGAGAAAAATAGAATGAAATTTTGAAGAGTCAATCTGTAATGCACACATACACTTATGAGTGTCTTGTTATTGCACTATTTTATCTTCCTCTAAGATAAAGAAAAACATATGCAACATAAAGGACAAAGAAAAAGAGGCAAGAGAGTGCTTGTTAAAGATGCTAGAAGGTGAGGAGGTTTGCTTGAGAGCATATTCTTTAAAGAATCAGGAATCAATGGGAGGTAGGGAATACAGAGGGGGGAAATTAGATTTAAAGAAGGTGGGAAGTGCATTTTATTTTCCCTCCTAAACTTTATGGTCTTAATAAGTTAGGAGAGTATAAGAGAAAAAACACACTCCTCTCCTCTCAATACTCTACTCACAGAACATTTCACTTTTGGCACTAAATGTGTGGCGATTTTCCTAACACCAAACAATTCTGCAACACTATCCAGATGTCCTACAACTCAATTCAGGTCTTACTCTAAAAGTTAGCATCAAATCCCACAGATTAAGTTCTCAGTTCAACCAGACACCCCTTAACCTCCTTACAGATGATCAAAAGTGAAGATGGTATGAAAATTTGATAGATCCTGGAAGCCTCCATACTGTCTCTATTTTCTGGTTCTCCATAGGATTGTGGCTTTAAGCTCATGTAAAGGTTCTGAATAACTGTCAGGACAACATATGGTTCTGCTTTTGTTCAGCTTATTGCTCATGCTGTAGATAGATACTATGCCTCCATACCAAGGTGTGATGGCTGAAGGGCTTCATTAATGTGTTAAATGATGTGGAATGCTTCAAACACACATTGTGGAGATTGATACTACCAATTCAAAGGTAGCAGTCTCAATTTCAAATCAGAAAGAGAGAAGCTAAATTACCACACAAGTAAAATGTACCAAGGAAATTATAATGTATATATCCACTTGTAATCTTTTGGCCTGGTTCATATCTCACCTTGTTGAAAGAAATAAAATGCTAAGACTTTAATTCTTAGGGTTTTTAATCATACAAGTGAAAGAAGGGGGAGATTCATCGGAGTACATTACTGAAATCTTATCTTTACTATTAGTTGATTTTTGTTATGTTTTAACATTCTGATTCCTTACATTGATGATATAAAATGCCTTCCTTTGCATTCTGAAAAAAATTCATGTAGATTCTTCTGGTGTCTAGTTTACTTCCAGGGTACATGATTTCATGGCAGCATACATTTCTATAGAGACTACAACAATACATGTCCATAGTTACAGCAGATCCAGCTTCACATTTTTTAAAATATATTTAAAAAAATTTTTCAATTACTGTTGACATACAATATCATATTAGTTTCAGGTGTACAACACAGTGATTAGACATTTATATAACTTACAAAGTGATCATTCCAATAAATCCAGTACCCATCTGGCACCATAAGTAGTTATTAAAATACTACTGACTATAGTCCCCATGCTATACTCTACATCCACATGACTATTGTGTAACTATAAATTTGTACCTCTTAATCCCCTTCCTCCTTCACCCATTTCCCCCACAGCCCCAATCTGCAACCATCAAAATGCTCTCTTTATCTATAAGCTTTTTTGTTTTGTTTGTTCATTTATCCTGTTCTCTAGATTCTACATATAGGTGAAATCATATGACATTTGTCTTTCTCTGATTTACTCCACTCAGCACAATGCCCTCTAGGTCCATCCATGTTGTTGCGGATGGCAAGATTTTATTCTTTTTTATGGCTGAGTAATAGTCCATTGTATGTATGTACCACCTCTTCTTTATCCATTTATCCATTGACAGACATCTAGGTTACCTCCACATCTGGGCTATTGTACATGCTGCAATGAACCCATGGATGCACATGTCTCTTCAAAGTAGTGCTTTGGGTTTCTTCAGATAAGTACCCAGAAGTGGGATTTCTGGGTTCTTCTTTGTCTCTTGTTATAGCCTTTCTTTTAAAGTCTATTTTGTCTGATATAATTATCTTTACCCTAGCTTTCATTTTTTTATTTGTTTCCATTTTGATGAAATATCTTTTTCCATATCTTTACTTTCAGTCTGCGTGTGTCTTTCTATCTGAAGTGAATCTCTTGTAAGCAGCATGTGTAAAGGTTTTGTTTCCTTATTCAATTCAGCCAGGGTTGGGGGCAGGGGGCAGTTGGAAAAGGAGAAGAGACCCAAATGTACAAATTGGTAGTTACAAAATAATCATTAAGGTATAAAGTATAGCATAAGGAATATAGTCAATAACTTTGTAACAACTATGTTTGGTGTTAGATGGGTACCAGATTTATCAGAGTGATCACTTCATAAGTCAAATAAATGCCTAATCACCATTTTACTTCCAACTCTTTTTATTCATGACATTTTTAATTTATAAATGTTATAATCAGGAATTTAAAAATTTAACACTAAATGTGGAGAAAAAGGTACAAGGATTTAAAACAATTCAAAAGAAAAATCAGTAGCATGTGAGAACATCTTAAAAGTAGAAGATGAAGCAAAAGTTTCAAGTATTAGAATCTGGTAAACTGGGGGAAATGGTGGTCTTATTAGTAGAAAGGAAAAATAAGGAGAGAAAGTGGTTTGAAGGAGAACATGTTTTAATTTTTCGATAATGGAAATTTTCATTAAATGATCACTCATTCATTTAATAAACATCTGATTGATTACAAGATGCAAGAAGGTATTGGTCTAAGTTCAAGAAATACAAATGTAAACATCAGACAAGGTCCATGCCCTCATGAAATTTACATCCTTCCTAACAACTTAAGATAAAGTTGCAAATAAGAAATTATTACTTTTGTCAGGAGGGGACGTCCAATAAAGGCAGAAACCAAATTGATATATAAATGAGAGAATAAAAGGAGAAGAATTACTTTCTAAAAATTCTAATTTCATATTGAGAATTTGGAGAAAAATAGAATGAAATTTTGAAGAGTCAATCTGTAATGCACACATACACTTATGAGTGTCTTGTTATTGCACTATTTTATCTTCCTCTAAGATAAAGAAAAACATATGCAACATAAAGGACAAAGAAAAAGAGGCAAGAGAGTGCTTGTTAAAGATGCTAGAAGGTGAGGAGGTTTGCTTGAGAGCATATTCTTTAAAGAATCAGGAATCAATGGGAGGTAGGGAATACAGAGGGGGGAAATTAGATTTAAAGAAGGTGGGAAGTGCATTTTATTTTCCCTCCTAAACTTTATGGTCTTAATAAGTTAGGAGAGTATAAGAGAAAAAACACACTCCTCTCCTCTCAATACTCTACTCACAGAACATTTCACTTTTGGCACTAAATGTGTGGCGATTTTCCTAACACCAAACAATTCTGCAACACTATCCAGATGTCCTACAACTCAATTCAGGTCTTACTCTAAAAGTTAGCATCAAATCCCACAGATTAAGTTCTCAGTTCAACCAGACACCCCTTAACCTCCTTACAGATGCCAATCTCAAGTTTAGATTGTGTTTTTGACTCACCAACTGAAAAAATACTCAGGCAATTGATTGGATTAAACATGGCAGCATGAGAGATGTTCCCAGATCTTTCCCCTTGAAACAATAAGCTGAACACCTAAAACTCAACAAAAAACACCCAAACTGTACATCAGCATGTCTGAGCGTGGGATCTATGAATAAGAGCTACTATAGGTCATAACTCTGGGTGTCAGGCGGTGGACTGGAATAAACGAAGAAGCTGACTCTCCCAGCCAAAGCTCCCTGTAGGAGGACAGGGAGGGGAGAAGGTACAGAGAGTTCCCTGAACAGACCTGCCTGGGAAACCCGTGAGCTCCATGTGGCCAGCAGCAGTGCCCAATCATCAGGACAGAAGGCAGAGAAACAGGGATGGCAGAAAAGCAGGGATAGCAGGGAAACAACAATTGATTTTTACCAGCTGTGGTTGCATAACTGAGGCTGAGCTGCAGTCTCCCAATCCAGAGGGTCCCTCCCCCTATACCCTTCAAGACTGAACGCCATGGAGCCCCAGGGGAATCTAAGCAAACACTGCTGAGACTGTCACTAACACTGACAGGAACCAAGACTGAAGGTAGTAAGAATGGTTAAATATCTATAAGGAAAAAAAAGACTTTATTAACACTTTATAAAAAGCAGACATCAGAGAGGCTTAGACGCCACCTACTGGAAACTGGAAACCAAAAGAAAAACACCTTATTTGCAACAGGCTAGGGACCATTATATAATAAATCTTCTTTCTGGGGAAACAAAAAAAAGCATTTACTTCCATTAATGCCCAGGCAAAGAAATAGTCCATTAAACACCATGAACAACCAAGGTGACAAAGCACCTCAGAAATAAAAGAGAAAAATCTCCAGAAAATAAGTTAACAGACATAGAAATATGTGACTTAAATGACAGAATTCAGGATGGTACCTCTGAAAAAAACTCAATGAGATTCGAAATGAATCCTATGAACAATATCAGGAATTGAAAAAATAATTAGATGAGCAGAATGAGTTCTTTAGCAAGGAGATTGAAATCCTCAAAAAGAACCAAATAGACCTTCTGGAGATAAAGAACACACTGCAAGAGTTGAAAAATGAAATAACAAGCTTGGGAAATAGAGTCAACCAAATGAAGGAAAGGACCAGTGATATTGAAGACAGAAATCTAGAAATAAATCAGAAGGAAGAAGAAACCGAAGAATGAAAAATAATGAAAAGAGAAATACAAGAACTAGCTGATACCATCAGGAGAGGAAACATAAGAATAATGGGAATTCTTGATGGAGAAGAAAAAGAACAGGGATTAGAAAGCATTTTCAGACAAATAGTGGATAAGAATTTCCCAAATCTAAGGAATGAGCTGGAGCTTGGAATTCAAGAAGTCAACAGAACACTCAAATATCTCAACCCAAAAAGGCCTTCACCAAGACACATCATATAAAAATTATCAAAAATTAATGACAAAGGCAGAATTCTCAAGGCAGCCAAGGAAAAGAAGACGGTAACCTATAAAGGAAAATCCATTAGATTATTGTTGGACTTCTCAGCACAAACCTTATGAGCCAGAAAGGAGTGGAATCAGATACTCAAACTATTAAATGAAAGGAACTACCAGCCAAGAACAATGTATCCAGCTAAACTCTCCTTTAGATATGAAGAAGAAATTAAGACCTTTCCAGACATACAAAAATTGAGGGAATTCTCCACTACGAGGCCTGCACTACAGGAAATTGTGAAAGAGATCAACTCACCTAAAACAAAATGACAAAAAAATACATAACTATGAGTAGGACAACTAGCAGGCAGATAAAAGCAGAGTAGTGCAACCCTTATTTTAAAAAGAGTATTTTAAGCTTAAATAATAAGAAGAGATTTCTTATTGCAATGTAGTAATGAATGTTCAGCATACATATGGACAAATTGACACAACAATAGAAAAGAGGAGGATTCAGATCCATATTTGCAAGGAAATGGAGAGAAGACACACGCAGAAGAAAAAGGACAACTGTATATATATACAACTATCCTTTCCATACTCATAATGGTAACCACAGGCCAAAGATTTAGAACTGAAGTATATAACATAAAACAAGAAGGACCAGAGAGAAAACCCACAAAAACCAATTAAAATAAAGAAAACAGAAACACAAGGACAAGGAAGCAATGGAAACACCGAGCTACCAGAAAGCAAAAGAAAATGGCTATAAGAAGACCTCATATTTCGATAATCATGCTAAATGTAAATGGACTGAACTCACCAATAAAAAGGCACAGAGTTGCACAATGGATCAAAAAACAAAACCCAATCATATGCTGCCTCCAGGAGACACAACTCAGTTCCAAAGACAAAATAGACTCAAAGTGAAAGGGTGGAAAATGATATTTCAAGCAAATGGTATGAAGAGAAAAGCAGGAGTAGCAGTACTAATATCAGACAAAATAGACTTCAAAATCAAAAAGATAATACCGAGAGACACTTCATAATGATAAAGGGAATCACGCACCAAGAAGAAATAACACTTGTTAATATCTATGCTCTCAATCAGGGAGTCTCAAAATATGTAAAACAATTACTAACGGAACTAAAGGGAGAAACAGACAAAAACATTATCATAGTAGGAGAATTATATCCCATTGTCAGATATGGACTGATCATCCAAACAGAAAATCAATAAGGAGATAACATCCTTAAATGATACATTAGACCAACTGGACATAATTGACACTTACGGAGCCTTCCATTCTACATCCTTAAATGATACATTAGACCAACTGGACATAATTGACACTTACAGAGCCTTCCATTCCACATTCTTCTCTTAGTGCACGTGGAACATTCTCAAGAATTGACCACATGCTGGGACACAAACATAGCCTCAACAAGTATAAGAGGGTTTAAATCATATCAACCATATTTTCTGATCATAATGCTTTGAAACTAGAGATCAACTGTAAAAAGAAAGCAGAAAGAACCACAAATAAATAGAAATTAAACAATATCATACTGAGGAATAACTGGATCAGAGAAGCAATAATAAGAGAAATCAAGAGATACATAGAAATGAATGATAATGATAGAAAACATATTAAAACTTTTGGGACATGGAAAAAGTGGTCATAAAAGGAAAGTTCATATCATTACAGGCCTATCTCCAAAAACAAGAAGAAGCCCAAATAAACAACCTAACGCTTCATTTTAAAAAACTAGAAAAGGAAGAACAAATAAAGCCTAAAGTCAACAGAAGGAAAGAAATAATCAAAATTAGAACAGAAATAAATGAAATTGAAAACAACAGCAACAACAAAAAAAATAGAAAAAATAAATGCAACAAAGAACTGGTTCTTTGAGAAGATTAATAAAATAGACAAACTCCTGGCTAGACTCACAAATTAAAAAGAGAAAGGACACAAATAAACAAAATCAGGGATGAAAGAGGGGAAATTACGACAGACACTGCAGAAATACAAAGGATCATACAAAAATACTATGAAAAAGTATATAACACAAAATTCGATAACTTAGAAGAAATGGACTAGTAATTAGAAAAATACAACCTTCCTAGACTGAATCAAGAAGAACTGGAAAATCTAAATAGAACGATCAGCAGTATGGAAATGGAAACAATCATCAAAAACCTATCAAAAAGTAAAAGTCCAGGACCAGATGGCTTCACTAGTGAATTTTACCAAACATTCAAAGAAGTTTTAATACCTAGTCTCCTCAAATTCTTCCAAAAAATTGAAGAAGAGGCAATACTTTCTAACTCATTTTATGAGGCCAATAATACTCTGATACTGAAACCTGGTAAGGATAACACACAAAAAAGAAAACTACAGACCAATATCTCTCATGAACGCAGATGCAAAAATCCTAAACAAGATACCAGCGAACCGAATACAGCAACATATTAACAAGATTATACACCACAATCAAGTGGTTTTCATCCCAGGGGCACAGGGATCGTTCGACATATGCAAATCGATTAATATGATAAACCACATAACAAATTAAAAAGTAAAGATCATATGATCATATCAATAGATGCCTTCAACAAGATACAGCATCCATTTATGATCAAAACACTTAACAAAATCTGTATAGAAGGAAAGTACCTTAACATAATAAATGCCATATATGACAAACCCTCTACCAATATTAAACTTAATGGTGAAAAACTAAAAACTTTCCCTCTAAGATCAGGAACAAAGTAAGGCTGTCCACTATCGCCACTCTAATTCAGTATGACATCGGAGGTTCTAGTGAGTGCAATCAGACAACAGAAAGATATAAAAGGCATCCACATAGGAAATGAAGAAGTCAAACTGTCAGTATTTGCTGATGACATGATTCTCTATATAGAAAACCCTAAAGACTCCACAAGAATGCTACTAGAAACAATAAGCAAATATAGCAAAGTCTCTGGATACAAAATCAATGTTCAAAAATCTATAGCATTCTTATACTCTAATAACGAAGTGTCAAGAGAAAAAAAGTGGAAAAAATAACTCCTTTTGCAATTGCAATAAAAAAATCTAATAATAAATCTAATGAAACATGTGAAGGACCTATATAATGAAAACTATAAGACCCTACTAAAAGAAATTGAAGAAGATACAAAGAAATGGAAAGATGTTTTGTGTTCTTGGATTGGAAGAATCAACATAGTTAAAATGACCTTATTACCTAAAGCATGATACAGATTTAATGCAATCCTCATCAAAATCCCATAGGCTTTTTTAAAAGAAATAGAACAAAAAATCATCAGGCTTGTATGGAAGCACAAAAGACCCCGAATTGCCAAAGCCATCCTGAGAAAAAAGAATGAGGCTGGAGGCATCACTCTGCCCAAATTCAAATTATACTACAAAGTAACAATAATCAAAATAGCATGGTATTGGCAGAAAAATAGACACACAGACTAGTGGAACAAAATTGAGAGTCTAGAAATACACTCATATTTATATGGGCAAATATTTTTTGACAAAAATTTCAAAAAAATACAGTGGAGGAAGGAAAGTCTCTTCAATAAATGGTGCTGGGAAAACTGGGAAGCCACATACAAAAGAATGAAATTAGACTGTTTTCTATCACCACACACCAAAATGAACTCAAAATAGATTAAGGATCAGAGTATAAGACCTGAAACAATAAAACGCACAGAAGAAAACATAGGAACTAAACTCAAGGACCTTGGACTTAAAGAGGATTTTATGAATTTGACCTCAAAGGCAAGGGACGTAAGAGCAAAATTAAACGAATAGGACTACATCAAATTAAAATCTTCTGCTCAGCAAAAAAAAACATCAACAAGGTAAAGAGACAACCATCCCAATGTGAAAATATATTTGCAAGCAACACCTCCGATAAGGGCCTAATATAAAAATTATACAAAGATATCATATGACTCAATTATAATAAGAGAACAAATAATCCAATCAAAAAATGGGCAGGGGACCTGAACAGACATTTCTTCTTAGAGGACATACAAATGGCCTACAAACATATGATAAGATGATTAACATCACTAGCTATTAGGGAAAAGCAAATCAAAACCACAATGAGATACCATCTCACACCTGTTAGACTAGCTATAATCAACAGGACAAGTAATAACAAACGTTGGAGAGGATATAGAGAAATAGGAACCCTCATACGCTGCAGGTGGGACTGCAAATTGGTATGGCTACTATGGAAAGCAGTATAGAAGTTCCTCAAAGAACTAAGAATTGACCTACCATACAATCCAGCAATCCCTCTACTGGGTATTTACCCCAAAGACTTAAAAACTCATAGTCGAAAAGATATTTGCACACCCATGTTCATAGCAGCATTATTCTCATTAGCCAGGACATGGAAGCAACCGAAGTGTCCTATGATAGATGATTGGCTAAAGAAGCTGTGGTACATATATAGAATGGAAAATTATTCAGCCATAAGAAGAGATGAAATACTGACATTTGCGACAACATGATGGACCTTGAAATAGTCACACTAAGCGAAATAATCCAGGCAGAAAAGGTTGAAAATCACATGATATCACATATGTGGAATATAAACCTAAAAGCAACAAATGAACAGGACAGAGACTCATGAACATGGACAATGGACTGACTAGTGGTTACAGAAGGGAGTGGGGAGGAGAGAGGAGGGAAATACAAAAATAAAATGTTAAAAAAATTATGTATATATAGTATGAAAAAAATAAACTGGTTAAAAAAACCCAAAACAAAACAAAACCTCAGGCCCTTCTGAAATAAACTTCAAATTACTCCATCAAGTAAAAATTCCCAAGCTGAAGGTGCAAGAACCATGGGATTGAAAAAAGAAATACAAAATTATAAATATCAATTATATCCTTATAACCAGTAATAGAAATGAAAATTGTAGCTACTAGGCATATTTTTTCCTTGCTTGTTATATTTGAATTTTCACATTTTAAATATATTTTTTACCATCTTTTCTGTTAAAAAAAAAAAAAAAGGAGATGCCACAACCTCCTCCTTAGGTTCAATTAATTTGCTAGAGCACTTCTCAGAACTCAGGAAAACATTTTACTTACTAAATCACCAGTTTGTTATATTATCAAATGATACAACTTAGTAAAACCAGATGGAAAAGATGCAAATGTCAGGGTGGGGGACAAGGGGTATAGAGGTTCTATGCTTACTCTAGGTGTGTCATCTACCCACACCTGTATGTGTTTACCAACCCAGAAGATCTCTGAACCACCTCCTCTGAGTTTTCAAAGAAGCTTCATTAGATAGGCATGATTGATTAAATCATTGACCATAGATAATTGAACTCTATCTCAGCCTCTCTCACTTCCTGGAACAGGTGGAGAGTAGGTGTACTGAAAATTCCAACCCTCTAATCACAAGGTTCGGTTATATTGGCAACCAGCCCCTATCCTTAGGAGATTTCCAAATGTCAATTTACTAACATAGACTCAGGTGCGGTTTAAAGGGGTTGTTATGAATAACAAAATATACCTTTATTCCTCTTATCACCTAGAAAATTCAAAGGGTTTTAGGAGCTCTATGCCATAAACTGGGACCAACACCAAATATATATTTCTTATTATAAATCACAGTATCACCGAGGGAAAATCATCTGTGAAGAATGGAGTAAAGAATGAGATTGAGTTTGGGTAAGAATGGGGATGACAAGGAATATCTTTTGCAGAATACCCCTAAGAAACCCTGTGATATATGACTAAGAAGGAAGGACCAAGTTTATTGTGGATGGCATAGGTTATAGTAGATTTCCCCATTAAAGCTCCTCTCTGTCTCCAAGGCAGCATTTATTTTCGTAGCTACATGCATGAATCACAGAATGGCAGACAGAATAGGAGAATAGAAGCTGAAAGTGCGTTGGAGTTGGGAGACTTTAGTGGAAGTTTGATCTCTTGATGAAACATTGTAAAAACTTCTCAAATGTCAGTTTCTTCAGCTATAAAATAGGGTTGGGGGTGGACTTCAAAATTTAAAGCCTGTGAATTCTATTTTAGTGACCCCTATTCTAGTCTGAGATTATTATATATTACAGGATAGTGGGGGAAAAGGCAGATTTTATGATGAAGGTTGAGAATAAACTGAGACAGATATTGCACTAATGTTCCAAAATGATGGTTTCTGGAACTAAAAGGTAAATATACTCATTCAAGGAAGAAAACACAAAGTAGCAATTTATACCAAGTTATAACTTTGCAGATTTGTTTTGCAACCTGCAATTCTTTCTGTACATGTTTGATGAATTCACGTATACAATCTTTATGTGGAGGCCATGCTTTTTATCTCACTGACATACTTTGTGAAAATATTGAGAGCTGAGAACTAACATCCGAATTTACAGCATAATCCATACAATTTAGAAGGTGCCTTATCATGTGGTCATCATATAGCTTTTACAACATAATCAAGAGAAATAGCAACAAACTCAATCTCACAAACTAAATTAAAAGGGACACATTCACGTTTCCCCTTTATGTCCATGTCAAAGATAGAGAGACTGGGAGAAATTTAAGTAACATGACATCAAAGCTGTCACGGCCATATCTTTCTAGTAGTATGGAGCTCATTTTTCAAAGCTACCCGTCCATTAACTCTCACAAGAACAAAAATAAAGCAAAACAAAGAAACGCTCTCTGGAGAAATGCATTGCTTCTAACCTTGTTTATACATCTTACTGTGGGGATTTGAAGATGGAACAAAGACCTCTACCTCCCCAGGCACACAAAATAATACATGTACCCTGAAATAAATATACAAAATGCCTAGTGGTGCATATTGTAGATAAATTTGTGATTTAAAAAAAATGAGAATGGGTTTAGGGAGAGTAACTGATATCATCCCTGTTGAATCCTGTCTTGCCCTGTGATTTGTAACTGGGAGGGCCAAAGCATCATCCCCATTTATTTTTTAATGTCTTGGCCTGCTCTTGGTTGCCACTTTACCTAGGTTCATTCACTGTACACATCTGAACCTATTAGTTTTCTGATAAATGTACTATCAGAAAGCCAAAGGTCGATGATAAGATAGAAAATAAGGAGCTCTTGCTTGTTTTTATATGTTTCTGTTTTACTTGGGAGATAATCATAAAACCGATTGATGCTCTCATTTTTTTAAAAAAGAGTAAATCAGCATGAAATATAGGATTTGGGAAAGCCATTTGCCACACAATTATAATTTCTTAAATTCTTATGTTCACTGAATATGAGAAGCTACAATTATGTGATACATAGCAATAGCATTACTCTTTTTTCTTCTCCTTTCATGAAAGATAGGTAAGTAAACTTAAGTTAGAAACGTTTAAATATTATTAGTAACAGAATTTAAATATCATTAACTGAAGTAAAGCAAAAGTCTAGTTGGTCTGGAATTTAGCTTCAAGTGGGACAAATTACAGATTCAGGAAGCAAAATTAAATGATACTTCAGTTCATTTCATTTAAAAGTCATGTCTTTTTCACAAATAAAGCTTATTTATTATCATGAGACCACTAAAAGTGTAAAATTTGCATAAATATAGAGAGTAAAAGCAAAGTGGAAACAAGAGAGGGGTTTGGAATCAAAGAGAGAAGCATTTGGGCATGGACAATGCCAAGGGTTATATTCAAAATATCTATCAACCTGCATGTCAAGGACATAGACCCCTCAAGAGGAAGAAGTTCCTAGAAGCCTCTTTTATGCCAGATTTCTCCTTTTGGTTTCTGGATTATGAGGGAGAGGGGAAGGAATGGACCTCAGATATTGGGTTTTGGATACTATTAGGGTACTTGAGGAATTAACCAGAACAGATGCATTTCCATATTAACCTGCAGAAGTAGAACTACTTCTCACTAGAATAGTAGTGCAGAATTTTAATAAGCATCAGTCATACTGGTATAGATTTGCTGGACATTAGCAAGTCTAATATTAATAATTGTGCACCCTTAGTTGCTTACCTAACCTTATTGAGTCAGCCAAGTGAGAGAAAGAAAAGTGGTAAGTATTTTTGGCTAGTCATTTGGCTGCTTCATAACTTCTTCCAGTTGATAGGAGTATTTAGTCACCTCTCCACTTCCTTTTCCTGAGACATTCAGTATATATATCCTCAGAGCAAAGGGCAAGTCCCACCAGAGAGCAGAGGAACTTTCACGATTTATGCCAAATGCAGAGAAATGCATTTACACTCAATCCTGATTTCCAGCTAAGGGGTAAACCCATCTGGGAACAGATTCAAGAATCTGTAGTTCTAGTTGAAACATTATCAGGGAGCATTATCTTGTCTCTTCCTTTTCCTCCTTTCTGGCTCCAATGTTTATTTGTTTGGGTATAAATGATACAATGATATCTCTGAATTGAACTGTTTAGAATGTATCCTTAATCATGATATCTTATAGCAACAATTATAAACATCTATCAGCTTAACTTTGCACAAGCTCTGTTCATACCAAAAACTGCTTATTACTCATTGATCACAGTTGTCAACATTGAATAAATGATTGTTTTACCTCAAAGGAGTGTCACTGGTATGTGTCTGTATGCTCTGTAAAGTATAACACTTCTATATGATTGAGAGAATTGCAACTAAAATCCCATAAAAAATTTTGAACACCACACTTAAAAATATATATATAGAAAAAAATCACAGGAATTATCAGAGAACTAGAAAACACATAGAGGATTTAATGAGTGATTGAAAGAACAAGATGTACTAACAATAAAGAAAAGAAAATGTTGTGGATGTATGATAAAGAAAGGTGAGCAGTTCGTTTGCTTTTTAAATTTTTTCATTCCATATTAAAGGGAATTGCTTACAACCTGCCAAAGAAGCATTTTTTTTTTTTTTTTTAGGTTAGGAAAAGATTATCAGTGGAAAAGATAGTGATAAAATCACCTAACAATTTACCCCAGAAAATTTTTAAGATTAGTATTTCTAAATGTTCTCCCGCAAGAGCTCTTTTCACTATGCTTCTCCACAAATTTTATACTTTGGATTTTTAAATACAAAGTATAGCCACTAAATAAAAATGTTTTCTTCTTTATTTTTAATTATTCAGATAATTATAACTTTCTGAGCTATAATATTCAGAGCATCAGACAATCAAAAGAAAAACTGAATAACTATCAAAAAATCTGATATAATTGTAACTAAAGTAAAGCTATTTCTAATTTCGAATATCCTACATAAACTTTTCGCAGTTGTTTCAATGTCTGTTAAGTTCTTTGAACTACGAAAATATTTCAAGGACACTCACAAATGTTATCTCTAGAGACTCAAATATTTAAAGGTTCCAAATTGGAAAGCAATAGATTAAATTAGTTTAGAATCATCTAACAAATATGATTCATCCTCACTTCAACAATTAAATTGAGTTATTTAATGTAACATAACTATCTAAAAATGATAGAAGAGAAAATCCTGGAGGCCTTTCAATTTTTTTTCCCCTTCCTTTTTTTCACTTTCTCTGGCAAAACTGTTACTTAACTCTGAGATGGCAGGAATAAGAAGAATACAGCATGTACTTACCAGCCTGATTAGTTGTGATGCTGACTGCAGCAAACTGTCTTGGTGGTGAGCTCAGCTCTGACACCCCATTAATGGCATCAATCTCAAAGGTATAGTTAGTGTGTGCCAGCAGGTCTGTCACTGTCACTGTGGTGTTGGTGAGTCCAAACTGTCGAGGGAGGAAGCGAACATTTGGGCTGCATGGCTCACAGTGTTTTACATTCCACCCACATTTTTTACATATGATGTTGAAGGTAACATCTTTCCGGCCTCCTGTGTCCAGGGGCCAACTCCAGTCCAAGATAACTGAGGTCTCATTTATATTAGAGATAACGTTCCTTGGTGCAGATGGAGGTCCTGCAAAGTAGTTCAACAAAGATTAATGAGCTTCACTTCTGGTTTCTACTACAAGGGAAATAGATAATTTACAATGGAACTGAAAGAGGTAAATAACCATCTTGTCTTTATTATATACTTTTAATTTGTCCTTAGAGGATCCATGAGATTACAGACACATGGATTCAAGAGCACTGTTCTGTTGAAGCTGTAAGTGGGAGAGTTACTACTCAAGGTTGAAGATGCATTCAGAAAGTCCAACAGAGGAATTCACCACTAAATTCAATGCTCTGGTGAATAGTTATGAAAACTTCAGTATTAGTTTTATAAATCTTAGTCCTTTTTCCCTATGACCTATGACCAACATATAACAAGAGGGAATAGAAATGTAAAAACACAAATCCCATGCCTATAATCTCCCTATCCTGTCAAATATAATGAAAAATCTAAAAGAAGACAGAAAATTTTCTTTCTTTCTGGGGTCTTATTGCAGGAAGTGTTTTAAAAGTAATTAATTTACTGTGATAAATGTTGCATTTGTGTTGAGCCAAGCATGGACAGTGAAGCAGAGAAGACTTTCAGTTTGCACATGGGTAACACAAGGAAATGGGCCAAATGCTAAAAAAAAAAAAGCACGGTAACAAAAAGAAAAAAACAAAATAAAACAAACATGGAGGCATGGGTTGCAGCAAAACTACTCACGGGTACAAGCCATGGATGGAGGGTCTTTGTCTGCTCGGAAGTAATTATTCTCACACCTGCAGTTCACTGAACCATCGTCATGAGTAGAACTGTGAGGTGGGCACTTGGTGCACTTCGTATTGCCATCTGAAGCCTTGTAGAAACCCGGTTGACAAGCTATGAACAAAATGACTCTTTTAAAATTCTGTGATCATTTTGAAAATGTAGTTTTGAAAATATGTAAAACACATTTCAGGATCTTAGGACATGCATTCACTATGAATATAAATCCATTTTTCCTTCCAGTATTTACAGAAGCAAATAATGTGATCCAGTGTAATTTTTTCACATATACATTTGAATTTGCACCAAATGTTAAAGAAAAAAAACCCCACAAAATTTAGATTATTTTGGCACTAGAGTGTGATGAAATTCCCAGTTCATGTTTTCACAGCTTTACTTGGCATTGGAATATTTGTGGAGAAAATAAAGCAAAGCCATGTCATCGTGTAGCCATTCCCTTTTCAAACATCATTTAAACATGATGCAATGTGTACACTATCTGCACTGCAGTTAACACTATATTACTTGCTCACTTGTTTTCTAATTGGTTTCTGTGCGTACAAGTCTATTCCTACAAATCATAAGCAACTATAGGAAGATATCGTGGCTTTGTCTATATTCTAAGATTCTTGATACATGGTTCTCATGAGCTACAATTTATTTTCTGCCTTGACAGTATCATTACTCTACTTTTATGGTAATGGACTAAAATAGAGATTGCAATATATTTTCTTGTCTGTATATTAAATATAAAAGGAGATATAATTTATATCTAAAACATTTGTTAACTGTTATTACATTCAAAGTTTTTAAAATAACTCAATAACTCTGTTATCTTCATACTTTCTGGGCATATCTCTGAATGATGTGGTTTTTAAGCTCAATGAACTGGTTTCCAATATTCATTTTAGCTGTCTCTATTATGTGATTTTCATTTAACCTGATATAAAATTCAAAATGCTATACTGTTTCATTTGATCCATTTTCATAGTTACATTGAAATCTGTAATCATTGTGAAAATCCTAATGAGAAATCTCTTGACAGTCCTTTAAGAAATAAATTCGGGGTCTAAATTTTTAGTTTCCTCTAGAATATCTTTGGAAGTGAATAATATCTTGAATCTCTAAAACTCAATGTCAGTGCTGCACTGAGATTTGATGACTTAAAGCACTTACACATAGAATAATCCCTGTAGATTATATTTAGCATTGAATTCCAGAATTTTCTTATATTAACTTTACACTGTGAATAACAAATTATTTACTTTCAAGTAAAACTTGGGTGGACAAATGTTAATTTTAACAATCATTAAATGCATTTTGAAAGATAACACACTATGTTCATAATAACATATCTTCCTACTACATATATTTTGAGAAACACACTGCTAAGGGAAATACGCTGCTAAGACAAACAGAATGACTGAAAATGATAGTAATTATTAATTTAGTTTTCTTGTTTTCTAGTTTCTACTAAGAATGGCTGCTCTAGGATGATGTTATATTATATTGAACAACTTTTGGTGCCACACTGAGAGCCACTCAAATAAATTCTATTGCCCTAACCAAACATAGATTAGGATTATAAACTTTTGAACATTGTCTATAAACATTGGTTAGCAGCTTCATCTCATATCTCCTGTTATATTGCCATGGAGGAAATTATATAAAGTATAAACTATGTACTTAACTTCTGGTTTTGATTTAGCTCATCATTGAAGTGCCTTTAAAGAGGATATCATTGCTCGGTGTTTCAAGATTAAGTTGCAGTGTTCCAATGTATTTTGTTATTTTGTTTGCTTCTGAGTTTATCTGTGTGTCTTTATCTGGGGCTTTTATGAGCTTTATATTTAGCATAAAGATATTCACTAAACAATCACTTTTTGTTACTCTTATCAGTAGCTATATTATATGATACTTAAAAGATAAGACAGTCAGTCATATATTCACTTTTGAGCTACAGCACTACAGCACAGGACTTCTGATAGGAACTTGAAAGCAGGTATAGTTAATAAATCTACAAGTTAAGAACGTTAATTTAAACTAGTAACTAACTTTATCTAATTATGACTATATAATCTTAGAGACGATAATAGTAAAAGATACGTAAGCACATATACATGCAGTTTAATAAAAATTTGTCAATCATCTACTCTTGTTCAGTTTCTTTGATAGCTTTAAAGATACAAATGTCCTTAATTCTGTCCATCTCAAAAGGGCCCTTGCAATCAAAAAACAGGCGACAGACATTTAACACAGGCCACATGAAGCAAGCACTCCATTCTGATTGAGCTATTGGAAGAGACTACACAGAAAAAATATTGTTTGAGAAAGATTGTAAACAGATAGAAGGAGCTGGCCTGTAAGAAGCATAATTAAACACACAAATAGACTGATATGGAAAGACAAACTGTTAAGCAGGAGAATGTGGTAGTATTGTTGGTTATATACTCAACATCTGAATGCTGCTTTCTGCTTGCTAATAGAATGCTGATTTTGTTCAGGATTGCCTCAAACCAGTACTCTCTAACTCAAACTTTATGGCAAGTAGCGATGGATGGCCAACGTTATGGCCAAAGAGATGACCAAAGAGATACAAACAGAAATATGATGAAAGCCACTGGGATACTTTTTTTTATCCCCATAACAAGATGGTCCCCATGTAACTGAGTGATTTAATTTATGTTATTCCAGAATTATTTATGGACATAATGGCTTACATGGGACAATAAGGAAATCAGAGAGATGTGTACACTGAACTTGTTGACCTAGTAAGCACCTATCTCAAGATTTATTATGATATTGGAAAAATAATATCTTGTTTATTTAAGTTACTGTGGTCAAATTTTGTTTTCCTTACATCAGAAAACATTTCTAAATGACATAAAGACAAAGAGAATTCAGTTGAGATGTACTAATTGAATAGAATTGTAGCTCAATGAGCTAAAAAGATCCTAAGAAATCACATTGGCCAGTCTGTATGTTCTTCTGGCTGATAGGCTTTAATTACCGATTTACAGATATTCCTTGAATGTCATCTATCTATGAGTATAATACTAGATTCTATAATATCCTATTTTGTAGACATTTTTTCTCTTTCTGAAGTACTTTCATATGTACCATTTCAATTGACTCTCAATCATTCTATTAAATTAAGACATTTGTTGGTTACCTCGGGAAAGAACTTGATATGTTTAGGGCTCATTTCCATAAATCATGGCAATGGATCTCAAAAATCTCTGTTAGTATTAAAAAAAAAAAGAAAGAAAAAGAAAAGAAAAAAGTGTGCTAACTGTGAAAGGTCCTGATTTCAACATATAATTACTATGCTTAATTCCCATCCTTCTTCATCCTCCTATTCTACTTCTAACCCATCCTGGAATAAAAAATCCAGAATTATGTATATTGAATAGACTGAATCAAGTTGGGCTAAGAGTACTTGCAATGTAAACAGGAGAATTCGATATGCTAACGTTGGTAACAAGTAAACTTGTTTGACAAATTAAAAATAAAAAATAACAAAAATAAAATAATCATGACAGATATTAATGTATTCATTTTATTGAGTGCATAATTAAAACACAAGCAGAAAGAGTAACATGCTCAAGATAAGAAAAACATTCAATGATAGTCTGAATAAGCAAGAGCTTTTTCTGTTTTAATTTTATATAAATCACTTATTAAAAGCAAATTATTTTTCTTTGCAATTCTAAACTGTTGATATTACAATGAAGCACAGTCATCTAAAAAAAAAAATTATATAAATGCCAATCCTTTGTCATCTATTCTAAGTAAGAAACCATTTCAGAAAGACCGACGTTCTCTTGGGTTTCTCCAGAATTTTCTACTTGATGTCCAACACTATTATGGGCACATGGGTGTTTTCGTTGAAAGGGCAGGAGGAGTCTTCAACTTCAAGAGTAGGGTGTCCTACTATATATGGGAGGCAAACAATCAAAATTTCCCTTTCTTACTATAACGAGAATCTCTAAATTCTCCACCAAAGTTGTTCAACAAATTTGAGACTATGACTAAAGAATTAATAATATTAGTAAAATTATTATACTGGTAGGAAACACACTCTTTATATATATAGGGGAAATTCTTTATATTACACACTTGCTTCTAAAATTATCGTATCAATAATCTCCCTCCCTTGAAGTAAATAAACTTGCACTTAAATATCTATTAATCTTCTTCATCCTTCAAAAATTATCAAGGAAGAATTTGAAACTTTACTTTGCATACTTGTGTTTTATTATCTTTGCTTATAGTAGTAAGAGCAATGATTTTAATTTGAAAACATCACCCTGCCCTACCTTGAATATAAAACAAGTGATATAACAATCTGCACATTTCTTTTATTTAAGTATTATTTTAGAGACTGAGACGGTTCAACATATTTTAAAAAGCCAGGCAATGAGTAGAAAGCAAATATGTTAATATGTTTTCTTTCCTTTTATTACTCAAAGGAAGTCTTGGCCAACTTATTACAGAATATCAAAGAAAACAGAATAGTCAAGAAGGGTAAACAAATTAATACTAATTCAGATTTATCCAGTTTTAAGGTTTAAAATAAAAAATTTCTACTATGTAGTCAAGGCCTTTCCTGGAGTAAGCCAGCTACTAAAGCAATACTTAACCTAAGGTTGATGCATGCATATTCAAAGTCTGCTGCCCAAATGACAAAATTCTGATTTATATCTTTCTTTAGATAACCCAATAGTACACATTCTTATCAGTCAAACACTGGTAAAATTATTCATAGATTTCAGGCCCCTGGTAATAAAACCAAAGAGTAATTAAGAGATTAAGATCCTTTAAGCTGCCTTTGGTGCATGGTCCCAGAGATATATCTCTTTGCTCTAATGGAGATTTCTGAACCAGTTAAGTGTGGCAGGAACTCTCATGTTTGATTTTGTGTTGATAAATCAAAATAGCATGATCTATGAATTTAAATCAATAATCATTAAAAATGGAAAGTAGCTCCTCCTCAAACCCTACTGAATATCATCATGGATTTATTAGGAATCAGATTTATTCATATAATGTTTAGATTTTATTTATTCACTTTCATCAAACAAACATGTACTGATCTCCTAAAATGACCTAGACACTATATTGTGTCCAATCTTATAATGCTAAAAGTTACAATACCAGCTTTAAAAAGGATACCAATTCCACATGTCATTGTTATGTTAGAAATAGATCTCCTCACTTGAGAATGTAATTGCTAAAATACTTTTCAATATGATATTTTTATGTTATCTTCACCAAAAAATTCCCTGATTTCTTCTTTTTATCCCAGCACTTCAAGGTGTTTTCAGCATCATATAAGAAAAACACTGGACTAGGAAGGAGGAAATACAGGTTTAGATCTAGTCTTTTCTGCTAGGTAGATGTTAGCTCAAATTCACTGACCAGTTGTCTTCAAATTTTAATAAGGTGGTTGAGACAGTGACTTCCTCTTCTATAACTAAGTCTGAAGTTCTGCTTAGTAATTATTATGTATTTCTATGTTAGACCCTGAGTAATATAGAGACACGAGTTATTTCCTATTAATTTTGTACGCCCTGTGCCTATCACATTTTCTATTGCCTAGCAGTTGATGAGATGCATTTTTTAAGTGAATGATTAACTGGCAACCACTTGTCCTCTCTGCACTTTAATTCCCAGATAGGTATTAAAAGACAGGTATTGACTAAGTTGTCTCTAAAAACTCTTCAGGTTACATACTGCAAATGGTTAATACTTTGTGTACAAAAATTTGTAAGATTCCTAGAACTTTCTAAGTAGGAAAAAATAAAGTATCTTCACTTTCATCACTGATTTAAGGATTATAATTAGCCATTTAAATTATAAAATCACATAGGGCAACAAGACAAAAAAATGAGGTTCCCTTCTGACCTAAAAGAAGTATACGTGAAAAAGAAATGACAGATTTTGATCTTTTTAGTGTTTTCCAGTATCAGAGCAGTATGTACTCAAAAGGCATGTTGATTTTATGGTTGGATAAATTGAAAGATAAATTGACTGCCAAAAAAATAATTCCCTAATACTATACTTTCATGTTAACCAATAACATCGTAAAGCTATATTTAATTATATTCTTCCTTTTATACACATTATAGATAGATTAGAATGTTTAGAAGTCTGAGAATTTTATGTGAATGAATAAAAATTAAGAAATATTGATAGTAATTGTTCTTTTTATTTTTTTAAATGTAAGATGATGTGATCTTATTTTCTCTGTTGTAAAGAAAATGAGCACGGTATTGAGAATACAATTTAAGAGAGACTACATTTTTCTTCTGTTAGTCTGCAATGAGGTTTTATTTGCTTTACTTTTGCTAATGTAGCTTTTAGTTCCTGTTTTTTAAGTGCTGAATTAGTGAGAATATGGTTGCTCATTTATTGAACAAACCCCAAACTTATTGAAAAACCCTAGGATGGACCACAGTAGAACAAAAATGACGCCCTTGCCAAATGTTGATTTTCTATTGAAAAACACTGAAAATATAAATAATAGAAGGAAGCCAAAATAATACCAATCTGCAGTGAATGAATTCAAAATATTTTGGGAATCTGCTGATTTTATATTTATGAAGTAACAATAAAACAGGAAATAAATACTATGGGTCGGTAGTGAGGTAAAATAAAACACTACCAGCTTTGGAAAATAATACAGAAAAAAATATGAAATGGAGGGTATTATGAGCACTACCTATACAATGAATAATAATTATAGAAAAGCTTCAAGATTCTTGGCTTCATTCCCAAAGCACACAGCACACTTTTCCTTTAAGTTGTAATTGATGGGTTTAAGCTATGCTGATACTCAGAATGGGTAAAGTTACCATAGTGAAAGGAAAACAAATGCATTTAGTAAACCATGGCGGCTACTGTTGAAAGAAAGTAGACAGCCTTTCAATTGCAAAGTGAATTTTGTCTCCAGTTGACTAATGTGGTTGACTTTTAAGAGAAAATATGGTCCTAATTAAGAGTTAAAAGGCTGATTTCAATTTGAATTAACTTTAAATTAAAAAATAAAGCTGTTGGTAAATAGGGCCCTTTTAGTATTCAGACCTTAGTTCCATATACACAGGCCATATTATCAATTCCCAGCCATAAACACAAACTAATGACCAGAACCAGCACTGACTAAACAGATGATTTCCTGGCCTTGCAATTCTAGGCCTGACAGGGTCTTTTTGCCGGTACAAGGTCAAAGCAACTGTTTATTCCCAAAATGAGCTGCACTCCACAGTCTTACAGGAACTCTATTCTTTGCCATTTGAATAGAGGTACAATGTTTTGAGGCAAGACAGAGGCATTTCAATACACTGGAAGTGGCTACATTCAGTCATTAAGACCTGCCTGCAATGTGCAGCATTTACAAAGTGATCAAGTGTTTCCTTCTTCTGTTCTTTCCACTGTTCAATAAAAAAGGCCTAAGGCAAAATGCCACCACACCATTAAACACAACAGAATCAATCACAATCTAGTATGGCTCAAAGATAGCTTAGTAACAAGAATTTATTTTGTCTGTTATTGTTTCATCAGATTTAGCAAGACAGGTGCCAGTAACACTGAAATATGTCCAATTTACATTCACCACGAAGAGAATGCTAAAACAACCTTTGGTTCTTAAGGACATTGTGGTTTGCCAACTTTTCAGTTGTCTAACACATTTATGGAAAACTGTGTGTCCTAAGAGTAGCACCAACTGAGTTTTTGTATCTTTGATTATCAATGCCCAGTTTACAAATTCCACCTGCAGAGAATAGTTTTCACCTTCCTGTAATATAACACCGTTTACTGCAAATCTCTAGGTTTAGCATTGAACTTATGTTTCACTTCTGTACTTAAAACAATCACATGAGACAGATATTATGTATTTTTCCTGAGGAGATGATTGATGCTTAATGATATTTAGTATCTTGGCTACTTATTCCACTATTATATGTTGTAACCAAAAATGAAACCTGTTTCAGGTGTTTATGCGGTTTTGTATCTGTTGTCTTCTCATCCCATAAAACTTAAAAGTGATAACTAATGTAGGATTGACAATAGATCCAGCACCCTAACATTAATGTAACAAATTTATATGGTGTGACTATAAAGATATCAGGTCTTACTGGGCACATAGGAAAATTGATTACATCATTTTGTCACTGTAACTTTTTGTTGATAGTAATTTTCTTCAATGATTTGTCAAGCCTGTGTCTAGCCAGGTGAATGGCTCTGATGGAAGTCTAGCATTGGGAATAAAGAATGCTTAACTGTTGTAGGTCTGTAGACAGGTATTTGTGAAACATTTCTTTTCAGGGAAATCTGACTACTTACCATAGAATGAATTTTCTACTTTATGTAATCAGCTGGAACAGGAATTTTATTGTGTAGGGAAAAAAGCATATCATAAATAGTTTCAATAAAAAACTAAAAAGACTTATGCAATTCCACTTTATTATTCTAGCCTGATACTAAGAACTCTCAGCATAGGAAAATGAGATGCTCAACTTCTCTATTATATACTCAATAAGTGGTTTTTCACTAAAATATAACATTATTTTTGGAGTTCTTCAATGTGAGTAAATGTTAAGAATACCAAAAAGAGTAAAAAATATTAACACCTTTCCCAAGATATGGGGGTTCCAAGATATGGAAGATTTGATGCATTTCTGATTATAAATTTGGTACGACTAAGTAACAATGGATTTAAAAACCAATAAAATGGTCATTAATTAAGAGCAAAAAATAGTGCTATGAAACCAAAAATTCTTGGTTTCATAGTACTTTCAATTTATTTGATTACATATAGAAGAAATCTGCAACAGAAAAGAATTAATTTTTGTGACTTGCTAAATTCACATTCAGGAATATCTGAAATTATCTAAACTCATAGTCCAGTATCCATTTCTGATTGCTTTCACATTTCATCATCTACTTGGTTACAGGCCAGAGAAAATTTCAACTACCTGAAATTCTTCTTTCCAAACAGTGTGCCTTACTCAGTTAATAATTGATATATCTTGCAAGGCAATCTGATTACTGAACCTACATAAATATTAAACACTGTAGGTATGATCACGTTTTCATAAAACACATGTATAAAAAACATTCTACCCTTAAAACTCAACTATTATTATACTATTGTAGTGTGATAGGATAATAAGCACCTCATGGTCACTTTTTCCCTCTTTTATCTCCAGGCACCTACTAGAATACTTGGTTCATGAAAAGCAATAAAGAAATTTTGAGAGAAGAATGGAAGCCTTCTTTATTTCTGCATAAAGATGTTCCATAATAATATTTCCTATGCCTAATTACTAATTTTAAATAATCATAGACATATTAGTAGGCCAAATTTTCCTGGAAAGAATCAGTTTCAAGTTATGACTCAATCATGAAGTTTTATAATGAAAATGTAAAAAAAGATGGGAAAATTTTAAAAAATTATGTGTTCCATTAGGTACTAAATGCAGAAATACATAATATATGTAATATATACATAATGTGTAATCATATATATGCTTAACAATAATTATAAATCATACCTTTAAACTAGAAATAAAAGAAACTCCCTAATTTATTCTAAACATTCCTTTTTTAAAAATTCTTCAAATATGTTTAAGAAAATATCCCAGGACAAAAGCAAACAAACAAACAAACAAACTTGAGGTATATTTACTAAAGAAGCTTTGTTTCTTAAACAAATATATTAGATTAGTTTAGAATGAAAAAGGAGTATGAATATTCTTAATTGAATAATAATAATAATTATGGAATGTAAATCATCTAACCTTAGTTTTCCTTTTAGGAAAAAAAAAGGTGCAGCTGGCTGACAACTTTCATTTACCATCACACATAGGAATGCAACATTTCCTAGGATTTGACATTTCTAGAAATCTAGAATTACTATATCTTGTGCATGGATATACTAGAAAGATGTGAAAATAATAATAAAAGCAAGATACGTCATAACAAACTTTTGGGTAAGATTAGGACTGTAATCTGCAGGTTATCTGGAGATAAATGCTGCAGCTGCAAGCACCCCGGCGAGTAAAATTGAAGTCTATCATTTTCTGTGGTATGTACAAAGCATTCAAATATTTATGTGATATATAAAAGTCAGAAGCCAAAAGTGGAAGGCAGATCATTTCTAAGGTAAAGCCTTGAAGCAAGAGGCTTTAGTGTTCATGAAAATTAAAGAAAAAAGAGGATAGATGAAACAGAAGACATAAGAGCCTCAAATCAGTCTGGGGAGGCATATAGAACAATCAGGTTATGGAGTGCCTTGCAGTTTATATTTAAGGGCTTGTTTTTTATACAATAAGTGTTGTGGAAGGTCATTGAAAGGTTTCATGCATGAGGTACACTATAATTAGATTTATATTTCAAAGTGATTATTCTTGTTCCTATGGGGAAAATGCATTGAACTGAGTCAAGAATGAAACAGACCGGAAATTATTGAAATAATCCAAATTAGAGATGATATGACATAGATGAAGAGTTATGGGCATAGAAAGAAGTATATTCATTTGAGATATTCATTTGAGATAATATTGATAGGTCTTGCAGATAGAATGGATGCAGAGCATAAGGTAGAAGGACATATAAGGACTGACATCCAAGCTTCTTGTTCAAGTTGTTGGGTGATATTTCTGTTTACTGAGTTAGGAAATGAATGGATTACATAGGTAAAGACACAAGAGTTTAATTTTAATATGTTACATCTAATTAGCCAAGTAAGCTTTTGCTGTACTAAATTGTGAGGTATTTACAGTCTTTGTACTGCAATGAAACTGTTTCTAATATTTTCATATTAAAAAAATGTCAAGTTTAGTTTTCTTTGTCATATAGGCTTTTGTTTATTGACACCAAATGAAGTTGGCTATAAAAAATATGGGTTTCCAGAGAAGCAAACAGGATTAAGCAATATGTAGCTTTTCTAAAATGAGTACAATGAAATACTGCTGGAGAATTCTTCCCTGTTAGGCATACATTAGAAAAACAGAGTCTTTACTGAATTGGCTGATTCAGAACACGATGGTAACTAAACCAAAATATTGATTTTGATTTGCTCATGACACAGATACTTGACTTTAAAAACAGAAAACCTATGTTCCATGGACTCCACCTTTTCCCTAATTTTGCTAATATATACTATTTATCAAAGCAGAAAAGGAGAAAATTATGATATCAACAAAAATATGTCATGTCTATTGGACCAACAATTTAAAAGTAACGTCAATTCTGATAAATCAATAGATGATATTATTTTGATGTGGAGATTGTAATTGTTAAGAACACAGGTTCAGAATGCTCAGGTTCAAATCTTGACTCTTCCATGTACTACCTGTGAAGTTACAAATCCTCTTAATGTCTCAGTTTCGGAGTCCATAAAATAACAGGATAGTAAAAGAACTCTAGGATTTTGTAAGAATTAAATTGAGAGTATAAGCATCAAACATATATTAGAAATTGGTATTGATATATATAATTAAACATTTACATAATGTATACAAACATTTCCAAAATCTATGACATGATTCAATCTATTTGTTAATGTATTTAAAAATATTAAACCACATTTGCCTTTTCCTAGTTTTTTATTTTTACAGATATAGTATGCATTCACTTCTTGGAATAGAATTATATTTTTTTCAGAGAATTCTCAAAAATATATGACAAAACAGAACTTCTTGTTCAAGTAAGTTATTAATAGATGTTCAACCTGTCCTTTGATGTGCCCAATGCTTCAATTATGTCATTTGACCCTAGATATTTCCATAGATATATTACGTCTGCACAACTTTTTTCTTTAACATAGACAAACCAGAGCAAAAATATGCCCTTGGTTGCTGGTTGATATTCTAGATCATTTTGTCACACATAACTAATGCTTTTTCTTTCCTCTGAAATTCTTTCATTTACTGGTGGAAGGACCAATGTTGAATCTGTTCCCCTCAGGGATAATTGAAATAATTACCTCCAACTTTATAGTTCAAAATCCCTTTTCTCCTTTGTGTAGATTCACTTCCACCCCTCCCCCAATACTGACGATCTATTTTTATTTTTTTGGCTGCCATATGCACCAGCAAACACAAACTTGGCTGACTTCCCTCCACATCTTGTCCTCACTGTTTGAAGGAGCTCTCTTTTACTGAGTATCAAAACATATCTGACTTTAAAATTCTTTAGTTTTCCTGAGTCTTATTTCTCCTTCTCCATAAGTACAGACTATTGCTAAGGTGATAGTGATCCTTTCAACTTCCAGCCACTTGTCCAACTCTACATTATGTTGGCACTGACCAATGTCTCCCTCCGTCTGATAGCTTTTCTGACAGTTAATGAGAAGTAAAAGGCTAGAGTTATTAGTCCAAATCCTAGGGGATAAGTGTCCAGATTACAAAAACCACATTCACATATGGCAATAATTGGCAGGCTCTTTTAGGTGATCACAGCATTATTCCTAAAGAGCCAATGGATAGTTGAATAATTCTTTGGTGCCAAATAGGAAACTCTCTTGAATAAGATAAGTATTTATCATTTTTTGTAAAGTTACTGCTTTTTTCCCCCCAATGGACTTTTCCAGTGAAATTGATTCATTTGAATAGCTTATTCCAAAATTTATATAATTTTACCCAAATTCTAGGCTTAACTCTATAGCAATTGAAACTTCAGAAATAAGATACTTCAGTCCCACGTTGCATAAGGCATTATAGATTTTTAAAAAGCCAAACATTTATACAGTAAATACATAGTACTAAGAGCAGCCCAGCTTTGTAAATAATATATTTCAAGAAGCTTAATTCCATTCAGTTTTGAATTACAAGCAAAGCTTCCTTATCCAATTCTATTCTTTCATGTAGGAGGAAGAACAATCTCAAACTGGAAAACAATAACCCTACGCTGTAGTTCTGAATGGAGCTGTCTGTCTGGGTACCATCTTAAGGTTGTGGGAACTTGTTGCAGACTCCATAGCCAATGGGTGGTGAAGATAAACTTGACACCAGATCTTCTTCAAATCACATGCTGTTTTCATTATTCTCACAGTATAGAATTTTAAGATCAGCTAACAAATTTCCTGGGGCCAATTTAGCTGGGACACATACGCTTTTGATAATATTTTACTCTATATATACCTTCTCATATTGAATCTGGGAACAGTCTAATATGACAAGTCACTGGTGTGAACTTCTTCATGGAAAAGTAGGAACAAAAGAAGCACCCTCCTCAAATTCATATTATTCATCATTCCTTCCTCTATCGATTACTGTAGGTACAGAATTGGTTTTCAATAGCTAAGATGATATCGATTCCACTTTAGGAAAAGTTTCTTTTCAATTTTAATTTATAGAAAATTTATAGCAACTATTCATAAAGATAGGTTGTTACTTATCATATGAATAAAGTGATTTTATTCAATAGTAACGTATTTAAATATTACATTAATAATTTTTCAGGAGTTGTAAAATACTTTAAATACTTATTGTGGTGTTATATACCTATATTCATTGCTGGTAACCTAATAACTAATTTTTGTTAATCAAGATTCTAAATAAGCAGATAATTAAGTTTTAACAAAGATTAAAAACTCTTACCATCAAGCTCCATAGTTTAAAAAAAAAGTTCACAGATTGTTTTATTTAAAATTCCACATCTTAGAATAAATAGATTTCTTCATCTATTTAGTACTAGTCTCCCAGGATTAAAAGATGACACAAGATGGTTCACTGATTGCATTGGAGAATATCTTTCCCCTAAAGCAAAAATAAAATCCCTATAGTCACCTTTAGTTTCTTATCTCAAGTTACTCTTTCATTTGCTGAATTTCTATTTCTCTGTGTCAACTGTAACTTGAAAATTAAACACCTTTGGGACACTAGGGAATAGCACAAGATGAACACTATTCTGCCCACAGCTGGAGGCCACTGAAATGCTGCTACACCAGATGAAGGGAAAGGCTTGGACTTCGTGGGAGGATAACAGCAGGGAGTTGGCTCTTACATCTGGTTTTCCTCATTATTTCTATTTAAATTATCTTCACTTACATGTATGCCTATTGTTCTTCTAAATACTTACAATTAAACAAGTAGTATAATAATATAGATAAAAGTATGAGTCACCCTTCTTAGAACTAAGCAATTTTTTTTAATATCGGAAATTATCTAGTGCTCAGAATTCTGAGCATTTTGAACCCACCCATTGTTTAAATGCATACTTTTCACAATAACAGAACAAACTGGTATTTATAAATGTTTTATATATGTGTGTGTGTATACCATTACTTGTAGAGACAAAGTTAAGAGTATTTTAAATTCATTTCTATATATAGTCATAGGAAGCATATTAAGAGCAAGATGTTACACTATGAGCCTTCACTGAAAAGCCCGTAATCTTTATTTGTAGGGAATTCACAAGGTAGCTGACATTAAAAGAGAGAGAGAAGATATTTCAATATTTTTTGGCTTTGGTTTATGCAACAGGGGCCTCCACTTTTACACAAAGATTAAACATGTCTCTAGACAGGACAAGTTTGGGGCAAGACCCCTCCTCTGGATAGGGTTTTGATGCGTAGCGTCACTGTGCTTACTTAGCCTCTAGAGTTTCGGTTTTCTCATCATCCTGGTGGTGTACTACTAATAATTACATGATTCTCCTGTTTGTAATTTTAACATTTGCATATGCTTCAATCTTAGCATGTTATATTCTCATTATCTTTCTGTGGGAGTCTCAGCCCTATTACACTAAAAATTCATTGAAGAGAGGAATTATGTCTTATATGTCTTTGCATATTAGGTATCTTAACACTGATATAAAATTGGTAGTTATTTATTGTAACAAATTAACTTTAATACATATAAATATACACATACATACATACGTTTATGGTTTGTATATGTGTATGCATTTACAGTATTAGCTCCCTTTCCAACCTCTCTCCCATCTGCCTACTCAATCCCTCTCTCCAAATGTTCTTAGATTCTATAGAAAAAAAGAGAAAAATAAGAAATAACATTTATGAATGAAGATTTAGAAAATTGTCTACATTTTAGAAATTGGAGAAAGATTAAATAATATAGAGAAGGTGATACAGGAGTGATGAATGGGATATATGGATACTGAGGGTCAATAATTTCAACAAAAGCATGAGCAAGAATAAAAAATTCTAAATAAAATGTGAAAAATATGAGAACCAAAAAAGTTTGGGTTAAACAATTTGAATTCAACTTTTAGTCTAAGAAACATTTAAAATTCGCCATTTTGGGAGGGAAGTGTGTGTGATTCTGATTCCACGAAGCCTTTTAAATGTAATTAACACAGTATAAGCATCTGTGTAAGGTGTTATATGTTTTTTATACACACACACACATACACCGCACACAAGAAAATTCATTACTGATAGCAATTCTTGTGATTTATAACTATCATTCTTTTTTGTATATTTTCACATTGTGACTAGATTCAGTTTGGCATCTCCATAACTAAATTTTCTACAGTTAGGTTTATAATAAATGTAAGCTTTTGCTTTGGAAATGCATACATTTAACCATAGGTACCATGAACATAGCCTTTCTGTTATCAAGCTGGCCTGCCATCTGATCATTTATGTGCAAACTCAGATTTTCTATCTGATAGTTATGAGCAAACAAATGGGGGTCTGAATATATGGAGAGATTTTTAGAAGTCAGAAAATGATCTGAAATGTAAAGGGTTTGCAAAGAGGCCAGGCTAACTAAGTTATATAAACTATCATCGTCCTTTCCCTCCCCCAACAAAAACATCCAATTAAAGGATGGGAGATTGCTTAGAAAAATAACTTCCTTAATAGCTGTTAATACTGTACAAAATTATACCTTAACATCTCATTTCAGGAAGAGGATTGTAAGTTTTTATTTTGCTGCAGAAAGCATGATTTCCATTCATCAACAGTGTGGCTTTCTGAAACATCTCTTCAAGTTATTATGGTGGTTTATAACCAAACCCGGTTGTAAAATATGATGTTACAAAAAAATCAATAATAAAATATTCATGTGATCCAAGATTTTCCCAAATTGAATTTGACTGGGTCATGGCAGTATGCTGATGTCTGGAATGCAAGTAATATACTACATTATTGATGCCTGTCAAATAACGGAAATTGTTACAAATTAATTCATCCCTAACCTAATTAACCCCGTGTGCAATATTATATGCATTCCAGACGAATACTGTTTTGCTCCGGCCATAAAACTAGAAAGGACAATATTTCAACCTATAAAATCACCTTTTAAGCCACTTAGAAACCTCAAAGAATATTGCTTATGTAGAAGTGATGTAAAAGAATGCATTACCTCATCTGTTTAAATTATTTTTGGTCTGATACAAATGTTCTCTTAATTTTTTTAATTGTAAAAATAATCTTAGGAAAATGTTCTGGCTTGATAGCTCAATACATATCAAGATAAATTTTATCACTGTATCACAGTGATCAGATCTGATCTTTTTGTAATCAGTGGGTAGATTGCTAATTTTTTATGATGCTTTGCAATTTCTCTTCAACTTTCTCTTTACACATATCCCTCTCTACCCCCATTTGTCAGTAATATTCTGCTCTTCCCTTTGGCAATACAAGGCCAGATTTGAACACCTCCAGATTTGAAATTTTCCTATGCTCCAAATTTATCTTGGATCAACAACACATTAATATTTATTAGTCTTTTTTTCTTTCCTGCTAGTTGCACATACTGCATGCTTTACTTCTTAATTTTCTTAACTAATTATTATATAGTACAAAAGGGCAATTCCAAAGACAAAATCTAATAGAGAGATATTTCAATATGACTTTCTGTGGTCATCATTTTATATTGTACTGCAAAACTTTCTTTTGATTATGGGCAAAATTATATTTTTCCTAATTTTAGAATAAATTGATAGTTGAATAAGTAGATTTCAAAAAAGGAGGACTGCTTTCAGTGGCAGTAGAGAGTGCATGAATATGCTGAAGTTGGATCTCAGGAAAAATTAGGACTTTGCCCTAATTTTGGGGGAAGTTATTCAACAACTCCGAACTTGATTTCCACATGTGTGTACTTAGTACAAAAATGTCTGCCTCAAAGAGTGAACACTGAACACTGAAATGACCATTCATTAAGTGTTTAAAATAGAACAAGTATTTGCTAAAACAAATAGCTTTTGTTATTATTTAGCAGTTGTAGTTCACAACTGGGACTTGTGTGCAATGTTAGCATTTTCAATTCTTAGCATTTCAGTTTTGGTATTGTTTTAACATGAAGTGATTATCAAGTATGTTCAAAATCTAAAGATTTTATTTTTCATAAAAGAGCATTAAGTACTCTCAAGGAGAAAGCTGTAGTACATTTTTAAAGAGAATATTTCCTTCTGCCTTCAAAATCTAAAACAGTGAAAGTGTTTTGTGATTAATCTCCATTTTGAGAGAGAGAGAGAGAGAGAGAGAGAGAGAGAGAGAGAGAGATGGCGGTATTGTGCCAGATATGGTCAAAATGCGTTAGTGAAATATCATATCTGATAACAACTAATGTGAAATGATATGCCACTGATTGGAATGTCATTGATACTGTGGCCTGTTGTTCTCGACACCACAGAAGAGAATCAAAGTATGTTTCATGCTGATAAAGCTGGCAATATGGACAGGAAATAATGCCAGAGAGACTGATTAAGTGTTAACGTTCCCACCTGGTGCTATGAAAATAGCAAATGACATTCATAATTCAGGATGATTTTCTCCTCTTGTGTTTACTTTTATGCCAGCTGCATTGTATGAAAGAGTTAATATTGATGAACACTTTTTTCCTCATAATACCTTCCCAGGTAAGGAGTAGGTTATAAGAAGACTTATCTTTTAGTATGATTACTTTCAAGAAATACTTCTTATATTTATATTAAGTATAAGAAAGGTGTTTCAAGTGGGCACAAAAGTATGACTCATCCATTCTCTTTGATTTTATATCTAAGTTGATAGATACTTCACTGAAACTGTCCTTTGACTGACAAATATTTGAATAGGCATGTTTTTCTTATGAAAATGTTTTAGAGGTAATACAAGGGTCCTGCATCTCAGATTTGTATTCTCAAGGAATAATGTTAACTAGAATAAAGTTCTGAAATGAGAATAAATCTTTTTCTGAAACTATGCTTCATCTATCACAATTAGACTTGCCGGCATGTACCATCTTAGCATCATTGGCGTCTCCACATGAAACTATTTATGAGGCAAATCCAATATAAGGCCCAAAGAAAAGGAACTCTGCCTGAACTGCTAAAGCTTAGACGGTTAAGAAAACAGCACTGCATTTTTTTTTTTTTTTAGAAAATTATCGTCACAGGTTTTAAGCATCCTAAATCAAAAGATATAGTGATATTCATTCAACCTTAGGGAAAATTCTCCTAAAACAAGATTAAATGTCATTGCTAAAACAGATCAATGGTAACACATTTGTGTGAGTGACTATTGTCCAAAAGACTAAAAAAAAGAAGCTTTTATTATTTCCTGAAGGTGCACTGAAGTGTTCCTGTCCACAGAGTTCTAAACTGTAGCTCGTATTCCAAATGTTGCATTACATAATTTGGTTGATACAATCAAACCATGCTTCCCAATACTATCTTTTTCAAAGTCATCTTTATTGGCATGTACTCCTGTTATAAGACATTACATTTTAACAAACATAAAATAAAATAAGAATAATTTTTAC
>NW_011888807.1:3974541-3977510 GCF_000151845.1 Pteropus vampyrus
GAGAGAGAGAGAGAGAGAGAGAGAGAGAGAGAGAAATTAGAAACTACTTTAAAAATTAGAAATACAGCTTTTTATATAGGCTCAAAAGATTGACTTGACTACATGCTGATAATTTTATGATCAAGGAGGTGACTAAATTTGACAAAACTTGAAATTTTACTATATAATTTGTGGTAGAGAAATTGACTTTTCAGAACATAATTGATTCAAATGTAATATTCTGTAACAGTAGATTCTTCCAATATAACCAAGTGGGGAAAAGCATATTGAAACGTTTAGTGAAATGAAAAGCAATATAAAATGTTAGTTCTTAGATTATGTGTTTATGTCTGTGTGTGCACGTATAATATCAAATTGCTATTATAATTAGCTCGAGTCTAAGTTGATACTATCATAAAATCAATTTTGGAATTCTTACAAGAACGGTTTACTATACAAAAATTATAACCTGCCATGATAACATGAGAATGTATCATTTTATTTTACTGATGACAACTTTATACAAAAATATGTTGTATTTAGAAGCTGGAATGACAAAGATAACAGAAGAAAAGTCTAATAATTTTTGCTTTCTCTTTTTCTGTTACTATTCACTAATATATCATTTCTTTTCTTAAATTGTTTACATTATTTAATTTAAATAATTTATTTAAAATTATCTTAAAAATTAAAAGCTACACAAGTTGTTACATGAAACAATAGACTTTATGTTTGATTTTAAGGTATGTACTATATATGATAACAATAGCATGGGAGTGAGGAAAGCTATACTTACAAATTTCCTATATTTTATGAGAAGTAATTCATTATCAACTTAAAGTAGATTTTGGTAAGTGTACACCAAAAAGTTACACAAAGAAGTATTGTTAAAGGTCAATAGAGGAATCATATGATATACTAATTATTGCGTTAAATTAATTGAGTAACAAAACCAAAAAGACTAAAGAAAAAACATAAGAAAAAAAAGAACTCAGACAAAAATAAAATACTATCTAATGGTACACCTACATTCAAGCATATTAACTTTTACATTAAATATGAAAGATAAACACTCCAAACATATGAAAGTCAGTCAGATTGGATCAAAAGAGCAAGATTCAATTATATGCTATCCATAAGATATATACTTTAACTTCAAAAACAAAAATATATTGGAAGTGAAAAGATGAAAGAAAATATACCATAAAAAGAGAACTGTAGTACTTATATTAACATCTGACAAACAAATTTCAAAGAAAAGAATATTATTAGACATAAAGAGGGACCTAATAAAAATGTTAACAAAGTAGAAAGAAATACAATTTTAATGCATCTGAACCTAAAAATATAGCAGAAAAACAAAAAGCAAAAATTGACAAAATTTAAAGGAGAAAAGTAAGTTTAGAAAGAATACTTAAAGTTGTCTTTTTTCACAGACTGCATGATGTCTACATAGAAAATCTAAGGAATCTATTGAAAAAGTTATTGCATAACTATAAATGAACTCTCACATTTTAGCCTGTCTTTAAAAGCATTCTTCACAACTTCACAGTTTTCTTAGAATTTGTGATATTTAGGAGTAAAAATAAAAGATAAGCATTATTATAATCCTTGAGTACTTCAAGTCCTTCAGCAAAGAGTTTACATTACATGTTGATTTTATTATTATCGGAAGTCACAAATATATGTGACCAAAAGACCCAAAAGAAGTAAAATCAGAAAACATTTGTGGAGGAATGTGCTGAACATAGGAAATTGAGGTGCCAACACTTTGATAAGCCACCTAGATTTTATACCTCCACTTCTACAACTTTAATTGCTACGTAATTTAAGGATGTCCTTTTAATTCTCAGTGCCCCTCTGTTCATTCCTTTTCCAACAAAATCATGCCACATTTGCACTATCCCCAAAGCCATTCTTCAATATTTTTGGCCATTTCACATGAGACAACAAATCCCAGAATGTTTTCCAGACAGTATATGGAGAATATTCCAAGTTACACTGCCAGCGATGAAGTGCTGAAAATACAAGCATCTGTGCCAAGGAAGGGTACTCTGAGGCCAAAAAGCCCCTAGGAAGTATTAATGATATAGACACTTAATAAACAATTCCAGAGCTGGTATTTGCTGAGGAAAGACAATCCATGTTCTCTAAAGTAGAATAATAAACATGGATTTTAAGAGACAGTTGATGGCTTGGACCATGACTCTCTTAAATCCATTGGGTTTTTTGGCTAGCACTGAAGTGAATGTTGAACTTGAAAATTCTGAAAAATGTCTTGACTCAGTTATAATTATAATTTGTTTCTTTCCAGTCGAAGTGAAAGGTACACATAGGAACAAAATGCAGAAATTTTAAATCTGTCTCTACTCCTCAAATCTCAATATCACCTTTTGCCCCATTTTGGACACCAGTGTTTGTATGGTTTCACTTAGATCGTTGGTCGACACAGTAAATGTCAAAAGCAAGAACAAAGAAATTGTAATATTTACCTAAAAGTTCATTCCTCCAAAATGTCAGCATTCTTTTCCCAAGGATAGTAATTGGAAGAACAAATAAAAATGTGTTGAAGTCAAATTCTTTCATTTTATATTTCTTTTATTTGTAATCCAGAATCTAAAATAGAGTTTCTTTCTTTTTTAAAACATAGGGAAGATTCTTATGTACTATTAATTTTTTTGCATCTGGAAAAAAAGGAACTGTTAAATGTTAGCAGTGACCATTTGTAAAATGCTTACAATTTGCTAGATATCTCCCTGACATTTTATTTAATCTTCATTACAGTCCTTCATATCAGTACCATCATAAGCTCCATTATATAGATGAGGAAACTAAGTATTAGAGAAGTCAAATAACAACCTAGGAAATGGTAGAGTCTGGATAAGAACCCAGGCATTCTGGCTCTAGATACTGTGTTCCAAATAGCTATGTTTAATGAAGGAGGAGGAGGAGGAGGAGGAGGAGGAGGAGGAGGAGGAGGCGGCGGAGGA
>NW_011888807.1:3977864-3991732 GCF_000151845.1 Pteropus vampyrus
AGAGGGAGAGGGAGAGGGAGAGGGAGAGGGAGAGGGAGAGGGATGTCTAAGACCTCTCCAAAAGACTGTAATTTGCTCTTTACTATTGTTGATACTTAATATATCTGTCACAATACATTGGCATTCCAACTAATGATCTAAGTCTATATTCAAACAGCTGACAAGACATAATAGCAATGCACCTTTAGGAGATTTACTTTGTTAATTGACTTCTGGAAGTTCATTACTAATTAGTTGGTGATTTATTTAGCAGACTGTGGTCCTGACTTGCAGCGAAGTGAAAAAGTAAGGTATTCAGAGTGTATAGTCAGATTCAGGGTATAGAAAAAAAATGTAAAAAAGTAGCCAATATCAAGAAAAGGATGGACTAAAATAATTTAAGCTTTGTCTCCTCCATTAAAGTGCTTTTTGGTTAATTCTTTATCATTAATTACATAAAGCTCAGAAACACTATGTGAACACTAACATTTTTTAGAAAAGCATTCTATGACTTCCCCAAAGCATTCTGACATTATTCTGTGCATTTATAAAGGTAATTGTGATAATGCCTTCAATTTCTACTTTTTTTTTAAAGCTATTATATTGTATCTTTTTCCTGTTCCTTAAAGTGAGTACTCTCATTATCTAATATGCTTTTTACTCACTTGTCTTTTACTTTTATATGTCTACTTTATATAGAAAGAACCTTGGTTTGAAATGCTCAAACAGTTGTACAGGTAATGGCTCATTAAAAACTCTACTGACAGTCAGTCAGTGGACATTTTAGAAATTGTGCCACTTTCTACTTAGAACAAAGAATTTAAAGGCATGTGAATGTCACCCTGTGAGTTTTCCATCGGAAATTTGACTTACTGTAAGAATCTTGATTGCAAAGTAATGAGTTCAGGTCTTTTCTGAGCTTTACTTCACAAGATTTGTAACTTATAGTGACAAAATCACAGGCTACATAAATGGCATTATGAAACAAAATATTTTGTGTGTATGTGTGTGCAGGCATTCTGTTGTGTAAAAAGAAGAAAGGAAGGATAGACCCAAATATCTCTCAAGGTCCTTAAGTCCATATTCAGTTACTTATTAAAAATATTTTTCTTGCTTAAATTACTATTGACCCAGGGAATACAGGTTTGGCAGTAAAACTAAAAATATTCCTATTTGAAGGTTATCAAAAAATAAACTAAAATAATAACAGATAATACTATACTACCTATGTTTAACGCTCTCATGTTCGAATATGAATAATAAACTATACAAGTTCAGATGGATGTGGGGCTCTTTGTGTGGCAGCAGAGGCAAGTATACATACGTGCACCATGTGCATGGCAGGAAATTGAAAGTACATGGCAATAATCACACACACAAAAATCTAGTTTTAGAATTTGGCAGTCTAAAGCTAAAAATCAGTCCTTCCCTCTCTCATACTTTTTTCACCTGCAATCTTGATTCTCTCTAGTTTTTCTATTTTAAACACAATCAATTATGATGCCTCATATTTTTTAACCTCTTCTCCAATGGTTAGAGATGCTCAAGAAACTACTTCTTAAGCAAAGCAAGTAAAATGTCCTCTCCTGGTTCCCTTCTTCATGACAAAATGCTCATGTAACTAATTTTTCATTCAAAACAATTATAGAGAGATTATCTTATCAACTCTTTTCTACTTCGTTACACACATTACTTCTCCAACTCCTACCAGTTCAATGAAACCACTGGGATAAATGTCAAGAATAATCTCCCAATTGCTAAATCTAGATACTTTTTTTTTACTTTCTTAGAGTTTACTTGATCTGTTAGGCAACATTTGATACTTTCATCACTCCCTTCATCTTCAAAGCTTTCAAAATGCTGAGACATCACTCTCTCATTTTACTAACTTCTTGAATGTTTCTAAGAGTCTTATACTGTTTGCCTTCTACATACTGTGGTTAAGAAGCAATGATCACTCATATTGAAAAGGTAATCTGAAAAAAGATTGAGTATTTTCTTGAAGCCATTTCCTTTGCTATCTTGTCTCTTTTACATATTCGTTCAATATTAATCTTAATTAATTTAATATTACCTACAAAGGATTACTGAGTTTCATTCATTCAAATTGCTATTCCCAGATCCTTTTACACAAATCTCTCCACCACCCCCAAAATCTCAACATGTCATTATTGCCAACTATAAATAACCAATTATAACCTAGGTGACAGTTCATAACAATTGCTAAGTCGAATGTCACTTCTGAGCTCTCAAAATCTTCCAGTAGTTGCAAACAACTATTGGAAAATTTCAAATACCCCTTAGCTATACAGTCCATAAATAACTTTTTTTGGCTTATTTCCATTTACTTTTCACTACTTCAGTTAAGATTCTTAGTATAACTTTCACTTCAGCACTCTCAGTTGCTCCCTATGTTATGATTCTACATTTTCTCCATTGCATGTCTCCTCTCTCTTACTCTTTCATAGCCAGCATCATCTTTTAACCACTTGTTTAGTTCTCCTCTTAGGTGATCTTAGCTGACATTGATGCCCCTTCTCAAATTTCTTTTGCTCATTTTTTGCAAGTATACATATACAGTGCATATTCACAAATTGTTTCTATCATGAGGTTTAGCTTTTTAAATGTAGTTTTGTTATCTAATGTTTTTCATGTGTCGGTCATTTCTTTACTGTTATAGAGTTAGAGTTCGATAAAAGAGACTTAACACTATATTATCCTTCTGTCATACATTTCACACAATTTAACATGGGACCAAATATAGCATACTCAACAAGTACTTGGTTGTTGCTTGATTGAAGCGAAGGACATTGAAAGATTACCAAGACTTCATTAGATGATTCAGGCAACCAATATGTTTCTATGGCACCAATCAAATTCCAATAACTGCTGGATGCGATTGTGCATCACAATTTTCAGCTAAATTTTATTCATTATATATGATTAAATTTACCACATTAAAGAAAATTTAGAAAGTAAATAAAAGGAAGTTAAAAGGAAGTTAAAAACACAAGATGATCCTTAATCTGACATACATAAGCACAATTACTATTTTTGTAACTGCATATGTACTCTATTTAAAACAAAAAAATTATATGTTTAATATAAAGTCAGGTTAGTCTTCTGACTTTTTCCAACTCTTAATTGCTCTAATAACACTACCAACTGAATAATTAAAACCTTTACATTTTGTATACCTTTAGACCTCTCCCTGTTTGATGGTTTTTGCTTTCTTTGGTCCTCATTAAGTTTAGCAACTCGCAATTCTTTGAGTTAGAATCCTACACTTGAAAATCCCAAGGCTATCCCAAATTCAATCAGTTTTTCTCTCTTTCCTTCTTAAAACATTCAAGAAACTTTTGGGATTTTTTTGGTTGCCATGGTTATACCAGGTGATGATGATGATGAAGCTGATGATGATGATTTTATCATAACTAGATTTATAAAATCAAAGGTATAATATAAATATAGATAAGAGACTGAAAATCTACACATCAGGGGAATTTGAATTCATCAAACTTTCTGAAACCTAAGAATAAGTAGTCACTTATACTGGTATACATATATCAGTATAAAATTTATTGCCAAATTACTATTTCTTTAAATTTGAAGTTAAAAATGTAGGTCTAATGTTTTGAGATGTGAGAGGAATAACTATTTTAATGTGAGATGTTTTCAATTTTGACACTTTTTTCTACATTTTTAACCAAAGAAGCCCTGAAAGCTACTTCCTCCAGAAAGAATTATTTGAAATTCACAGTTAACAAGTATCATTTAACAAGCAGTGGAAGACACAGCTTTCTACTCTCAGCTTTCAGCTTAGCCAAACCACAACATAATCGGGACCAAACAGACCCATACCTGCAGGGTTTTTCCTCAGAATTACTCACAATTTGCTATGAATGGATGGCTAGACTGGGCTTAGGTGAACTGGCCTGGAAAGACAGCGAGTCTGATCATCTAGCAGACCTAAGTTTTATATCATTAATTTTACTGCCATTGTACAAGTCATGTCTTTGTTTTCTAAAGATCTGACCCAAAATTCAACTATAACATGTCACTCAGGATTTTAATACATTCACTAAGTACTTTCTGGGATACTTTGTTAAGATAGTTGAAATAGGAAAACTAAATTTTCAGAAAGCCAGTGCTAACATGATTTCTATTCTAACTACAAAATATTCATGGTGTCATCTAAAACTCTCTACTTTTGCCTTTTGTGAAGATTTCAATAGTTAATCATCTTGAAATGACTTAAATTTCCTGCCCATAGTTTAATGAGTAGGATAAAATCAAACAGTATAGTAATTAAGAAAATGAACTTTGAAGTCAGACACTTCATATGAATTTTAACTTCACCATCTACAAGCTATGTTATCTTAAACAGATTACTTTACCTCTCTGTGTCTCAGGTTTTTACTTGCATAATTGGGATTAAAACTCTAACTCTCTTACACTACGATTGTTGAGATTAATCATTATTAAATGATTAAGCACACAAAAAGCACCAATGATGATGATGATGATGATGGTGATGATGATAATGACGATGACTCTTATAGCTATATCTGGCAAGGTGTACTGATTGATTTCATCAATGATAATTGCACACAATAGTAACCTCTTACTTTTTTACATACTTCTAGAAAATATGACTTCTTGTGAAAATTATTTTTGTTCTATATAAACTTTGACCTGATTTATCATTGCTAATTTGTTAGAATAATAAGGGAAAAATGCAAGTAGGTTGCATTTAACAAAGTTTATTCTCTGCAATATAAAATAGGGTGAAGAAATCTAGTTTGACATACACAGTGAAGAGAAAGGGAGCAAATCCAAGAGAGCAATGATCTAAAAGTGGGAGCAGCCGAAGAATTGATATCATCAACATGAAAAATGGTGGCAAACTCTAGGGTCAGAAAAGAGTCATATAGATCTCCTTCTAACAATCAAGAACTTCAAGTGTATAGTAGAATGACTAAATTTTAGAGGTAAACAAGATATTAAAGACTAAATTTCAGAGGTATGAAGTGACCTATTCATGTTATTCAATAAGAATGTGGTAACACGTTCACATAAATGAGTAATTTTTATCTATAATTTCCAAAATAATCAATCTAATATTCTTCCTTCTACTTTACATAATGGGTTCAGAAAAGAATCGCCTGTACTTATAAATTAAAAGTTACCTACAAATCATTGAATAAAACTAGAGTTACAGCATGTCAACTCAGTCTTCTAATAACAAATGGCTTGAGTTGTCATGTAAAGTAATACTTTTCTTAGCCTTTATATTTTTCTTTAAACTATAGCAGTTTTCATGTGTTATGCGAAAGAGTTCACCATGCTGAAAGTTACAGTGAGGGCTAAAATAGATATTCAGAATGGGAAGTTGATTATAACAGTAAGAAAAAAAAAAGAGTCAATTAAACAAAAAAAAAGGTACCAGAAAATGGAAAGTATATATGCTAGTGTATATGAGATAATTCTTTAAAAATAAAAGAGTCCTGTGAAAGAGAAAGTCATGCATCCTATAAAAATTGATAAACAATTCAGTTTTAAATAATCAGAGATAAAATTTAAAAAAATCTTTAAAATAAATAATCTTTTAATCATGTGACTAGAGAAGATCAACATTAAAGTAAGATGCTCTTTAACCCAATAAAGCTCCTGGAAACACTCATTTGTAAATATTGCATGGTAACTCTATTTCATGAACTTTTCAAGGTATTTAAGAATCATCAGTAAACAAAACAAAGAACTCCGCCCTCTTGGAGTTTATGCTGTAATGTGCAGTGAACAGAGTGGAGAGGAGAGAGGTAGAAGGGAAAGGAAGTAGACAAAAATTCGTGAATATAATAAATATGTATATTACATTTTATGTTAGAAAGAATAGTAATTAACACACACACACACACACACACACACACACACACACACACACACACTAAAAATTAACCAGGAATATAAAAAAATAAGTAAGTTTTTGAGAGAAATATTTTGAATACAATGGTAAGCTTGTCATGCATTTGAGCAAACACCTAATGGATACAAAGATATTATCTGGGAAAGACTAGTAAGCAGCCAAGACAAAGATCTTAGGTTGAAGATTGATTTCAGGAACATTAAGGTCAATGTGCTCAGAGTGGAGGAACTGATGTTGAGACTAATAGGAGATGAGTCCCCAAAGTCAGATTATGTGTGATATGCAATATGTCAGATCCCTTTATAATCCTTACAGTTTTAAGAATATTTTTGGCTTTTATCCTCAATAAATAGGGGAGCCATTGAAGGGTATGAAACATAGGAGAAACATGAACAGGTTAATTTGAAAATAGCATTATGTCTATGTTGAGAATAAATGGTAGAAGGATTAGAACAGCTAAAATTAAGGCTAGAATACAGTTCGGACCAGATGAGATAGGAAGTGGGGAGATTGTGGCTAAAAGACTAAGTCTGGTGAAAGTGCTGGTGATGAAAGTTTTATCAAAAGCTACAGCTAGATCTTTAAATTTGCTCCAAAGTTAGTAGCAAAATAGGGACTCAGGATACCACAGGGATTAAAAACTCTTAGTTATGAGTTTCAGCAGATTGTCAATGTAAAAAAAAAAAATGGCCTAAAGATGTTCAATAGTTTGAAAATCAGTAAGAAACAGAAAAATAGGTCTGGTTTTAAATTTTCAAAACATTAGCTCTTACTCTTTTTTGATGGAAATACATGAAGGGACAGCAAGTTTAAACTTCCTTTGGTGACTCTGGACATAAAAACACAGAGATGCACAAAAAAACATCTGAACTATTTGTGAGTGGAGGAAATTCTTTATATTAAACTTGCTAGCTTTCTTCCTGGTATAAGAAGTCTGTTTTTTCAATACTATAAATTAAAAAAAAAATAGTTACTTTATTTTTAGTATCTTGAATATATTATATAGACTAACAAAAATAATATAAAATGCTTCTTTACTTAAAATGTTCCTGGATAATCAAAGTATCTCTCAAATATACTTTTAAATGGGAACTAAATTCCCTGTTTCTCATTTTTGCATGAGGAACTGATATTTATAATCATATGTATCACATATGTAAGAGTAATAAAAATGTATGACAACCAATTTTAATTTCATAAACTGTCTCTTCTTTCTCTCTCTTCCTCTCTTACTTTTTTCTTCCTCTTTCCTTTCCTTTCTTTCTCCTTCCTTCACTTTCATTCTTCCTTTTTTCCAGATATTAGAGTTTTTTAAGATCTTTTTTTTTTAATTAAGAGAAAGTACTTAAAGAAACTGGTACCAGAAAAAGCTTTTGAGAACAACAGTGAGCAAAAGACAAAGAAATTATAGAAATTACAAATGGAAAAAGGAATCCAGTATTTTGAAAGTAAATATCATTAATCAAAATGATTTTAAAAATCAAGAAATATTGCTTAAAGAAAACAAAGAGAAAAGAATACATTCAAATGCTTCTTTGCATAATCTTGTAATAAATATTATTATTGGACCATACAATATCGTTGTTTTGAAATTCTAATATCATTTAAAACAAGAGAGATCAAAGAGCACTAAAAAAAAGCTAAGCTTTAGGAGAGTATTAGCAAGTAAGGGACTACTATGATTTTAAATTCAGAAAATATAAAGACAGTTTGAATAGTTTTTAGATATCGTAAAACATGTGGAGAGAAAGATGTTAGAAAAATAAGCAGCCATGATATATACATTAAATTAATACCATATGGTATTCTTCATTCACATACAATATCTTTCACCACCTTGCTCCTGACTGTAAGTCTCTAATCATTTCCACCTATTCAGTTTCTTATTCTCAACTTGTACTGATTTTGTAGTCAAACTCCTCAAATGGATCTGAAATAAAGGCTTTTGTACCTCCCACAAAGCAAGCTAAATGTTAGAATTTCTTTTGTTCTTTTATATCAACCAGAATTATAGTATAAAGACCTATAGATAAAAAGATTATCAATAACAGGCAAAGAAATTCTAAGTAGAAAAAATCATGACATCACAGAAGGATTCTATTTATTACTAAAATTTAAAATTATGTAACAATAAGAATATGAATGGCTTCAGAATATGGAGTAAGTGGATTGCTTTGTCAATAACAGATAACACAACTTTTGGGATTTTATAGATTTAAAAAATAAAATGAAAAAGCTAATGCTATGTCATCCTCTAAAATAAAACTTGTTCTATGTTTTCAAAACATATTGTATTTGTATATTTAATTGTACAAATAGTACAATACAATGAGATTCTTTTATTGGTCTGCATGGTTACAATTTTCTACATTGGTGAAATAGTCATATTTTATTTTTCTTTATTTACTTGAATATACCCAAAGTTAAGAAGGTCAACATTCACAAAATAGGTGCATCATATTTGTTTCTTATATCCTTGATAGTTTTTCTTAAACTTCACACCCTTACTCTTCCTGAGCTTATCAACACCACTATCATAATGTCCTAGACTACCATTCAAGTGTATGTTCTGTTGTACTTAACTTTTTAAAAAATGAAACAGCAGAATACATTCCCATTCATGGAAATCTGTAAAAGAGATTATGATTTCAACTCTAAATAAGTATCGTTTGGTATTTTATGCTTAATTCTTAATTTATACCACTCTCCATTCACATAATAATTTATATTTACTGTAATACATTAAAATTCAGATGACTAAAATTATTCTGTGAATATAATTGCTGAATCTATAACAAACATACATAAGCATAGAGAAATGCAAATACTTAAACATATAAATCAAGGTATTATGTGACTCAGTTTAATTAATATGAAACCTAATTTTATTCTAGAAAGGGACATTTATTAATTTCCTAAGTATAATAATGTGCTAATTTTTGTTTAAAGTAAGCTTAATGAAATCTCTCTATTGTAGGACTAGATATATATTTTATTATTATGTGACATTATCAACTTTTCTTATTGAAATTACCTCATATTGCTCCAAATTATTGTGGCAACTTAAAAGTATAAAATTGAGAAGGTTGCACAATTATCTTACAATGAAGCTGGAACTCAAAACATTTTTGAAAACTCTTTTTTTATATTTCCCCAAGAAATATTTTATGAGCCTCATTACAAAATTTTCTTCAGTGCTTTAAATCCATCACTTAAAAACAAACAGACAAACAAACAAACTAAATAGCCTTTCTTACTTAGTAATTTATTTTAGCTACCAGGTTTGACTATGGATAACTCTTAATGACTATGAAAAGTAAAATTCACCTTAGGAAAAATAATCAAAATTTGTTGCTATTATATCTCTTTAAGAAATGGAACATAGGCTCTGAAGGTATGTTTTGGTACCTTTGTGGAAATATCAGACACACTATTTTACAATCAGGTCTCCCAAATGAGGTAATTTGAAAATGAGGAGAGGAAAGAGATACTCAGAGGCCTCTGGAGAGTAGGTATGGCAATGTGGAAAGAAGGCATAGGCATTTTATTTGAGAGGTTTTACTTTTAAGAAATTGGCTTCACCACATAGAATTTCCTTTATTAAAATAAATGGCAGACACTATATTGACTCACTATATCTCAGTACAGAGCAGGATGACATGGTGGTTAAAAACTTGAACTCTAAAGTCAGACAGTGAAATCTGGCTCCAAAGCTTATTACCTGAGTGATATCGAGAATGTTTCAGACAATGGAGAAAATTGTTGAAAATATTAAATGAGACTAAATAAAATTGTTTTGCATGGTGTCTGGACCACAGTTCGTACTAAGTAATTCGGTCCTAGCATTTTCTTTCTGCTTCTTAGCTTGTGTGTGTGTGTGTGTGTGTGTGTAAAGCTTAATATATATACTGACAATGCTAAATGACCTACAAGAGTAGTTTATGTTGATATTAACTATATCTTTCTTATTACAGATAAATGAATGAGTTGGAGTGAATATTAATTTCCTGATAAAAAAAATCTAATGGAGAAAGACAGGACATTATAGGGCTTGAGACTTTAATAGCTCATTGTCAATTAGAAGATTTACTGAGTAGCTAGAAAATAAACAAAATAAAGTAATCACAATTACCCAAGACACAAAGCTACTGTGATTCAAGTCCTAGTAGACATAGCACTAATATTTTAAACTATTTCTTTTTTTAGCTTAGGGGCAAAAATATAATATGATAACAAAAATAAAATATTCTTCTATGTCCAAAATAACATCGATATACTTGATACAGAAACATGCAGTTATAATGTAATACTATCTCATATTGTAGACAGGCAAAACTATGAGAGTAGCTGTTAGTTATGTCTATCAAAATTGTTCAAGGTTGTATATTCTACAAGTCAATTAAAATTTCCTACTTGACATACAATTTTAGACAAACTCCTACCCAATATTTTTTTCTTTAAGACTATGCCTAAACTATCTTAATAGCAATTATCTATAACATGAAACTGGATTCTGGAGCTGGATATATTGATATTTAAAGTCCTGTCCCCATCACTGCCTTGTTGTACCTTGAGCAGAAGACATATCAATATTCTCATTTGTAACTTGCAGATAATCATAGATGCTCATAACAATGTTGTGATTATTAAATGAGGTAGTCCATGGGAAGACTGTTGTATAATGCCTGCACATATTGCACATTTAATAAACATTTCTATTTATTATTTTATTATGTTGTCATCTTTTCTTTGGTTCATTTTGGTTTTAGTTTTAGAGACTAAGTACTCCTTAGTTACATTTTCTGTCGAGAGTTTTAATATGCTCCTTTATCTAAATTTCAGACATCTTAGAAATTTCCCCATTTCTCTTTCTTGCATACAATCAATCATTAACCACTGCTAATTTTTACCATATAATCCCATTTCCGTCTGATTTTCTTTTCATTTTCATTATCAATGTAGTAATTCAACTTAGATAAATGTAATAGCTTTCTTACTATTCTCCCTAATGTTCGTTTCCCTGTCACTTCATCCTGATTATTCTTGTTGAAAATAGCTTTCATTAATTATTCTATTACAAATTTATTTCAAAATTTTAATGTTAATTTTATATAAAAAGCAAAGTTTCTTAAAAATAACATTTACATACTTTTCCAAACATATTATCATTTTTTTTTTATCTCTGCCATAAAAATATCTCCTCTGATCATTCTGTACAACACACCTTTAATATTATTTACCTTCATGGGAAGACTTTTCCAAATAGTCTACCAGCTTCATAAAGTTTACTAACATTACATCTTCTCTATGAAGGTGTCACTAAATGTAAAATTCTCAGTAAATTCTTATGTTGAACTCTAATCTTTACACTATATTTAAATGTTAATCATATATTATTTCTTTTGTTCTATAATATTTAATTGAAATATAGCCCATATCTTTTATTTATTTTAAGATAATCTGTAGTATAATTATTTTATAAGATTTTATCTTTCTTAGCATCTCTAATGTAAAATCTAAAAACACAACAACTATTTTTAAGAGAATTAATACATAACAAAACTCAATCTTTGGCCCCTGGCCAACATAGAGTAACAGAAACTGGATTTTTCATCCCATAAGAAACAAACAAACAAAACAAACAAAAAATAAAGAATATATATTAAACATCAACTTTCAAGTCATTGATTATTAGGCAACAAAAACAGTGATCCTTAAGAAAAGAGAAATGAATGAGATGAGCACTACAGTGCATCATCTTACTGCCTTGAGGTTTTCCAGGCTGCAACACAAGGAAGAACTCAAAGCAGAGCTCAGAAAACTCCCTGAATTCAGGAGGTGGAGCTGAAATTTTAACGAGACCAGATTGATTAGAGTTCTCAGGAGAGAATACCAAAAAAAGAGAGAGCTGCATAGGGAGAAATAAAGAACGTCTGGAAAAATTCTTCTACAGTTTTTAGCAGAGTACTGATTAGCCCATGTGTGAGAAAATCTTTAGAAGCCAGGAAGAGCAATCTAAAAGAATTAGAGACATCGTATCTTGTGCTCACACAAGACTGAGAAAAATGCTTGTTCTCACAAGCCAAACTTGAAAACATCAAGATTTGTGGGGCATTATATAAAGTACATAGAAGTGTCTTGCCTCAATAGTAAAAAATAATCAGCCCTTGATATAACTTTGCTCTGATTCCATATAACAAGTCTTTAAAGCAAACTTCATAAGGATTAGAGTATTTCCCAATAACTTACCTATGTCTCATAAAAATGCTCAAAAATATGTATAAAAATACAGAAATATTGAGCTCTCAAGAAATTGAAATTCACAATGATTGTTATCTAATAAAAAAAGAAAGATTATAAGGCATATGGGAAAATACAGCTCAAAATGAAGAGAAATGAAACTCAAAATCAACCCAGAACTGTCATAAATTTTAAAAGTAGTAGGCATGGAGTTTAGAACAGTTATTATAACTGTATTCCATATATTCAAAGTTAAATACAAAATGGAAAGTATAAAAAGGAATCCAAATAAAGATTCTAGAGATAAAAGTTACAATGTCTGATATGAAAAATACACTGAATCGGATAGGTAGCAGGTCAGGTATAATAATGGAAAAGAACGTGAAGGCATAGCAATAGAAACTACCTAAAATGAAGAACACAGAGAAAAATTATTTAAACAATGTGAAGAGCATCTATGAACCCTAGGACTACTTCAATTTGCCTTATATATATGTGTAATCGAAGTTACCAATGGGGGGTGGTGAGGAGAGAACATTTGAAGAAATAATAAATAAAAATTTTTCCATTTGATGAAACTTACAAATCCACAGGTCTAAGATCAATAAATTCCGTTCTTGAGAAACACAAAGCAAACCACCAAGGAACATCAGGAAAAAACTGTTCAAAGCCAGCAATAGAGCCAATCGCAAAGGCAACCACAAAAAAATGACACTTAACATAAAAAGAAATAAAGAACACAACAGATTTCTCATCATAGAACAGGGAAAGAGGAAAATATCCTCAAAGTACTGAGAAAGAATAATACCAACTTAAAATTCTATACCCAGCAAAATATCTTTCAAAAATGATGGTGGACTAAACATTTTTTCAGACAACTAAAGTTGAAAGAGTTATCACAAGCAGAGTTAACTATAAGAAGTGTTGGTGGAAATCTTTCAGACAGAAAGAAAATAATACTAAGTGGAAATATAGATTTATATATAGAGCTAAAGACAACAGCATCAGTAAATAGATTGGTAATTATATAAGATTTTTGTGAATATTTAAATCTCTTGAAAATAAAATTGAATTTTTAAACTAAAATAATAACAATGTATTATTAGGTTTATAGCACTTGTAAAAAAGTAAAATGTTTCAAATCAATAGCTTAAAGTCTTGGAGGAGAAAACTGAAAGTATACTAGTATAAGGTTTTCATACTATAAATGAAAAGGCATATTTAAAGGTAGACTATGATATGCTAAAAATCTATATACTATATCTTTAAAACACTAAGATAACAAAACGAAGAACTAGAAACAAATAGCAAAATAAATTAAATGAAATCATTATAAATAAAATTGGTTAATCGAAAAGAAGAAAGAACAAAAAGACAAAATAAACAAGGAACAGAGGGAGAAACATGAAACAAAGCAAGATAATGACTGAAACCTAACTATGGATAATTATATTAAATGAGAATTGCCTAACCAACCCAGTTTTAGAGATTGTCAGACTAAATTTACAAGCAAGACCGAACTGCTGTTTACAAGAAACACACTTTAAATATAGACATTTATAGATTAAAAGTCAAAGGATGGGGAAAATATAACATGGTAAAAATATTAAAAAAGAAAGCCAAATGACAATATTAAATCAGACAAACGAGATTTCAGAACAAAAAATATTAACAGGTACAGTTCATTTCAAAGTGATAAAAGGGTCAATTAATCAAGGGACAT
>NW_011888807.1:3992761-3998877 GCF_000151845.1 Pteropus vampyrus
GTCTCAAATCAATGTCCTCAGCTTGCACCATGGAAACTAAAAAGGAAGAGCAGATTAAATTAAAAATGATCTGAGGATCGGAAATATTTAAAATCATGAAAAAAATCAATAAAACAGAAAATAAAAAATAGAAAATATCAATAGAATCAAAAGATATGTCTCTGAGAAGATCAATAAAATTGAAAAATCTACCAGGATGAGAGAAAAAAAGAGAAATCACAAATTACCTACATTAGAAATAAGAGGAGCAACATAACTATAGATTATATAATATCAGAAATAAAATAAACAGCTTTTATGAAAATTTTTATTGTAATAAATTTGACTTCAATGAAATAAAAAAGTGATAAATAAAAAGTGATAAAATTCATGTAAAAAATAAGAGATAACCTGAATATTAAATAAATTGTATCAACTAAATTAAATGTGAAAGAGAAGAAAAAAGTTGGAGAACTAGCACTAATAATTTTAAGATTTAATTCAAATCAGTGTGGTATTGATGTTAAAATAGGTTAAAAGAACAGAACAGTCTAACAACTGATTCACATATATGCACAAATGATACTTTACAAAGGTGCTAAGAGAATTTAGTAGAGAAAGTATACTCATTTTAACAATTAGACAGCCATTTGCGAAAGATGAAATTTGATCCATACTTTTTATCACATATAAAAATCATTTTAAGTGAATCGTAGACTATAAACGTCTAGAAGTAAATATAGGAGAAAAATCACTGAGACCTTGTGTTATGAGAGGAGTTAGCAATCTACAACCCACAGACCATATTTGACCATCCACTTATTTTTCTGTGATGTATGAGCTAAGAATTTTTTTACATATTTAAATGATTGAAGGAATAAAAATAAACTAGAATATATTAAAAATACACGGAATTTGAATTTAAGTAAATAATTATGGTAACAGCCACATTTATTCATTTATACTTTTTTTTGTGTGTGACTGCTTTCAAACTTCAACTACAGAAATGATTAGTTGAACCATAGGCTGTATGGATCACAAAGTCTAAATCGTTTACTATCTTGCCCTTTAAGAAAAAAATTTGTCTCCCCCTACAATAGGCACAGATTTCTTATGTATGATAACATTATCGATAAAAGAATAAATTGATAAATTTGACTTGATATAAATTTAACTCTCTCCTATTCACAAGACACTGAAAGCAAACTATGAGCTGAGAAAAAAAAAATTGCAAATTAAATATCTGAGGAAAGACTTGTGCTCAGTACATATAGTGTTTAATAAATATAAAGAACTCTCAAAACTTCATGATTTTTAAAAAAAACCTCCCCAGCACCCTCCAAAAAACAAAATATTTAAATATATATTTCACAAAAGAAGATATTAGATGGAAAATAAGCACATGAAAAGATGCTCAATATCATTGCCTTTATGGAAATGCAAATTGAAACTACAATAAGATACCAAATATGTACCTATTAAAATGGCAAAAAAATTTAAAAGACTGACCATACTAAGGGTTGGCAAGGATGTGAACAAACTGGAATTCTTATACACTGTTGACAGGAATATAAAATATTTCAAACACTTTGGAAGATGTTTTGGCACTTTCTTAAAAGGTTAAATGCTTCATGATTCAGCTAGCCCACTCTTTGGTATTTATCCAGAAGAAATGATGCATATCCATAAAAATGTCTCGTGTACAAATGTGTACTCAGTTCAAAAACTTCCGAAATTTGGTGTAAATTTCTGTAGTGATCGTGCGTGTGTGTGTGTGTGTGTGTGTGTGTGTGTGTGTGTGTGTGTGTGTGTGTGTATGTAAGAGGGAGAGAACAAGATTAAGGAGAATTAAATTATATATTAGAGACTTGCAGAGACTTTAATGCATATTGTGGGGTCCTCAGTTCATAAGCTTTGATTTCTGGTCAAATATAGTTAAGAATTTTTATCCTGTATATATTAATAAATTTGAAAATTTGACATTGCCAGAATAAATATCCTCTGAAAGCAGGGCATTTAGGCAATGTAGTAAGGTGTGTTTTCTAAAACTCATGTAAAAACTTAAGTGAATTAATTCTTATAAGTGCCTTTCTTATCCTCCTTTACTATCTTAATAAAATAATCCTATATTTCATTATTAAAGAGCTTCCTGTAAAGAATTAAAGTATCTTTCTATCAGCTTTCTTAGAGCTAGGGAAGTAATTAGGCTGAGGAATTCAGAGAACTCAAAGTCTTATTAGGCTTCAGAATGTGAGAGTTTGCCAACCTGATATTCATTTGATTGCCAGATAGTGTACATTTATCTCTGTTCCCCAGACATTGGTGATACCATGCATCCAGATTAATTCTGCTTTAAAAAGTAGACTAAGGATCATACACTATCACAAGTTCATTGAGGAAGCAGATATTTTCATTTATCCTGGCCAGCTGGCACACATCCCATAAACCAGGCCAAACTTTTAGTCACACAGTGTGGAAAGTTCTCATCTTTTAAGTGACAGAGTCATAAAATGGAGCAAATGATCCTTACATGTAATCTCATGCAACATCACACTCCAAGGTCCTCAGTTAGCGATTTAGTAATAATTCTTCTTTCTTAAGTGCCTACAATTGACCATAAGTTATCTTATACCTTCTTTCTCCTGTAGATTTTATTACTCAAGAATTCTGTAAAAAACTTATGTCTTTTCTCATCTTTTTATTATTATGGAAGGCTGGTCCAAACCAAATTTTAATTTATAACACAGATGCAAATGCTATCTATTCTCTCTCTCTCTCTCTCTCTCTCTCTCTCTCTCTTTCTCCCTACCTATCATCTTTCTATCATCTATCATCTGTCATCATCTATTATTTATTCATAAGACATAATTTTTAGAGAACATTACCAAATTAAAAAAAAATTGCCTTTTTTATTTTTGGCAGAAATTGCCTTTTTTTTTTTTTAGTGTAGGGTGGAATTCTTTTCCTGTATAATACAAACTAAGAAGGAAATGTGTGTAGTTGAATTGTATACCTTCTGCAATTATTTCTTACATATATAATCTTACCTACAAAATCCTGCAATCAAAGTACATGAGAAATGGGAGGTAGTCTAGACCGACCTCATATAAATGATGACAAATATGGAAGAGTTTCAGTGACTTTACTCATGGTTATAGACTGAGTAAGTGCTTAGCAGGACTTGGAGCCTTGTCTTCACTCTTTAATTAATTAGAAAATTCTAGTGATAAGTGATACATTATGCTAACTACAGGGGCTGTATAGAGACAATGGCACAACGCCAGTCATCCAAGTGTTTAGAGTCCAGCAGGGAAGAAACCCAGCCGTGCATCATTCAACTCAATTGATTCTTGGTATCTGTAGTTCTTTCTTCATATAAATCTGCCATTAAAAATACATTACAAACAAAATACTCATCACATCTAACAATATAAGGTTGCTGGTTTAATTTAATTTATTCCAATTACAAAATTCACCCATTAACTAAAAGAGAAGGGAAAGCTGTCTGCAAATCCTTTCATCAAAGAATGACTACTATATAGCTTTTATTTGACCTATACATTACACAGTAACAGTAAAGACAAATTCATCATGCAGTTCTAAAGCTTTGGAAATCAGGTGGATATACTTTTATTTACAAGTATGTCTTTAACCTCCTCTGTAATAAGGTAGTTTTATTGTTAACCAAACACATGGTTTTACTTTGCTTTCAACTCTACCAAGAAAGAAAAAGAAAAAAAAGAATTAGTAGAGTTTTAATTAACATTTGCCACAGTTCCCATTTCATAATTGACTATTAAAATATTTTTAAGTGTATTTTTGAGAGGTTGTATCTATTTTTTCTAAACCACGCATGCTGCATATGGAAAAATATATTTTCCTCTACATACAACTCTGCTGAGACCACACTTTAAACATTATTTTCATCTGTTGATCTTACAGAGAAGGTGTAAGAAATATGTCAGAGTAAGTTTAGCAGAAATTCTTAAAATATTGTTGGAAATGACAGAATTGATTAAAATAAATTTAAAAAGGAAGATAAATTTTTTGCTTATAGATGCTTCTATAATGAAAGCTCAGTGAGAAGTGCCTAGTTAGAATGATATATATTTTTTAAAAAAGTAATATAACCTACAGAACTGAACATTTAAAACAGCAACAGAAGAATTGTCCAACAAGGAGCTGATGGCAGCCCCACAGTTTGTGTTATTTGACATTACGTTTGACAAAACAGAAGAGATTTCAGAGGATGAATTTCTAAACCGAAGGCCAAACGGCATGATCTGTTGCATCAGGCGCCTCTCCAGCTGAGCCTCCTTTGATGCTTGTAACCCAGAAGCCAAACTTTACCCACAATGGCTTCACGCACCAGAAAGGCTGCTCACTAAAATGTAGTGTAAAGGGATCCACTTCTATTAATCAAACTTGAGTGGAAAGAAAAGAAGAATTGCCGAGTAGCAAGGGGTAGGAACTGTGGCTTTTTTGTCTTCTCTACATATCTTTTTTCCTTCTGTGTATGTCTCTGTAACTCTCAATTTTCTTTGTCATCCCCTAGCATGAGCACATGAATGTACTCACACATATTTAACCTTATGTCACTGAAGAAAATTCAAACAACTAAAAAAAAATTTAACGTGAGGCTCTGTAAATAAAAAATATTAAATATACATAATCTCAGAGAAATTTAACAAATTGCATATTGGCTCAAGGCTCTCAAATAAACTTGCCTGGAACAGCCTGTCTGCTCCAGGATCTCATTATAAAGGATGGATTAGTTTAATATACTACATATAATTTCTTGTATGTAGTATCAGAATATCCTAAAGGGATAAATTTTGAAACTTTTTAGTACCAACTTTAATACCAAAATTAGCCAGCCATAGGCAACTTAATCAGCATTTTGGGCTGTCAGTAAGAATAAAGAATAAAAGGCAGAACCAAGCTCCAGCTTCTATCAGCCCACATTCCCCACACTAAGGGAATTCAAATACAGAAGAGTTAAGCTCTATACATCTCAATGATCCTTAATGATAGGTGGATTCTACATACTAACTCTGCAACCAGGAGCATGTCAACTCACCTCTCTCAGCTCTTTAGCTTATAAAACAGGGTTATTAATAATAGCTACCTCATAAGGTTGTACTAATGACTGTATAGATTAATAAATATAAAGACTCAGAACTTTGTCACATAGTAGGTACTATATTAATATTAGCTGTTACTATGGCAATTGTAATATTTTAATTAACATGCCCATAAAGATTGAAAGTTCCTTCAGAATTCTTTATTAAGTCCAAAGAATATTTAAAACTGTTTAGAAGCATTGCCATCAATCTTACATTAAATAAACATGCTTTACGTTTTGAGGTTTAAACTTTAATTATGCTGACACCTTCTAAACCAATATGCCTTGTTTTCCTATAACACTGAAGAGAGGCAATAGCATTTTACAGCCATTATGATGTTTTGAGCATAATATGCCTACTAATGTTCAATACCTACATAAACAGAATTTATCATCAGACTATTTATAGGGACCTTGAGTTAGGTTTATCATCTGAGAACATTGCTAGGTTATAGTCACCATTTACTACTTAGCATAGAAGGATTGGTTTGAGTCTATATCTCCCTGACTCTAAAACAACTCGCAGTAATGGAATACTGAAGTCTGTAACACTTTTCATCACATAATAGTTGCTGTGCTTGTCCACACAAAGGCACTTTTAAATAGATATGCAGTACTGTCTGCATCCATTCAAGGATTCCAGATAAAGTCTATGAAAGTGGCTATAAATGTCAACATTATACAGTATCATAGTCCTATATTTGTGTCAGGAAGGCATATTACCAGTTTAAAGCTGTAATCATTCATGTCCTACCAAGTAATGGTATGACACATACATTTAGAAAGATGTTCTGCTCACAGAGAATATTATATTAAAAAGACAAATAAATATATACCCTAGCCTGACTATACAACATTGACTATGTATGTGAGAAATTGTTTTTCATCATGGTAACATATATAAACATTACACAAAAAATTTAATTGTATTTTTTTGTAGCTGTTGATAAGTCATCTTGTTAGGCTATTGTATTTTTTTGTAGCTGTTGATAAGTCATCTTGTTAGGCTATT
>NW_011888807.1:3998927-4018658 GCF_000151845.1 Pteropus vampyrus
ATTGTATTTTTTTGTAGCTGTTGATAAGTCATCTTGTTAGGCTATTGTATTTTTTTGTAGCTGTTGATAAGTCATCTTGTTAGGCTATTTTTTATTTTAAAAAAATCTGGTGTGTTTTCCTGTCATGTAGGCATACCTCTATGGAGATATAATAGTAATCTAAGTTATGTTACAATAGTTAGACACATTTTTGGTTGTCAGAAAAAGAATGGAAGTTAAACAGTTTGGTGTATTTTCTTCCACTTCTTAGGAAAACTCAAAGTGAATGTCTTTCTTAGGGAGAATTTTGAGTAGAGAGAGAAATTTCTAATGTGAGATTCAAGATAATGATCTGAATTTGTGTAACTTGGGGTAATTTCCTCAGTTTCTCTATCTGTAAATAACTATGGACCTCAACACTTTACAAATCTTTTTTTTTTTTTTACTTCTAAAAAATTAATGCGAAATTAAGTATATATTCACATTTCTTTTATTACTGTCTTTTGCCTATAGGTTTTTTTAGGGGGAATTTTTAATAAACTTGTTTGTCTATACAATATATATTCCCAGAATATTATAGTTCCTCCAGATGGTGATGGTTCTCTCTCCTATTTAGCTGACATCATATCCTACCTTAACTGGGACATAACATGAACATCTCTAAACTTCATAAGTATCATGCTTTTATTTACCTCACTATTACCATGCTCCACATATATTTAGCATTGTTGTGCCTCAGTTTTTCCATCCGTAAAATGGAAATAATAATCCTTCTTCCCCTTCAGGGTTGTTCTGCTTCTTACTAAATATAAAGGCAGGGACCTAACTGTATGGCACTCAATAAATGTTAGCTATTGTTGTACTGTCCTTAGTTATTCTGCAACTATAAATGTGTTGTTGTTGTTGTTGTTGTTGTTAAAAACCAAGCATAGAGTCAAAAATTAATTTTTTCAATGTGTTAGAGAACTCTTCATGAATCAGGTTCTGTGAATAAGGTACAGGTAGTTCATATTCCTGCTCTAATAAAGCTTACATTACAGTGGATGCAAAAGAGGTGATATTAAGTAAGTATAAAAATGAATAAAATAGTTTCAGGTAGAGATAAGAACTGCTAAGAACAAAAAAAGGATGTGAAACAGAAATTGAGAAGATTTAGAAGAGTGAAATGGGAAAAAGGCTTTCCCCCTGTTCCTATAGGTAACCTCTTAATGTTGGAGTGGATTAAGGCACAGTTCTTACACATTATCTCTGCTTTGTTTATATGCCCTTCCTCACTCAGACCTGGGGCTTAAATATGACTCCCAAACATACCATGTAGTTTAGCTATCTTCCTCAAACCTGCTACACTGGCAATCTTAGCTATTACAATAAATAGCATTTTCCCATTACCAAGACCAAAAACTCTGGCTCCATCTTGATTCCTTTTCATCTGTTATCTTATAATCACATCAGCAGCTAATTCTGTCAACTCCACCTTCTAAATATATCCAGTTTTTACCTGTTCTCACCAGTTTCAATGCTGTCACCATTAGATAAGACTTCAGGATCTCTTAATTGAATTACTGGTAACCTCCTTAACTGGTCTCTCTGCTTTCACCTTAGCCCGCATACATCTTAAACCAACACAGCAGCCAGAGCAAGCATAAATTGGATGATGTGCTTCCTCTGGTCAAAGATTCCAATGGCTCTGATTTCACTTAGAATAGAAGCAAAAGTCTCACTGCAGGGCTCTATCTGATTTGTCTCACCTCCCTTATCTAACTTTCCTTATATCCTAATCTGCTCACTCTACTTCACTCTGCACCTGATAAACCAGCCCCTTTAATACTCATGAGATAGACCAACAATGCTTCCAGCTCAGGGCCTTTGTTCTTTTGCAAATGTCTGGCAAGCTCTTTATCAATGTGGTTTGCTTCTTCAGTTCCTTCAGGGCTTCATCCAAATGTCATTTTCTTAATGAGGGCTTTCTTAATAACTTCTTTAAAGAGGTTATTGTATCTTATTGTATCTCAATCCCTAGAACTTCTTATATTCCATTTATGCTTCATTTTGCTCCACAAAAATTATCTTCTAGTAAATTTATTTATTTTGTTGTATTATTTCTTCTCCTTTAGAGTATAAACATCAAAAAGACATAGATTTTTGTCTATGTCATCCAATGCTATGTTCCAATTGCAGAGGCAATTGCCTAGCACATAAACATTCTTTCTATATTTGCTGAACTAATATATTAAAGAAAGAATAAATGTAGTCCAGGAAGTCTTCTCTGAGGAATAAATTTGTTCTCAGCCTTAAATATTGAGAGACACATAACTATTGACAATCCGGAGGCAGAGAATATTCTAAGCAGAGGAAATTACCTAACGACTGGCAGCCTTTGAAGAGAGAGAAGAGACATGAAAGGATTTATATTTTTAAATGATTATTCTAATTTCTGTGTTAACAAAAGAGGAAAAATGGTAATTGGAGTGAAGTAAGCAAGGAGAAATGAGGCTCTGAGGACAGAGTAAACAGTTCATTTCCAGACTTCTAGGCTGTGGTAAGAAGTTGAATTTAACTTTAGATGCAGAAAAGAAGCACTGCTGATGGAGGCTATTAAAGGTATGGGCTGAGGGAAGTGATATAATCGAGTTTTGTTTTAAAAGAGTTTTGACTGGTAAGGAATAGAAAGTTTATTTATTTATTTTTTTATTTGGTGAAAGTAATCAGGGGAATTACATTATCAAGATTTTCAAATCAGTAACATAAAAATTGTGTATTAAATTAAGTCATTAAGGCTTCATAACTGAGAAAACAGATAAAAATTTTACCAAACTTACATTTTTTAAATATAATCTAAATATTCCTGAATAGTCTAAATTGAGTTTACGAATGGTCTCATTACTTTTACTGGGAATGGCTTATTTTTCTAGAGGCTTCACATTGATTAACAGTTATTTTCACATTCTGTGAATCTTTAAAAAAAAGAAAAAGAAAAAGCTATCAAAAATGTAGCAAATTGCATTTACAGAACTTGCCAAATACATAGTTTATTAAAGATAATAAAAATGGATTAAACAAAATAAAAATGGTATTATACGATCCAGAATATATTTCTGTGACAACACTTCTTAGGAAAACTCAAAGTGAATGTCTTTCTTAGGGAGAATTTTGAGTAGAGAGAGAAATTTCTAATGTGAGATTCAAGATAATGATCTGAATTTGTGTAACTTGGGGTAATTTCCTCAGTTTCTCTATCTGTAAATAACTATGGACCTGAACACTTTACAAATCTTTTTTTTTTTTTACTTCTAAAAAATTAATGCGAAATTAAGTATATATTCACATTTCTTTTATTACTGTCTTTTGCCTATAGGTTTTTTTAGGGGGAATTTTTAATAAACTTGTTTGCCTATACAATATATATTCCCAGAATATTATAGTTCCTCCAGATGGTGATGGTTCTCTCTCCTATTTAGCTGACATCATATCCTACCTTAACTGGGACATAACATGAACATCTCTAAACTTCATAAGTATCATGCTTTTATTTACCTCACTATTACCATGCTCCACATATATTTAGCATTGTTGTGCCTCAGTTTTTCCATCCGTAAAATGGAAATAATAATCCTTCTTCCCCTTCAGGGTTGTTCTGCTTCTTACTAAATATAAAGGCAGGGACCTAACTGTATGGCACTCAATAAATGTTAGCTATTGTTGTACTGTCCTTAGTTATTCTGCAACTATAAATGTGTTGTTGTTGTTGTTGTTGTTGTTAAAAACCAAGCATAGAGTCAAAAATTAATTTTTTCAATGTGTTAGAGAACTCTTCATGAATCAGGTTCTGTGAATAAGGTACAGGTAGTTCATATTCCTGCTCTAATAAAGCTTACATTACAGTGGATGCAAAAGAGGTGATATTAAGTAAGTATAAAAATGAATAAAATAGTTTCAGGTAGAGATAAGAACTGCTAAGAACAAAAAAAGGATGTGAAACAGAAATTGAGAAGATTTAGAAGAGTGAAATGGGAAAAAGGCTTTCCCCCTGTTCCTATAGGTAACCTCTTAATGTTGGAGTGGATTAAGGCACAGTTCTTACACATTATCTCTGCTTTGTTTATATGCCCTTCCTCACTCAGACCTGGGGCTTAAATATGACTCCCAAACATACCATGTAGTTTAGCTATCTTCCTCAAACCTGCTACACTGGCAATCTTAGCTATTACAATAAATAGCATTTTCCCATTACCAAGACCAAAAACTCTGGCTCCATCTTGATTCCTTTTCATCTGTTATCTTATAATCACATCAGCAGCTAATTCTGTCAACTCCACCTTCTAAATATATCCAGTTTTTACCTGTTCTCACCAGTTTCAATGCTGTCACCATTAGATAAGACTTCAGGATCTCTTAATTGAATTACTGGTAACCTCCTTAACTGGTCTCTCTGCTTTCACCTTAGCCCGCATACATCTTAAACCAACACAGCAGCCAGAGCAAGCATAAATTGGATGATGTGCTTCCTCTGGTCAAAGATTCCAATGGCTCTGATTTCACTTAGAATAGAAGCAAAAGTCTCACTGCAGGGCTCTATCTGATTTGTCTCACCTCCCTTATCTAACTTTCCTTATATCCTAATCTGCTCACTCTACTTCACTCTGCACCTGATAAACCAGCCCCTTTAATACTCATGAGATAGACCAACAATGCTTCCAGCTCAGGGCCTTTGTTCTTTTGCAAATGTCTGGCAAGCTCTTTATCAATGTGGTTTGCTTCTTCAGTTCCTTCAGGGCTTCATCCAAATGTCATTTTCTTAATGAGGGCTTTCTTAATAACTTCTTTAAAGAGGTTATTGTATCTTATTGTATCTCCAATCCCTAGAACTTCTTATATTCCATTTATGCTTCATTTTGCTCCACAAAAATTATCTTCTAGTGAATTTATTTATTTTGTTGTATTATTTCTTCTCCTTTAGAGTATAAACATCAAAAAGACATAGATTTTTGTCTATGTCATCCAATGCTATGTTCCAATTGCAGAGGCAATTGCCTAGCACATAAACATTCTTTCTATATTTGCTGAACTAATATATTAAAGAAAGAATAAATGTAGTCCAGGAAGTCTTCTCTGAGGAATAAATTTGTTCTCAGCCTTAAATATTGAGAGACACATAACTATTAGACAATCCAGAGGCAGAGAATATTCTAAGCAGAGGAAATTACCTAACGACTGGCAGCCTTTGAAGAGAGAGAAGAGACATGAAAGGATTTATATTTTTAAATGATTATTCTAATTTCTATGTTAACAAAAGAGGAAAAATGGTAATTGGAGTGAAGTAAGCAAGGAGAAATGAGGCTCTGAGGACAGAGTAAACAGTTCATTTCCAGACTTCTAGGCTGTGGTAAGAAGTTGAATTTAACTTTAGATGCAGAAAAGAAGCACTGCTGATGGAGGCTATTAAAGGTATGGGCTGAGGGAAGTGATATAATCGAGTTTTGTTTTAAAAGAGTTTTGACTGGTAAGGAATAGAAAGTTTATTTATTTATTTTTTTATTTGGCGAAAGTAATCAGGGGAATTACATTATCAAGATTTTCAAATCAGTAACATAAAAATTGTGTATTAAATTAAGTCATTAAGGCTTCATAACTGAGAAAACAGATAAAAATTTTACCAAACTTACATTTTTTAAATATAATCTAAATATTCCTGAATAGTCTAAATTGAGTCTACCAATGGTCTCATTACTTTTACTGGGAATGGCTTATTTTTCTAAAGGCTTCACATTGATTAACAGTTATTTTCACATTCTGTGAATCTTTAAAAAAAAGAAAAAGAAAAAGCTATCAAAAATGTAGCAAATTGCATTTACAGAACTTCCCAAATACATAGTTTATTAAAGATAATAAAAATGGATTAAACAAAATAAAAATGGTATTATACGATCCAGAATATATTTCTGTGACAACAAATGTGGGCTTCAGATACTAAATTGACTTAATTTATATTTTGGAATTACCTTGATATATGGTTTCTGTTAATTGTCATAAATATGTGTGTAACATTTCACACATGTTAATTAAATTAATAAAATAATAATAGTAAATAACTTTTGTAACAATTTAAATATAAATATTAAGTTAATAAATTAATAACTAATTAAATGTTAATAATATTTGTTAATGACGGGTCCAGTATTAATAAAATTCTAGTATTTTATAGTGCATCAGTATAAGTGTAGACATTTGTGTCTACAAGACATGTTCCATATTTATGTTAGCATAACACTAACAGACGTGACAAAGGCTAGCAATTATAAATCTGACATGGAAATATGAATAGAAAAGTCCATGGAAGTTTCTAGGATTTTATTTTTTAATGCAAACACTGTAATTGAGGAGCTTCAATTTTATTTTTATAAAGAAAATCAAGAAGAGAAAAGCAAACATATTTCATTTGTTTTATTATAATAATTTTTTTGTTCAATTCTAGTGTGTGTTTATGTAAGGGGAAGAAAGAGAATTTTCAAGTTTGTAGGTGCGGTTGTGTCAAACATGTGTATAGAATATAAATTCTCTTTCATTTTATGTTTCACTGTGCTCTACAATGAGATTTGTATTAAAAGAGTCAGAATATAGAGGAAGCAGGGATCGAAATACGTACTATTTTTGAGCTATTTTGTCACCCAGTTTCTCACTTCTTATTTCTGCATTATTTTAATGCATATGTAAAACGTCTTTATCAGTCAAACACCAGTAAGGCCAGCACAAGGAATTGCTGCAATGAGGCTTGATGACATAGCTGAAAATCTTAAAGCAAGTCATTGATGGAGTTAGGAGTAGAAATTACATATTCTTCTAACAATCCTAGCACACTTCATGCTGAACCTGATTTCTACTTATATTTCAGAATTAATTTAAACTTAGTCTAAACTATATTTCAAAAAAAGCCTTTCTTATCTTTAGTGTGTTGGAAATGCATATTTAGATAAAAAAGGGCCTTAATATTTTAGGATTAGTTGTTTATTCTTCAGTCTGAAGATTAGCACAGATGTTTCCTGCAAAGTAAAAATATAATTGGGTTTTTCTTCTCCTAGCATTATTACTGGAGAAAATCAGTGGCCACATATATGGACCATTTTGTTACTTTCTCATATTCAGGCTCACTCCATCCCCTCACCAGCCTCCACTAGATATATGTCAGTAGCTATGGAATATTATGTTTTTCCTCTACTTTAGAAAGGTGCCCACGAAAAATTTTATGAAGATCCAAACAAGGGCTTAAACCTTCAGAAAACCTAATAATAGTCACCAGGTTACACATTTTTTGTTTCATTTTGTTTCATTTTACTTCACCTACAACAAATTCTATTGCCCTTAATAATTAGTTAAAACTTGTTCATGCCCTGTTACTTCATCTGAAAGCAAGTTCCTTATATCTGCATTCCAAACAGTTATTTGTATTGATTGGATCTACGATAATTATTTTGCTTGGTTACTTTTATACCAAGTAAAGTTCAAAAACTGTCAACTGTTAATTGGATATTTATACAAATATTAATACAACTTAAATTCCAAGAAATATGTCCAAATATTTCAAAAGCTCCGATTATTTCCGTGTCAGTTTACATGACCAAAACAATCAGCATGGCTCACAGTGATTTGCATTGTTATATTTAAAAAGTTACAACATTTCAGTTTTGGTGTAGAGGGTCGTGTTGGTTTCTATTTTTTTATTATTTATTTATTTATTTATTTAAGTTTTTTTTTTTTTCTGTATAGAAAAGATAATCTATTGGCTGTCCATGGTGGGTGTTGTACTAACTCGCTTTGTTTTCTAGGTTTATTTACTAAGATGTTTAAATCCCAGTATTGGAATTTATAATTGATAATAGATCTTTCAAAAATACCAATATAGTAAATAAAAAACATGGAAGAAAGCATAACATGCATCAAATGAAATTATGATATATCATAATGTAAGGATTTATTAATTCCCATGAATACAAGTAAATGGAGCATCACTTCCCCATTGTGTAGGAAGGGATGGGTTAGGAAAGATAAAGAAAGGCAGAAAAAGAAACTTTTAAATGAAAGGTACACAGCAGATGATTGATACTTTTTATAGATCTACCTCCAAGAAAAGGTTTTATGTCTTATGATTCATCAACAAGAAGAGTAATAGATAACTTCTGTATTAGAGGATAAATATCTGTGTTCACTGCTACTTCTCCAACCGCATTAGAGTGTCTAGCATGTAGTTAAGTGTTCAGCAAATTTTTGTAGGATATCAATTTAACTGTCACTTCTCAATGACCTTAGAGAACAGATTACTACAGAAATCTACACAATTCTCATTAAACCATTATTTGAAAAATGTGAGGTTTTTTTTTTTTGCTCAAAGTTTGAAAATGCCAAGAAGCCAATATAGTGCCTATATTTACTCGCCATTGTATGTGACCGTAGATGTATGTCTAGTACATAGATGTTCAATAAAAATGTATTGAGTGAAAGACTGAATAAATAGATGTTCACAGACATGTGAACATCATGGTGGATATTTAGTAAATAATATCTATTATTTATCTATTATTATCAGGAGTTAATCTTCTAAGTAAAATATATAAGTCTAATCATAAAGATTAGTGACAAGATATAGCTGTCCAACTTCTGAAAAAATAACACAAGATCAACTCTATAGTTAAATAACAATACTGAAGACAATATTGTTAATATGTTTTATGTAATACACATGATTGTATCATACTTATTACTAAATAGTATGTCCTTTATATGTTTTATGGCTGTGTACATGCATAAATACAATGCTGATGACTTTGTACACCAAAACCATGTCTTATAACTACATTGATGCTTAACTATATTGCTTAATTCAACTGAAACCTGATATTATCAGGCTTGACTCTCTAAAAAGCAATCTTTCCTTTCAGGATATTTTACTCAGTACTGATCAATGAGAATAGAAACATCATTTGTCACTATTCGAGTGCTTTGAATTGTAGGAGCTATATAACAGAGAAGAGACATGGCGACAGTGCCACCCCTTTTCAAACTCCAGTCCCATTTTCTTTTCAATTCTCTGGAGCCTTTGTATTGATTACTATTAATTCTGAGATGCTGTCTCTATACCAGCATCGCAGAACTGTGGACAGACCATCTATAACCATTTATTCCTAAGTCCTGTTTAAAAGTTCATCTACTTCTTACCTGAAATATCAGTATTTTCTATGAAATAGTGTTCAAAAGTCATTATGAAATATGAGCACCACTAATAAATCTATTTATATTTTCAGGAAGTAAATGCCATTACATCAATTCTATATCTAGTTGTTTTTATATAATATTTTACTCTGAGCTTCCCATCACACACACACACACACACACACACACACACACACACACACACACACACACACAGAAACACACATACACACATGTGTGCACATGGCAAGGAATGTCGAAACTCTGTGGTCAGTAATTTTATATATTTTTTTCTGATTTTATCAGTGGAATGAATAAAAGAGAGTTCACATCTTAGGATACTAATAGAACATTGTCAGATATTATGGTTTAACAAGTTTTAAAAAGATCATATCTTGTTATTGAAGTAAATCTCTCTTTTTATATTGCATTTAGTCTAAAGTGGCATTTCCCAATGCAGTTTGTAATAATACTGAGGGCTCAGATATTATTTATTGTTATCTTTCTTTGATAATCATTGGCTGCTTAGCAGAGAGAACTATAACCAACAATTAACAAGACAAATTTGTAGTTAAATATATAACCCAGTCGTCCTACCCTTTCTTTAGAATGGTGCCAAGTATGTACTGTAGGATCCACTATTGTGACAGATGGCCTTATTAAGGAACACTCGGTTGTTAAAAAAAAGTCAATTAGTCTGTCATACATTAAAAATCAGCTTATACACCAGCTCACTTCATTGAATTTTAAAGAAATTGAGTAATTTGTTTGAAATTTTAATTCCCTTTATTTTGAACATTTATTACATGTCTAAGCAAGTAACCAAAAGGCAGCTATACATTAAAAAAGTATAAAAATTAATTAGCCATACACAGCATGAGGTATATTGATATAACCTATTCAATAACTATAAATATTAAAGTGTAGAACAAGTGCTTGTTATTGACCTTTTCTCTAACTCTTTCTAGAATGGTAAACAGAATGTATTAATTTCATTAATAGAAAGAACTCTTTCTTTAAAACTCATTACTTAGGAGAAGAGAACATACTTATTTCTCCTTACCTGAATGAGGTTTTGTGTGTGTGTGTGTGCACTAATAAAAAAAAATCTAGGAAAACAGAACGTAGTTCATTTGACATAACTATTTACTTGCAAAAATAATTTTAAATTAAAAATAAAAGGCTACTCTAAGAATTTAAATGATACATAGTCTGTTATTTAAAAACCTAGAAAAAACCTCACCATATACACATTTGGTTCAAATTTTCTACAGTCTTAAACTACCATCAAGCAAGTCGGATGCATACTTAAGAATGCAGTTAAGGATACAGTTTTAAACACACTTAATATGAGCTTGTCGTGCCCCTCCCCCAGTGCAAGGCACTTAGAGTAATGAAATCTACTCTCTTTTTAAAAGTTAATTTGCACTCATTTTAGACCATTTCTTCCGGGAAATTAGGTAAACCTCTGGGGCATTGGTCCTAGTCTTTAGAAATGCTCTCTCCGAGAAGTTGATAATTTATATATATAAACCTTTAATAAGATTTGTCAAGATCTGAAAATAGTAGAGCAACCTCTCTTTCACTTTATTCTTAATTTGTGTGCTCATGTCTGTGGGAAGGGAGAAGGAGTCTCAAAAATAGGACTTTGCACGTGAACTCCGCAAGATCACTAGGTAGAGGAAGCCCGCAAGCCTTCTGGAATGTCCTCCTGCTGGGTGTACACATGGCATTCTACTCAGCCCGTGAAACACTGGGTTATTTAGCCATGGCAGACACTAAGAGCAAAGGGGACGCTGTGTTGCAAACGTTTTTATTTAATGAAATTTGTAAACTAATCATGTTTCCGTGACTCGTCCTGACAGGTTGATTTTCCACCTGGACAAGCCAAGCTTCTCAGGGACCTAACCACTTATGGGGCAGAGACCTGCTTCAAGCTACTCTTGTGGCAAGATGCAGTCTGCCAGTATGCCACTGAGGCTGAGCAAACTTGATACCTTGTCTGAAAAATGTCCCGATATGCCTGAGATTAAGAATAAATCTTTTAAAAATGAAAATAAAGTAGGAAATATATAAAACATACTAGCCTTTGGGGTTAAACTCCTCCAAAAGAAAAGTATTTTGACTCTATTTTAAAGGACTGCTGAGGAATTATACATGTTTTTAGAAAGGCATCTTGTAAAAAGTAGAAACCCATCATAAAGCTTGTAAAAGCAAAGATCTTTGTCAAAAAGTAAAATATATTTGAGACAAACCTCATGAACCTTCCTTAGAAAGGCAGCTGTGGCCAACCTTCTGATTGTGGTGTGAGAAGTGAGAGAGTTAAACACCCCACTGAAACTACATTCGCTATCCAAAGAGGGCCTGATAGAGAATCATTGTGTAAAAGATTTTTTAAAAGAAAAAAAAGAAAACTATTTTAAATCCTATTAGCTAATACACAGGGAATTTTCATAAATGGGAAAATAAAGTCATCAAAAAAGAAAGTTTCAGGAAATTCTTGGAGAGAGGGCAACAAAACACTAGGGAATCATATTATGACAACAAATAGGATATACTGGGATCATTTTTCCCATTAAAATGGGTGGTTTAGAGTTTGAACTATAAACCTATGAAATAAAAGCTCTCCAGAGTGTAATATCCCTATAGTAATATATCTTAAAATGCGTAAGTAAAAATACTTTATTTGACAGCATCGTTTTCAGTGGCCTAGAACAACTCTATCATTACCATGTAGTTCTCAATGACAGCTTTCGGGCAGATTTATTTTTGTGTTGTCCTTTAGATTTTCATGACGATTTAATTAAACATTTTTAAATATCAAAACTAGTCATCTAGTATGATTACATAATAAAAAATTTTCATTGCCTGAACTAGCTATGTCGTCATGTTGGCTAGATATATATTCAAAAGTGTAAAGGATGTTTTATACAGTTACATTATACTTGGATTTTAAAATCTATTACTTCATTAAATATTGCTTGTATTTATTTCACTTTAAAAATTCAGAATTAGAGTGTGTTTATCATCGTCATCATCATCATCGTCGTCATCCTCATCATTTGCATTAAGACAAAAGAGTCATCTATATGGAAAAATAATTTTCATAGAAAATGTAAGCCTTCATATTAGACTATACATAATACATGAAAATTAGCAATACAGTAGCAAACAGAGAGATAGCAGGGCCTCTGATGTTTTGATTGCTCCAATGTGCCTAGCTTGTTTCTTGAGAGTAGGGAATGGGATAGGCAATGCTATTTACTGTGGATATCCACGCAATTAATCATGGGCTTTATAAGATGACATCTTAAAACGGATCTAATTGTTGAAAACTGTTAAAGTGATCTTTAATATTACTTTGGAAAGTATAAAAGTTGCTATGATCTATTTAAGTTAATACTACAGCTGGATAGCTTCAAAACAGACTCACTTTCGGATAGCCTCTCTAATACATAATGTGTCCTTTAGTGCTATGGAAAAATACATCATTTCCTGTGTTCTGTGGGAACCTAGACTTCCTGAGACGGCTATTCAGATTAGAATCATAAATCTTTCTCCTGAATATAGGAAGCCTGGTAAAATTTTCTCTCTCAATCAAACTTTTTTTCATATTTTCTTCTCCAAATAACATCTAAGAGGGAAGGGAAGGAATGTTATCAATCTTTGCTGCTTTTGATTCCTGTGTTTTTAATTTATATGCACATTTTAAATTGTTATATTAAAAATAGAAGAGCACAAGTTATCTCACATTACTGTATTATCAGACCTTTAATTAGGAGCACTGTGGAGAAATTTGCAAAACCATTCTCTTCACAGTCAGGCATCCATTTAAACATTTCTTCTTCCTCAATCAAAATGTATCCAGTTTAAAGAATCTGCTAGTGACAGGTTCAATCAATAATTTAAGTACACCAGCAGAGGCATCCTCACACTGTACAGTGCAACGCTCTACAGAAACCTTATCTGAGAGTGAAAGGATTAATATTAACAATATTGTCTTCAGTATTGCTATTTAACTATAACTATTTTTTAAAAGGTTGACATATTTTTATGGATAGCATTCTATGACATTGATAAATCAATTAGAATATGTTCTGGAGTAGAAATTACCTATATACAATTTGAGAGCATGGACATTTATAGGAAAATGAATATGCTTAAGAGCATGTATTTAAAAAATGTAGGCACTGCCATTTTCTGATTTCCTGAGTGTACACTTTTGCATCGTGGCCTCTGAGTTTTTTCTCTCTGCTATGCTCACTTACTCTCTCCTACTCCTATGTTCACTTACTACTACTCATCCTTTGGGCTCCAGCTCAGACATCACCTTCTACAACTCTCCAAAACCTGGTCAAGTGTATCTCCTGAGTTATATAGAATATGTATGATATTTCATTGCATTGTATTTCATTTAACTGAAGGAAGAGATTTTGCTTTACTCATTATTATAGTACCAGTTCTCAGCAAAGTACATTTTACTCCAAACACCTTGATAAATATTTAATAAATTTAAAAAAAAAAAAAACCTAAGACTTTTCCCATGATACAGTCAGAATACTTACAACAAATATGAAGAGCTTTACATAAAATCACACAAAATATATATTATATCCCGTCAACTATCAACTGTGGGAAAGATTAAAGCTTTTAAACATATTACTGAGAAAACTTGAGGTTGGAGCAAGAATGTTATGAGAGTGAGCACATTTTTAAATGAGTTAGGTACACTTTTGTAAATGAGTTAGTTGTGTTTTGAAAGGTAATTTCATTTATAATATTTAATTTGAACCTCCAAAAGAGATAAGAGTACTAATCCTCCCTTTTTCTTTTTAAAGAAGAGGGCTTGGTGCTCTCACAAATTAATAACGTTATTAGTATGGCTACAAATATACACTTTATGAGCTACACTGTGAAGGTTTAGGGAATGTCTAGTTGTAGAGGGAAATCCAGTTTTTTCTGTCATGAAGATACCATCTATGCCTTAGAAACATCATGATTCTGATGCTGATGAATTTTTCTTTCTTCTGTCATGTCTTCTTGATTTTAGGAGCTGTCAGTGATTTTTGAAGAGTGTATAGAATTGACATTGCTTCCCCAAGCACTGTTTCATAGCATATCCAATAGTAGGAATTTTGGTTATATATATATAAAACCTACATAGTAAGAAATTATAGACTTTAAAGTCACTCAGACTTGAACTTCAATATTGATAAAACTACTTACTAGCTATTTTATCTTGAACAAGTTACAATCACTCTAAGCTTTAGTTTTATCATTAATAAAATTCTAAAAGTATTAATGTCTAATAAACAGGATGTTAAGAGGATTTGAAACAATATAAATGTGAAGTGCGTAACATACATATCAAACTAGTGAAATGGGAGCATGAAATCTGATTGATACATATAGATAAGCAAGATGACAATCCTCTCATTTGATGTTTATATTGGGAGCAGTGGCTTGGTGCAGATTATGTATGATTATTGATTTCACTTCAAACATTTCTTGGTTATACTACCCATCCCCTCTCCCTGGTTACCATCCTAAATCTCTGTTAGTTCTTCAGAAAACTATGACACAAAGAGGTACAAGGCAGGCATTCAATTCACTATATTAAAATTATGGCTGTATCAATAGTATTGATTTTCACCTCTAGATAAGCCATTTTAATTATGACATATGCGCTACCTCTTTCAGACATATTTTTTTCTGTTCTCTATTAATTCACACAAATCTATCATTCGAATTAGAATATTATTCTTTACTCATTAAAAAATGTCAGAACTTAATACATTAGACAAAGAGTCTGATGATTTTATTTAAATGACTTGCCCTAATTTATCTCTTCTCTAAAAAGACTTGCATGTTGTTTAAAAATCACTTAGTTTAATTAGTTAGCATTTGAATTTCTGCAGTATTCATAAAATTCTAAAAAATGCTAAAATAAAACAAAATACTAGAATTCTAAAGTGACAGGGATGAAAGGATTTATTTTCTTAAAGTTTTAAAAGGTAAATAAATTTAAAATATGTCATTGAGGAAAAGGACAACTATTTGTTGACTCTTGGACAAAATAAGAGAGTGTGGATAAATAGAAAAGAGCAAAGTTGATCTTCATTATTTATGTACTCTGTATTTGCAAATTCACCCACTCACTAAAATTAATTTGTGACACCAAAGCCAATACCTGTAGCTCTTTCTTGATCATTTGAGGCATGCCCAGAGTGGCCAAAAAATTGTCCAACGTGCATATTCCCAGATGATGTCAAACAACGAGAAGTTCTGCCTTCTTGTTTCAGATCTCATACCGTAAACTAGCATTCTTCTTGCAGTCTATTTAGTGCTACATTTTTTCACATTTTTATGCTTTATATTGGTGAATTTATTATTTAAAATGAGCCCAAAGTATTGTCTAGTGTTCCTAAGCACAAGAAGGCTATGATGTGCCTTACTGAGAAAATACAAGTGTTAGAAAATCTTCCTTCAGGTATGAGTTATAGTGCTGTTAGCTGTGAATTTAACATTAATGGAACAACATACACACACATATACACATATATACATATATATGTAAGGTATCATAAAACAATGTTACATATTGATTGATTGATACAAATTGTGTGACCAGATGCTCCAAGATGCCTAAACTTGTGTTTTCCTGAAGGGCAGCAATTCAGTATTTGTGGTGACTTTGTAGAACATAACTACCAATAATAATGGGAATCGACTACATTTGCTACAATGGTGCTATTTTCACATGTTTAATCTATTTTTGATACTCCAATTCCACTGGAAAAGCGTTCATCAACATGAATTATATTTATTGAAAGCTCTTTTCTAAGTTAAATTTTATAAATAAGGCTAATGGAAACGAGGGGGAAAAGAAGTTGGCTAATGTTCTGTGAGTATAAAGTTTCAATGAAGGTCTAAGCAGTGAAAAACATAAAAGGAATAGGTAAAATGCAGAAATAGACAGCAAAGGGAAAACTACATTCCTAAAGCCTTTTAAGACTCCCTACTTTACCACATTTGTAACTCCTTGTTAGGTATTTACAAGTATTTCTACTTTCAATGAACACATAGGCAAAGTGAGGCTTACACAAATAAAGTAACATCTTTAAGAGAACATGGTAATGTTGAAGGATTTGGAATAAAAACCAAAATCTTTTAGCTCACAACACAGAAATTACTTGTAGAAGTTGAAAATTTATCTTCCAATGAACTTAGATGTATTTTTAGCTTAAACTACTTGCTTAGATAAGGAAAACATTCGTTTCCATTAACGAACACATAACCAATTGATGAGGATTATAATTTTGTAATAAATCATAAAGCCAGAATTTATTTCAAGCCAGAGACATGTGGTTTCTTAAGACTTTTACACTGACCGTCAGAGAACATTAATTCCATAAAATATCTTCCAGATTTACATGTTTACTTTAAAACCTCTTTATATTACCCATTGTGAAAATAATTCCCTCATTCTCCTAATATTTCAACTTGTCATGTATTCCATGGTCGCTTTTAAATGTGACAGACTATGAACATGAACATGGAAAGAAAGAAAAAGAGTGACTACAAATGTGGGCCAGGTAAAAGATCAAAGCATGCTAAACAGAAATGATTTTAATGTATTTAATAGGCATTTCTCTCACACAACTAAAAAAATGAGAACTATGATTCCATGTAATACCACTCTGTCTCATTACAAACACACATGGAAACTTAAAAGTCTGGCAGAGGATTAAGATCTACTTTCTAACAAGTATTAATGGATTAAAATTCCTTGACACTTGCAACAAGGCAAAGTTCAAAAACACTGTATTATTTGTAAAAGAGGGTTTTAGTTTAAATGCTGATATAATTTTGTGCAATCTGTCAATACAAGTACAAGTGCATTTAGTTAAATTGTATAATTTATTAAAATTTTTTATTAAAATTTTGAGTAGAAATTATAATTGAAAAATAATTTATTTTTATTTTTAAACATAGTAACCAAAAATTGGTAATGTGACTGACATAATGATAACTATAAATTGACTCATCTGACAGCATTTTCTTTCCTTATAGTTCTGGTCAATTCTTCTTTTTTCTTGTTTCCTGCCCTCCATTTTCCTCCATTTCCTTTTCCTTGAACGTAAATCCAGAGATCTAAAGCATCTTAGAGGTCATTAGGTCCAAGGACACTGAAGACCAGAAAAAGCCAAGCTCATGCAGATCTCTTGACTTCCCCATGTGAAATCTAACCTTATGGAATTTCAGACATTTTTTTTTTTTTTTAATTTGCTATGAACACCATTCAGAAAGATGTCCATCTTTGTCCTATGCTGCAAAAAACAAAACAAAACAAAACAAAGCAAAAAAAAAACAAAACCTTACTTTAGATTTTTAAAATCACTATCCTAGATGGTCATTTCTAATTTTTTCCTCTTAACTATAGCCTTCCTGAGGATACAAAAGGGTAATAGAGTGACTTTCTATTAAAGATATATGTTCTTTGATATTATTGAGCTTAATGTCCCCTAAAAAAATAAGAATAAACAGGGTTTTTTTTTGTCTCAGTGCTGAAACAGAGAACATAATAGTGTCAATAAGAATAATATTTGCTGAGAATAATCTGTTTTGTGTACACAAAAGTTATGTATATGTAGAAGAGAGGTCATTATTCTTTTTATATTAGTTTTCCTACCTGACTAATTTTTTAAAAAGCATTATTGCTGCAACTTAGGACATATTCTGTTGAAGTAGCACAGTTTCTTGATCACTTGTTAGTCTGTTCATAAAGCGTAGACAGCTTTTATGAGAAAGTCTATGGTGGACTGAATTCATACTCAAGCTACAAAATTGAACACACTGTTGCATCTCTTATAGAGATAAGACAGAAGTGTGGGTCAGGCTGGCTGTAGATCAGGAGAAGCTGTCCACATGGCCAACATTGTTAGTCTTAAAGAACAGGTGGACCGACAGCTGGCCAAAGACAGATGGGCACAAAGAAGAAGGCTGTGGACAGAAGTACTGTCAAAAGGAGAGTGGAAAAAGATTTTTGAGTCTAAAGTCAAAGATAAACCAATAATGCAGTCTTCTGGAAGTCAGTTCATGACTGGCAATGGTAATGATTAATAACAGTGCTGCTAATAACAATAAAAATAATAATAATAGATTTCAGTTATCGACCCTGTACTGTGAGATATCATGGAGAATGCTTTAATAATTATAATAATGTATCCACTTATAATAATTAATTCTGATCACATGGATAATAAAATTGAGATTTGGATTTGATAGTCCCAAATCCTGAGGACCCCATGTCTAATAAACCCCCTTCCCATGATGATGCTACTGGCGTGGGATACATACTTTAAGAACTGCCACTCTATATTCCTCCTTGGGTGTGAAAATGTTATTTAAATGCTTTGTGTCTCAGTCTGTAAATTGTGAAAAAAATCTTCCTCATAGTATTTTTTTGAAGGTTAAATAAGTTACCATGTAAAACTGCATCTGGCACACAAGAAACACTAAATACATAAAAGATCTTATTATTGGACAGTAAAGATACAAAAATACTATTTGAATTAGATTGTGATGTTTAAAAGAGTAGGAATGTAGAAATGATTATGTCATAAAACTGTATTATTTTTTTCAATTCTAATTAATGCTTATAGGTTTTTCCTGTAAACTTGTATCAGATACAAAACCTTGCTTTGACCTCAGGTGGGTTTTTTTTCTTACTTGTAAATAAGAAATATTATATCATTTACCACAGCCCAGGAAGGTTGAAAAGAATAACTTATAAAATTGTTTTATAGCACTTTGTGAAAATAATGGAGTTTATAAAAGCTAATAATAAATTTCACCTTTCTCAAAGAACATTGTAAATGTTCAATTTCAGCTGATTTATTGATATAGCTAAAGTGCTAAAGTTATAGACAAGAATTCTTTTTTCTGAAAATTAGCAGTTAGGCTTTCTCTTTTAACACATTACATTATCAATATAATTTATAATAGTCTACTTGTCTACAATCCTGAAACTATATTCATTTTCCTCACTTTCAAGCACATTGATTATGTAATAAAATTTTGGAGGATTAAAAATAATAAAAAACAGAAACATAAAAAACAATATAGACCACATATATTAAAAAAATAAGAAAAAGAAAATTCAAATTTGGAAATTTTAGAAATGAGGTTTCACTTTAAAATTTTTTAGAGAAGGCAATGCACTTGAAGATGAGTCATCCTTTCTTATTATTTCTTTCTAAGTAATGAAGATTAGCCACACGAACAGACATATCTTTCAGCAGCAACAGCATTAGGAAACACGTGTTTTCAGAAAGAAGAAAGTGATCTATTGGGGGCAGTTTGAAACTAGTGTGGCCTAGTAGACTAGGTGTCAGAAGTTGTGAATTTTAATCCTTTTCAAACACCACCCTACTCTAGTGACCTGTGTGGCCTGTAGCAAATGAGTTGTTTCTTTTGGCATTTAAATACATCCTAAGGAAAAATGGATAAAGTTACATTAACCTACCACAAATAATTAACTTTGTAATT
>NW_011888807.1:4019651-4026818 GCF_000151845.1 Pteropus vampyrus
ATTCAGGCAGAAGATGAGAGGAAATGTTGAGAGACATTAAACAATTTCATTTTTTTTTTTAAAGAAATGTTATTTTAAATAATTTTTAAAGGTCATTGGCTTCCAAAGTTCTTAGGTTTGGAAAGGCATATCTGTTTCAAAGTTAGATAAGTGAATCTGTTTCTGAAGAAAAATGTATTAGTATACATTAAAATGGGTTTTGAGAATCTTTTTTTGTATTTGGTAAATGACAATGATATTTTTCGTTGTTAAATTTTCTCATAGTCTACTTTTGTTTTTTGAATAGTTTATTTTAATGATACACCTTTTAATAAAAGCATTTGTTTATAATCATAACAGTGCTATAATAACAAGTATTGAGATGAAGGAAGAACATAAAATATGTAAAGAAATCTAAAGTGTAAGGAAACATAAAGAAAACATTCAAATCATTCACGATGCTTGAATATGCTAATTGCTTAAGAAAAGTTATATCCTTAGGATTGGAGAAAAATTAAGAGGTCTTTTATAAACACCTATGTATAAAAATTGAGTCTTTTAGTTAAAATCTGTAGGAGTAATTGAAGTTCACTGATATTACATGTCATACTACAATTGAATTTAAATCCTCAATCTAATATTGACACACTTAAATTATGAAACAAAACTTAAGTCCAACTAGTATGAAGATAAATTCAGATTCAGCTAGATGAAAACTAAGCTGACTTCCAGAAAGCAATTGTTTTTAATGAACATGAGGGCTATGTGCTATAGTAATTAGGGGTAACTATAAGGAGGCAGTCAACCTCTACTCAAATTCTATTTGCTTCACTTCTAGGTCACCATGTGACCAGAGCAAGTGACTTACATTCTAGCTCTCAGTTTTCTTCTCTGTAAAGTGGAAATGATGATATTCATTTCATAGATTTTTTATGAATTATAAGTTGAGTCCACACTTTAGGTTGTTTTCATTATTGTTAAATGTTCTTAGAGTGTCTTTCTTTGCTGCAGAGTTCCCAAACTCTCATCTCAAATCTTGAAAATTCCTAAGGTAGAAACAGGAAACAGAAATTGCATTGTGTATACTCTCACAGTAATTTTTTCCTAGTATCACATTCACCGAAAGCAGGACTTTGACATGGAGGAGAGGGATGTAAGAAAAAGGCTGCCCTTGTATTGAACCAGTTCTCATCCTTAGGACCTGACTTTTACTTAGAATGTACTAGGTTTCATAATGTCCACATGACCAAAGGAGCAAATCTCCACAGTTGGGGCAGAAATCAAGCATTCGTTTCTATTATACTTTTTCCTAAAAATAATAATTTCAGCAAATAAAGGGATATATCAAAAAAATCAGGAGCTGTTTCTCAAAAAGAAAGGACATCCTTTTACCTGTTTACTCTAAATGGGAACAGGAATTAATTAAATAATAAAAGCCACATCACATTTTAGTTTACACATTTCCCAAAGAGTATTTCATGAAATAATGATGGTTACAAATATTATTAAAATAAAAGTCTTTGAAGGGGCAATTTTTTTTTTCAGAAAATTAAATTTCTTTTTATAGAACTACTCAGAGCTGTTATCTCATTAATGTGCTTACTGAAAGTTAATGCGTGGTGAAGGAGGATATTAAATACAATATATCTCAAAATTATTTGACCCCAGTTTTCCTGATGAGGGTCTAAAGAAATATTGTACTCTGTGATACCAGTTTTGGGAAATTAGCCTTAGCTGAAAGTTATTTAAAAGCAAAAAAAGATTTTGTTGAATTTTTCATTTACTATAATTATTATTTTGGAGATGCATTTACTTTAGGAAAATGATGATGTTAACAAAAGTTAAAAAAGACAAAAAACCCTTTATAGGATAGTCTCTCTTTATTAATGTTGAAAATAACTTTTAATTTTAATCAATATCCAAAAGTTATTTTAGTAATTTTAGAAGTCTCCATTTCTGTGTAAATTTTGAAATTATTAAAACATATAAGTTAGTTTCCATTTCATCAGTATTCTTAATGACTCTTCGAGACTTTAATATGGAATTGGACATTTTGTCCACAACATTATTTAACACACACATTTATATATTATACATAAAATATATAAATCCTATTGGTTTCATTTCTTTGGAGAACACTGACTAATATAGTTCAGATGAGTGTTTATATAAGAATTTACAACAAAAGGACCTCATCTATTTTAGAATATTAAAATAATAGGTAGACTAAGACTAAAAGATGAGCAGGACTTCACTAAGTGGTAGGGTAGATGTGGGAGTTGATCAGGAGGGAAATATTGAGCAAGGCTGATAGAATATCTGTAAGCCTATAAAACTGAGCATCAAGCCACAGAAGAATATATATATATATATATTATCAGTCTTTGAAATCTTGCAGAATTTACCCTGCTGGGATTCGAACTTGCTTGGGACAAATGACCCTGTCAGTGCAAGCTGATTAAGAAGGGAAGTTTTTGGTAGTGAGACACCAAGTTGAAAGAACACACAAGGGGCCGACATGAGAAAGAAAAGGCAGGCACCGACTTTATTGTGAAGAAGGCAGACTGCATAGGCTTTATATATATCAGAGAACAATAGTGCCATTCTGCCACACCTGCATGATACAATAAGCTGAATCATGCTTACATGAACTGGGTGCAGGCGCCCCATTACACTAATGTCACATTCTAAATCTGGGGTTGTATTCCAAACCGCAAGCCTGGATCATAGACAGACCTGGGACCAGCCAGACCCAGGACCCACAGATCCCTTTATTCTTTCCATTTTCTCTCTATGAGAATGGGAATATCTATCATATGCCAGTCCTGCTACTGTATTTCGAAAGCAGATAACTTACTTTTTGGTTTCACAGGTAAACATATGGAGAGGAATTTTGCTCTAGTGTAGATCACACCTAGAATCTCACCAAGACTTGATTTAAATGATGAGATTCAAAACTCCTTTATTCTAAGACACTTAGATAAGATTTTCATCTTATATTTGATGTTGTAATGGGTTAAGATTTTTGAGAATGGTGGAATGGGGTGAGTATATTTTGCATATGGAGTGGTTGTAAACTTCAGCGGCCAGAGGACAGACTCTACTGGGCTGAATAGAGTTCCCTCTACCAAATTTCCAAATGTAAACTTATTAGGAAATAGAGTCTATACAGATGTGATTAGTGAAGATGAAGTCTTATCTTCGTATTAGATAGAGTGGGCCCTAAATCCAATGATAGGAGTCCTTGTAGACTGGTCACGGAAAAGCACACACACAAGGAGAAGGCCATGTGAAGATGAAGGCAGAAGTTGGAGTGACAATGATGCTGCTATAAGCCAATGAATGCCAAAGATTGCCAGCAACTACCTGAAGCTATAAAGAAGCAAAGAAAGATTCTTCCCTAGACTCTTCAGTGGGAGCATGTCCTTGCCAATATCACAATTTCAGACTTCTAGACTTTACACCTGTGAGAGCATACTTTCTGTTGTTTTAAGCCATCCAATTTGTAGTAACTTGTCACGATAGCCCTAGGAAATTAATTCAGCTTCTCATCAGAGTAAATACCCTGAGATATTTTTGTTTGCATCAATATACATATTCATTATGGAGGTCTGAGGAGCATCAGAGTTGATTTTCCTAGTTAGGTAGGATAGGTAGCTATAAATATGACTGTTTCCTCTAAAGCTAGTTATAATATTAGTTGGGTTCTTTCCAGTGAAAAACAAAAATTGTACCTTCAAAATATTCACTAAGATAAGCAAATTAAATAATATCAATAATTATATTATGAACAATGTTATAATATTACATTATCTATTATTATATAAAAATAAATAAATAAAAATACTATAGACAATGCTATAATAAATGTGTGTTTATGTGTCAATATCTGTGCATTTGAAGGTTAAAGGTAATGCAACTTTCTAAATAACTACTTGAAAATACAAAATGACTAAAAATTACTTTCAAAGAACAATGTGAGTATAACATGTCAGAGTTACAAATGAGTCAATATCTAATAATTATAGTTATCTTTTATTTAAATAATTATTTTTTAGTTATATGAATTTACTCAAATAGCATGTGGAAATTAATTTTGACAAAAATTCACTTATTTAAATGATATTTATTTTGATTGCCTATCATATACAAACCCTGTGCTAGATGCCAGGCTATAATGGTAAACCAAGGAGAAGTTTCTCTCTTGTTCTCACAGAGCATGCAGATCAGTCAGAAAGAAACAATCCAAATAATTTAAAAATACCTATAAAATCATAAGTTCTAAGAGGGTATGGTCATGGAAAAGGACAAATGAGTATAATTTCAATTAATTGGTCAGGAAAGAGCTCTCTGTGCATATGACTTTTAACTGAAAGCTAAAGTATTAAAAAGAGCTGAACGTATAAAGAACAAGGCAAGAAGTAAGGCTCGTGCAAGAAAACATTGCACATGTAAAGATAGCCTAAGCAATGAATTGCATTTTGAAATGCATCAAGAGAAAAATATATACAGATGTTAAAATAAGAAAATAAAATAATTTTAAAATTATAAAATGTAAAACCATCTTTAGCAAATTCTCAAACAAGAATGTTCTCTTGAGAAATGGCTCTGAAAACAAACACCATAACTGCCTGCATGTGCCATCTCATCATCTGCCAGCAAACCCTACTGGAAATTGAATGATGTAGTAAGAAGAAGAGCTAGCTCAGCCAGCATGCTGTTGTTCTTTGTTGGAGTATAATTTCACAGAAGGAAATGTGCTGAGAATGGACGACAGCAGGACACCTAAGCAGCTGCTGTGTATTGAGCAGTAGGAGGACAGCCTCAAAGTTTTCAGAAGAAGCTCTGCGAAGGCCCATAGCGTCCTAACATGAAACAGTGGGAAAAGCAGCCATTCACAGATAAGTTTGGTGTGGAAGTCAGCACAGAGTGAGATTTTGACTGTGTGCAAAACAAAAAGGCAAAGAAAGAAGTAATATGTTCTCTCAATAATGACTGTAGCAGTAAGTTAAAGAATGTTATTTATTTGTTCCTTGTTGGAGCTTTAAGTCAATCTTATACATAGAAAGTGGGAGGAAACAGTACTTTCTTGAAATAACTCACATCCCACTAATCACATAGAAACTTCCAGTCCCCAAAATCCAAGACACGCTAATTAATTCGACATTTCTTTTAGAGAATGCCTACTATCACTCAAGTATGTTTTTACTCACTTGCTATCATCTATAAACAAAATAAAGATCCTTTTCCCATGCAATTTTCACTCTAGTCGAAAAGATAGACAATAAACATAATGGCTAAGAACATTATGATGATGATAGAAGGTGAAAAGTGCTCTGAGGAAGAAAAAGTGGAACAGGTAAGAAGATGAGAGGTGCTATGGAGCAGTGGCATGTTGTATTAAAGGCCATTATACTCTGCATTTATTAAAAAAAACCCTGGAGGTTATACAAGGAAATATTAGAGGAAAATGCTAGAGCTAAGACCCAAGGGTAGTACATGCCTACAAGCAAGAACAAGAAGCAGAGGTGATGACTAGGGAGTAGTAGGGAGAAAGTCAGAGAGGTAACCTGGGTCAGTTATGCATGGTCTCAGAGGTGACTTTTAAAAGACCTTTTATTTCACAATAAATTTAGACTCACAGAATTTGCAAAGGGGTATTTACACTTTAAAGAATGGCCCAAGTATATTGAATGATGTCAATATATTAGTTCTTCAAAAGTTTGCTTTACTTATATAGAGTTGATGCTATACAGATAGTAAATTTTCAACTGTTTCAACCCAGAATTTCAGGATTCACTAAACACATAATTATAAATAGATTTATTTATTATATAGCCTCTCCTATTATTTACAGTGGATGTAATATCACAGAATGAAATAATACTAATCACAAAACTAAATATATAAAGATTATTTTCTATTTGACCAACACAGAAGTGATTTCAGGCATATATTATCCGAGAACACTAATTTTTTTAAAAGCAAGACAATTTCTAAGGTATGTTTCAAAAAACATTTTAATAAGTGCTTATAAAACTTTACATTGTTATTAACTACAGGGTCTAAATACGAATTAAAGAGACTAATTTAGTGTGGTGAAACAAACTGAAAAGGCTAAAAGTGAATATATTATTTATCATTTTCTAATCAAATCATTGAGATCAAAGGTCAAAACAAATGACTATACTTGTTATTATTTATGACAATTCTAATTTAAAAGATTAAACATTTTTTTCTATGATTTCTTCCACAATTTAGAGTATATTTAAAATATGGAAAGAAAGCAGATATTTCACTCCACTATGCATGACAGTAAGCTCACTATATCATGTGCTTTTGCTACTGTTAAAGAAAAAAAAGTTCATTCTATCTTTTCTGTTTCAAATAAGCTAACCACAAACTTAAATGTCAAATTAAAGTTTTTTTTTAATGTTGAGTTTATTTTTGGCCGTAAGCTTCCCTATTAATTGGCTAAATTCAGTGTTTAAGCCAATATAAAGTTAGTGTTTAAAATTTACAGACATAGACATCTCCCTAATTGCTTCTATATATTTAAAATAATATCTTAAAGTTTACATTTTTGCGAGAAATTGACAATGGTCTTGATTTCCTTTGCAAATAGAGCTTTCTAATAAATATGAATATATACTTTAAAGTTTAAGCTATAATACATGTTTTCATAGAGGCTAGGAGAACAGAGAACTGCCCTAATGATTAAAGGCTGTACTAAGCCAGGCATGTTTTTGAGAACTTTCATTCTCTTATTTTTTAAAAAAAGTGTAACTTTGATTTTGGGAGCCAGGCATGGTATGTGTATGTGTGAATTGCATGGATCTTTCAATCTTATAACTTCATTCTTTTCAAAGAAAACCTTAAGAATTCCTCAAATGTAAGTGTATTGTATCTGTCTCAGTCATCTTCTTGAGGGATCTTTTTCCTAAAGTGAAGTATAGTCAGTTATTGGGAAAAAAAAAAAAAAAGAGATAAGATACTATAGCTTATAATCTATAGCCATTAACAGGGAAACTTTTTTTTTTCTAATGTAAACCTATAACTCCTGCTGGGATTAAAAGTATCATTTGCAGAACTCTTTCAACCAGTGTTTCACCTCTCCACTTGTCAATGCATAAATCTTTTTCTATTGCTTGTAATAACTAGATGACATCTGGCAAAGAGAATGACTAA
>NW_011888807.1:4028033-4181748 GCF_000151845.1 Pteropus vampyrus
TTTTCTTCTTTAAATAAATAATCATAATCTATTTGAGAGGTAGAAAAAATTCTAGAGAGAAATGTTTTCCCATAGGCTCTGATTTAGCAGGTTTTGTTTGTTTGTTTTTATCTTGGTTTATTTATTTATTTATTTATTTGTTTGTTTATTATTATTTTTTAGACTAGAGATTCCAGTGTAAAAAAAAAAAGAAAACAAACAAGAAAATCCAATAATTTGACTAGAGTATGTACAGAACTTTGATGATTGAACTTCTGAAGACTTTCAAATTTTCAAGAGCAAAACTATTAGACATAATACTATGTGTCTAACTGCTTAGACCTAAGGCTGAACTTTTTGTTTCACAGTCCCAGACAACTAATACTACATCCAATGTTTCTAACAATTCTGTGAAAGACTGTTGTTAGTGTTTGCTAACTAACTCATGAGAAGGGCTGTAGAGCTTACTTAAATGAACATGACTAATCCTTATTGTTAAGTTTGCAGCGTTATAGAAAGTTATCACCAAGCATTCATTGAGAGAAATTTTACTACAATAGGGATCAGTTGAGGCTTCAAATAGAAGTGTTATTACAGATAAAATATTGAAAAAAAAAACATATGGTAGAATTTTTAAACACAGAAGCCATTCTAAGAAAGAGTTACTAGAACAAAGCCTGAGCAATAGGCAGTGGTGAGAGTTTTGGATTTTTTAAGGAAATTCTGATGCAGTTAGTATTTCTAGTTCATTGAACTCAGATGGACCTCCAGTTTGATTTAAGTGTTAGGTCAGTACAAGATAGAGTAGATATAAGAACAGAAGATAATTGAGACTACATTCTTAAAAGCCAGGCTGAGGAATTTGGTATACAATGGAAGACATCGCAGATTTAGGTAAAAATAGATACTAGAACAACACGTTAGGGAAACTAATCATGCAGTTCTTTTTAGGGTAGGTAAAGGTAGGGAGACACCAAAGACTAACAGTTTAGAAAAAATAAATAAATAAAATAAAGCACCCCAAATCAAAATTTAGTAATATTTTGGAGATACATATAAAGATTACTGAAATCCTAAAACAAGGTGGAAGATATGCAGATTGGCCAATAGACATGAAAATAGGAATCAACTGATAAAGGTGTGAGGATGCTTACGTCAACAAAGCTTCAATGGTTCTAAGCAAGGAATAAAGGAGAATAATGGGGAAAAGGGCTCAGAAGAACTGATTTATAGGGAGGATGCTGACTTTGGTTTTGGATAAAATCAATCGACTTTCTATAGTTTTAAAATAAAATTGAGTGTTCTTATTCAGGAATATAGTACTAGAAATGTGGAACTGCACTGTGGAAAGGCAGACTTTCTACAGTGAGTCTAGTGATCAATTGAGCACTTGCTTCAGAGACATCAGGAGAGATGTGAATTGAGGAAAATAAAACTAATTGGTTTGGAATCTGAAAGTCCCATGTTGTGAACACCAAGAACATTATTTTTATACAGTACTATGAGGAAAAAATAACCAGGGATTTTTTGATAAAAAATAAAGGTAGTAGATGTTTCAATTCATTAAGAAAATGATTAGATTTTCTTATTATTTAAGAATAAGGAAAGAAGATAAATAGAAGGTAACTTGCGAAGGTATACTGGGAAAGTAATTTTGTTTTTGTTTTAATTGGGGAAAAGTAGATATGTTCATTGCAGAGGGAAAAGTGAAATGCATGAATTAGAGATATGTATCATAAACAATAAAGAATTGACATAAATGAACTAAAAATTCCTTTAAGCATTTTTTTCCCAAGCGTCTTACATTAACGCTGTCTTCACTTTCTGTCTCTATGGGTGAATTCGTCCACTCTGGAGTTTTAATTACATCTGTTATTGATGAATTTCACAAATGATGTCTTTAGCAATGACATTTAGACTCAAATTTCAAGTTTGCTTAACAGTTATACTCGGATGTTTCACAATGACTGACTACAAACTGTCCAAAACTGAACTGTCACCTTTTTTACAGCACTGTATTTTCCCCATATTTCCTATTTCTTTTATCAGAAAACTGGGGATACTTAACCTTTTCTCATCCTTAGGTGATCTATTTCCATGGATTTTGTGTCTTATGTACTTTTGGGGTTTGCTTCTTTCTCTTCAGTTTTATGAAACTGGTCCAGATAAGGCCATCACCATTTCTTGAATTGACAACTATGCTAGCATCCATTTTTATATCTCTAATTTTCTTCCCAACACAAAGATCTATCTAGGTCAACTGTTTGTTTTAAGACATTCAAAGCTGATCCTCAACCTCACCTTCAAAGAAAAGCATCTTTGTAGTCACACACATAAATAAAATTAAAGTTTCTAGGATGATATATGAGATACTATATTACCTGCCCCCTGCCTGTTTCTCAGATAACATTTTCCATTCCTGCCTGCATGCCTCACAATTTATGTTTCAGCAATACCAAAATACTTGTCATCTTTGCTTACAAACTGTTTTTTCTTACCTTCAGAATTTTGTCATGATTTTACTTTATTTCCCATTTCTGTATCCTTTTCACTTTTTATGTGCCTAATTATCTCTTAATAATTCTTCCAATTCCATCTTAAGTTTATCGTGTTTTAGAATTATCCTCTGTCCCCTGAAGTTGGGCTGAGTCTTTTCCAGTTTCAGAGCATGGCGTCTATTAATCTCTGTTGCTTGAAATGATTTCCTTTACTTGATTTCTTCCTATTTTTTATCTTCTAAATTGAGAGCTGTTTGGAAATTATCACTGGAATTTATTTACCTTTGCAATTATCCTCAGTATATAGAAAAGTACTGGCACAGAGTAAATGCTCAATAAATATTTACTGAGACCAAATCAGCAAACACCAACAGCTCTACATACTATATACTAATGCTTGTTCTTACTTACTGAGTACATTACATTTATATCAGCTATATAAGCATCAGTATGAACTCCTAGTAGTTTGATATTGTAAAGCAAGAAAACCCATTGTTCAAAGAACATTAAAGTAACATTACTTTCTGATTGTTTCAAAGGTAGTAAGAGGCAAAGTGAATATATAATTAAAATGTTAGCAGTAAATTTTTGAAGAAGCCCAAAATGGTGCTAACTAAAATTCATATTAAACTTTCTTAGATGTTATTGAAATTTCTGTCAAAGAAAAGTATTTGAAATTACGTCCACAGTATGTGTCATAGAAAATGCAGAGTTGCAATTGTCATGCAGTATATTCATATATGAAATAATTAAACTGTCATAGCCCATGGAAATGATGGCAACTTCATTGTGTCCTTTGCAAACTCTTTGACAGAACCTAGTGGGAGAATAAAAGAATTTGGCAAGCGGGGGACCAGATCTATTCAATAGTGGGTCAGGTTATAGACAGCTATGTCCTATGTCACATTAAATTGATGTGGGAGCCATTAAAATGTTATTTCATCTTCCAAATAAATAGCTTTAAATTTCACAGTTTCATGAGAAAATACAAAATTCCAACTTCATACCTATTCTTTCTAAAAATTAAATCATATAAAATAATTAGCTCATAAAAGTATTTAATGAGTTGTAAGAGTTTATTTTATACTTTACCGAGAGGATTTATTTAGCATTTTAAGTATCTAAAACACTATTTTCTCAATTGAATAATAAATTATAAACTTCAAAATTTTATAATTCTATTAGAAGTCTTTACTGCAGCTTTTAGCCCAATGTGATTTCTCAGCCACGTTAAAATCTTCAGAATAACATGATGTCAAATGCAGAAGATGGAATAACTGTAAATATCCCTCATTATATGTGGAAGTTATGTCACTATCTCAGAGAGTTTCTCTTTGAAGTCAGTATTTCTCCAGTTTAAATTGAGCATACCAGTCATACAACATGAGAAGAAAGTAAAGAGGAACTGAGATTCTAGCCTATTCTTTCAGTAAAAAAAAGACTTTCACAGTATCCAACTGTGGGTCTAATTTATTTTCCTGAGATCCCCCATTCTTGTATTTCTAAATGATCTTGTATACTGCAGAGTTTTAAGTGACCTCGTTGTGCTCTTACTTTTACATCATTGACAAGGAATTAGAAAAGATGTCCTTGAACAATTTGACACATTCCCTGAAGACTTTTAACCTGAAGGAAAATCCATTTAACCAGCCAAGCCTAGCACTCAGATAACAGTAGCTGCCAGCTGGATGGCCAGTTTCATGATGTACACAGGCATTCATATCGACTCTTGATGATCCTGATACATCGGAGTTAATTCACACTTTAGAGAAGGTGTTATAGATTAATCTTATCCATTGCAGTAGGATTTTTCACAATTATGAAAGTCTACTAGATTTTTATATTTGTTCTGTCTCACCAGTACAATCATCAAAAAGAAGCTTATATTTTTTCTTTCCTTTTCCATTTTATTATTTTTCAAGGTCAAAATAATGTTTTTTGGCAATGTACAAATATTATTTTTAGTATTTATAACATTAATTATTTATAAAATATAAAAAGTGGTTTTACAAGGTTTGATTATATATAGATTTGAAAATAGTATAATGGTAATTTTTAAGATATTAACAACGAAATGCTTTAAAAAAAGAATAAAGCACTGATATAAATCACCCTTTTTGAATCTGCTTAAAATATTGTTCAGATAATTATATATCTAGATAATTTAGAATGAATTAATATATTATAATAGCTTAATATTTACCTCCTAAAATAAGAATATAAAAGCTATAAAAGTTCTAACTTAACTCAATGCTTTAAAAAAAGAATAAAGCACTGATATAAATCACCCTTTTTGAATCTGCTTAAAATATTGTTCAGATAATTATATATCTAGATAATTTAGAATGAATTAATATATTATAATAGCTTAATATTTACCTCCTAAAATAAGAAATAAAAGCTATAAAAGTTCTAACTTAACTCTTTTTTTTAAAATAAGTGTGTACTAATTATTATTTAGATTGACATGATCTGTACTATTTATCTTTAAAAAACAACTAAATGAAAGTAAATCAAAACCATTACAGACGCTGATATTCTGACTTGGTTATTCCTTTTTTTTTTTTTAATGTTTCTTTAGAGTATCCAATCATGCTTACCCTTCCCGGAATTCTCTTTAATAATTCAAATACCCGGAATGACATCAAGTTATGGGAGTACAATTGTTCATCTGGAGTGTTAACTGCAATTGAACTTTGTCTAAAACAATCTATTCAACTTAATTTTCATAAGAAAAAGTGTCACTTTATTTTCAAAAACAAATGCTCAGCACAAAAGCCAGAATTTGAAAAAAATTAAAAAGCCAATACCTCTAACAAGATAATTCGATTGCATAGTATGTAGCTGGAAAAATGCTCACACCATATGATAGCCGCTAATGAAGTTGTATATGAGCATCACTATTACAAGTATTAGCATCATAGAGGCTAAAGTAATAGTTTAATATAAGAAACAAACAATTTGAAATACTTCTCTATTATTTTTTACTTCATTTCTTTTCTAATATTAATATTTGTGGAAACACTACTATACAAACTTTATAATCATTAAATTAACAACTTTGTAAATAAAAAGAAAATATAACATAAATATATTAGTTTCTAAAATTAATGAATAGTATAAAATATTTTTAAAGTTTTAATTGTCCTTTTACTGGAAAAAATAATTCAAGTATGTTGGATGTAGAAAAACATGGGATCCATGTGATATAATTAGCTCTTATCATTTTTTAAATGACTATTTAAACTTTAAAATATTAGCATATACAGGATTATCTGATTAAAGTTTCACACGTAAGCAAAGTCAACATAAAATATAAAAAAGTTATTAACTTTCCTTCAGATTTCCTAAGAATAAACATTCCTGGAAATCTAATTCTATTAATGACTTAAAAATCATCTCAATTTGGTTAAAATCTCTCATTATAAGGCAATTTCCTGGAATATTTTTTATAATTAAACTTTATATATTGATAATGTATCATAAAATCAATTTTTCAAAAAATGTAAAATAAGATTTGAAGGCAATATTTTAATATTTACAAGCATTAATAAAAGTAGTATAGAAGAAAATATTAAAGGCAGAGACTTTATTTTTTTCTTAAGAATTTTTCTACTCTATTAAATAAAATGAATAAGAAGTTATGAAAGCACAAGTACTGAGATAAATAAACCCAGGGAGTGAGATTATGTTTATCTCCAAATACTTAGAGAACTCCACTCCATCTAAATGTTTTGATTAATTATAAACTGTAGAAAATAATAATTATAAAAGAAATGCTAAAACATATTTTCATGGTTTTCACAGTGATCTTTGCAGTAACTCCTAGGTTATTTTATTTGAATCATTTATATCACTATATGTCTCCTAACAAATGGTTACTATTATTTTGAACAGAAATTGTTTATGGATTTTAACCTGTAGCGGGAATAGTTGTCTCAATAGAATCACCAGCTCATATTGAAGCATTTGTAGCAATTAGATAAATACATTATTACTCTTTAGACTTTGAGTTGAATTCCCAACTCTGCCAACTATGCATTTCCTTTCACATCCTCATTGATTGGAAAGCACCTTAAAAGAATCCACCTAGGTTTGAAATCAGCTTTTTATTGCACTAAAGGACAACCTAATCTTGTTTTCCGAAACAGTGAAGCATAATTTTATTTACCACTACATCAACACAAGTCTCAGATTTATAATTGAGCTTGATGTTCCCTTTAGTCTATCCTTATGGGGAAAAATTAATTATTCAATAATTAGAGTAAATATTTGTGTTTTTTGAGGTATATTTTCTCTTATACTTTTGCTTGGAAAAACCCAACCTCATAATAAAATATATTATGATATTTTTATTTACTTGTGTTGCAAAACATAATGAACTATTTAAATGAGAAAAAAGGATATACATTACATTCTTTTAAAACCATGTAGCAAGTATTAAAAAGGAATTCATAAAGCATCTAGGTTATTTTATTTTTGAAGTAGAGGAAATAATAGTATTTGGCAAAGAGGGCTGTTATGAGGACTAAATGTCTCATATATATGAACAATGTTTGGATCAAAAGAAGAACTCACTAAATATTAGGTATTAGTAGTGGTGGTAGTATTAATTAGCTGGCAGTAGTAATTGTAGCAGAGGTAGAAATAACTGAGGTGTTATAGGTGTTGTTGGTGGATCAGATAGAAGGAATTATGATAGGACTGCTAAAATATTTGAAAGTCATCACCACCATAATAAATTTTAGCTGAATGCATTGGGTCAGGGACAAGTGCCAATCAATTTTCAATTACCTAACATGTAGCTACAGGAGGTTAAGAATAATTGGCTAATTCACTAATTAATATGTGGTATGAAAATTTCTTCTAGAAAAACATGGAGGTAATTGGGTTTTGAGTAATATAGCTTTTTCCTTACTCTTCCTGAGGAAAAATAGAAAGAAATCAAGAAGAAACATTAAAAATTACATTGTTATCCAATGGCCGTTTTTGTTTGTTTTGTTTTTAATGTTTAGACTAGATATTTCACTGCTTCAAATTAATATAATGATGATGCCATAGCTAGGAAGCTACAAAGATATACGTATGTGAAGTGTGTTCTTCTGGAAAATAAGATTTTTAAAAAGGAAAAAATGAGGTATATTTTTGTAAAATATAAAAATCAAATTTTTGTTTGATTTTGTTTAGTATCCATATGTTCAGTTTTCAAGAAGCACTATGTTGCTTTAGTCATTTCTGAATTTAGCATTTTAATTTTAATGGTTTGTTCTCAAAACTTGCTCTATAATGATTATTGAAACTCTCTAATAAGCTTGTCAATTTTTATAACTTAAATCAGTACTGCTTTGTGTTATTTTTATTGACAACCAATTGTCAGTAATCTATTGCTTTATCGTTATTTTTTACCATTTAGTCAGACAGGCACATAATCATAATCTTAAATAGATGAAATATCAATGGTCTTAGCTCTTTATTTCATTCTGAATTTAAACAAAAATATCTCATAAATGAGCATGTTCCATTGCATAATTAGAAAACGTAATACACAATATATTTATTTTGTGGTAGATGTGAAAACACCTAGGTACTTTACAAATCGGGTAGATACATAGAAAGGAAAACACTCTTTATTATACATGGTATTAAATATAATTTTTGTATTCAATAGTGCATTTCACTCTCTCAAAAAATACGAATATATTTCATTTCCAGTACACATGAATAACAATATATATTGTATAACAGTTAGTGTACGTACTTTGAAATACCAGTAATTGTGTTTTTTTCCTAGAAATCTTAATTTCATTAATTATGCATTCTCCCAATAAAAGCCAATGAAGCAAGCATTATAGTTACTGGAAGTCATACAGAAAACTGCTCAGGAAATTGTTTTACACACACACACACACACACACACACACACACACACACACACACACACGCAAAACCCAGAAAATTACATCCTGACATCAAATCACTGTGTCTATACAGAGATTCTCTACTAATGCCATACAAATATATTATTTCAACCATCTGACCTGCTTTCATCCCAGAATTAGAATCTCGACAAGAGCAACCCCTGCTTTGGCCCCACTGGGGTTAGATGCCAAACTCTTGACCCTTCCCCTTGAATGTGCTCAGTTGTCAGTTTTGCCTACTGCAGCTGTTGGATATTCCAGAGGATCAGATGGCCAGAATAGGTCTGGAATAGACCTATTAGCATCTCAATACAGCCACTCAGTCCCCTTTATTACCAATTCACTCAAATTAATTAATTTTTAATTTTGCACTACCTCAGCTATTATAAATCAAGTCAGCCAGAGAGACAAAAAAAGCGCACTGAAACATGAAACTGTCTGTGGTTTAAGTCAAAGAGGCTCAACCTACACAATATGTCACTTTGAAGATCAGAAAAAAGGCAAATTATCCTGTGCAGAGATTATTGAAAAATATTTTGTTGATGAATTATGCTCCTTTCAAAAGGTCACCAAAGAGAGGAGGAGTGATGATAAATGCCTGTAATATATTTAGATCCTTAAACACAAGTTACAGATTCAGAAAGACTAGTTGACTAAAAAAAAAAAAAAAGCTTCTATGCGTTCTCATTTACTTTATTTGAACCTAACATTTTATTATAGTGTTAAAATATATACTGTACAAATAATGACATTCAGTTTTAAAATTGATAACACCCATAACTATATTTTTTAAATGTAAGATTTATTATTATTATTTATTACTAATACTATTATTACTGTTATTGTTATTATTTTGTTGGCTTATGCTATTTCCTTAAAGCACAGAAATGGTTTGGATTGGAGAATCATCTAAATTATAAAACTAGTATTTTAGAATGCAGAAAGCAATGAAATCATTGGCAAAATATCCCTCTGTGCTCTTTTATCTTCAATTTACTTGAATTGGTCTCAGGAATAAAACTTACAGAAAGAAAGCATTTACTTTAAACAGTACAATCCTCTTTGAGTGAGCACTGATCGCTTTGATATTCCATAGTCAATGTACACAGTTATAGATATAGCACATGGGGCTTTCTTTTTAACTTTGAGCTGCAAAGTATAGAAAGACCAAAGATTAAAGGTGTTCAGTCACTCCAATATACTGTGTAACTTCTTACGTCATATTCCTGAGCAAGGAAATGGGGCCAAATTTAAGATGTGTTTATACCTTGCTGGGTAGGATTTTTTTTTTAACCTAATATAAACCTAGCTATTGGAAACAGAATACAATTGGTTTCTGTTTCTGAGAAAAATAAAGGGTAGATTCATGACTACCAAATAACTCCTAGAAAGTTTTCTTTCCCTCTCAAATATAATCAAGTTCATGGTGTAGTTTATTACAAACATTTATAAAGTAGTTTAATTTTAAATATTTGCAACTATTTTACAAATACTTGGCATTTAAAATCATTGAAGTAATTTGTTGAGGTTAACAGTGAAGTAAAGGAAGAAAGATCAACTTCATTTTTTTTTTTTTTTTTTAAGCCATCATTTCACAAATTTTTCTGGGCAACACTGCTTCTCAAAACCTATATTGGTTATTGATAAATTGACATTAATGACACCTATCTACATTTAAACAAACAGTAAAATGAAATACTTCTTTAAACTGAAGGTTTTTAAACTCAAGAATGGATTTCTTCTGTTAAAACTGTGGTTATAAAAGAATAGTTTCATGATTAGGGACTTGCTTAATAGTGGTTCTGACTAAAGACAGAAGATGCCAAATATAATATTGAGATCTTTAGAAGTAAATGCAATTACCACATTCAAGACTGGGTTCACATACCACAGCAATAGCTTAGGCTAGTAGCATAATAAAAATTTTTTCTTAATTTCCTAATTTTCTATTGTTTTTATTGAGATTGATATGCAAATTATTCATGTTGGTTCTTTGGCAGAAAATGTTAAACCAACTGCCAAATTGAATAGAAACTGGCCTTACATTTCCATCTGACTACCCCATTGGTTTAATCATCTCTTAAAAAAATATTCTTTTATTCTTAAATGTAAGATACCAAATATATTAAAGAACAGAAAGTAACAGTTATTTTAAGAATATGCTGAATATTGTCATTGCTGTTCTCTCAGGTATCTCAGAAAGAAAAATCTTGCCTTGATTCCTTCACATTATATTCTGAGAGTTAATTGATCTCTTCTACTAATGAAGGAATTTTAAGTATTAAACTAAATTATTTTTATTCTAACATACTTTTGCAAACTACAAACTCGTCATGATTTAACATAACATGTCAAATTTAATGTGTGCAAATACTAACCATCCACAACCAACTAAATTTTCATACAAGTCCACTGTAATCATACACAGAAAAGCCTAAAAAATATAAACTAAAAATAAGATAGGTGACAATTATGGATATCACTTTATTTTTGTTGAAAATAAGTTTATAGAATTAAATTAGTCATAATTTTGGTTTACGAAAACTTTTTTTAATTGGCTCAGTTATGGCCATCATTTATGTATTTGTTTGCTTATTTGTTTATTGATTTATCCATTCATTTATTTATTCACTCATTCATTTATTTGTTTGATATATAGTGCTGTAATAAGTATCTGTAAATCAATCAACTTGTATAGAGCATAAAGAATTGAGGACTTTTTGGACTTTACTAAATGGATTCCTTGGGAGCCATAATAATAATGTGAACTGGTACATAATGGGAACACCCAAAACCACAGAAACATCAGCAACGACTGTGTGGATAAGCCCATAACTGCAGGAGCCCCTGACTGCAGGAGCCCCCGACTACAGGAGCCAATAAGCATAAGGATCCTACCTTGCAAGGACCATGTAAGCTGAACACAGCAGACAGATGATGCTCAAGCCTAACCCCGCAGCATCACAAATGGTTAAGATGAGAGCCAGAAAACTCCAACCTTCTGCCTGTCATAGCAAGGGCAAGAACTGTCAATAATATTAAGAGGTGGCTTGGACTGAGGCAAAACTATCCATGGAGCCAGTCAACAGAGTTCACTTGGGAGATGCTAAAGACTGTCATCATTCCCCTCCGTCATGTAAGACTTCGTACCTCCTCACCCCCGAACCCCATGTTGTGAGTTAATCTGCTTGGATACCTGATTGATTTTACCTGAGAAGGTTCCACCCAATAAATCTAGTTTTGTGGAAAGACACAAACCCATCTAAGGTGTTACTTCGGTAGCCTCTTTCTTTGCTTACGATGTATCTAGAATAGGAACTTGATAATCACTACACATATCTAACTATATTATTTCCCCTGTTTCATTCCTGTGTCTCTCCATTTCAGGTAATCAGTATTCAGAATATAGCAAGGTTCCAAAAAATAAAAATAAAACTTTATTTAGTATTCTGAATTGCATTTTCACCATGATCTTGCTTTTTATTTTTTAATATGCATATTTATGTAGTTTAATTCCATAAATATTTTTAATACTTTTTAAAAATTTAGTTCTCTTTAACTTTATAAAAAGGATTTCATGACAGATGCAACTTTAAGGACTTATTTGTCTCTTAATATTATACTTCTAACATTCAGCATTCATTTTCATATAATTATTTTCATTAATTTTGATTGATGTATAACATTCCAATTTGCAAATGTACTATAAATCATTCATCCATTTTCTGTTTAATGATATTTAGATTATTTCCAGGTTTTATACAGTTTCAACAGTGCTCCATGAAAATATATCTTGATGAACATAAACAAGAGTTTATCTTGTCTATAAATCTAGGAGAATGGCTTAGTTTATTTCAGATGATAACATTAAACTATTTCCCAAAGTGGTTAGAACATTTAAATTCCCACAAGTTATATTAAATTTTGACTAGAAGTTATGAAACCACGTCTTCTTCAAAACTTGAAATATAAGAATTTAATATATACATATATTTATATTTCAAATGAAGTAGTTGAAAATGTAATCTATTGCTGTTTTTATTTGCATTTCTGATCATTAATAATATTGAACATTCTTCCTATGATTATTGAACATATTCATTGGGGAAATGTCAGCATATGACTTTTGCTCATTTTTATTTTCATTGTTTATTTATTAATACATAGAAATTCTTTACATAGTACTAATACATATATTTTTAGTTATGTGTGTTGAGAATAATTTCTCTGAAAATTGTTTCACTTTCTTAAAAAAATATTTTGATAAAATGATTTCTTAATTTTAAAATAAATAAAAATTTAGCATTAAGAATTTAGCAGGTTCCAAAAAAAAAAACTTTATGAAATATATTCAAGAAGTTTTAATAAATGTATAGCTATCCCATGTTCATGGATAATAATAATATATTGAAAAGATATCACTTTTTTCTAAATTAATCTACAGATTTAGATTACAATAAAAATCTCAACAGGAATTTTCATGGCATTTAATAAGGTGACTCTTAAATGTGTATAAAAGAACCAAGGGCTAGAATTATTAATAATATTAAGGGAAGGAATGAGATACCTGCCTTTTCAGATATCAAGACTTATCATATAATGATAGTAATTAAGAAACTGAAGTATTGACACAGGGGTAAATTTATTTACGTAAAATATATTTGATTTTAGGCTTAAATTTCTGTATTGCCATGCCACTAAAAGTTGTTTTGTTTTGTCACTTTAAGTGTCGAAATATTGCTCAAGGAAGGAATGCCTTTTTCATTAATAGTTTTCTATTCTACAAAGGAGAGTAAAAAGAGCGTTTATCTGGAAAACAACATTGCTGAAGCCCATCCAAACACTACTCAAGTATACTACTAAAATTCACCTCTAGAAGCAAATAATCATCTCTATTACCAGGGAAAGATTGGTCCATATATGTCAAATCATAACCAAACAACATTACTTAATCTAGTTATAAAGTTGAAAGAAAATACACAATGAAATATAAATAAAACTCATTAATTAATTAAATATAAATAAAACACAGACTGAATTGTGATTCATTACTGTATAGTTTACATAATTCTTTTTCCTACATGTTATTGTAGAGTTTTACAAGATTTTATTGATTAAACTACACGAATATAGCTGTCACATGTAAAATTAACGATATCAAAATTTAATGTAAGCTCCAGTATAAATCAATTTTTTTTTTCCTGCTAATAGTAAGACTTTATAGAATTACTTCATTGGTGTTATTTTTTATTCCGTTTATATAGTATCATTAGTACTCTATAAAATTATATTTAAATTGATCTTTCATTTTATAACAATTCAAAATGGCATTTTATTTATTTATTTATTTATTTTGTTTCGGGCATAATTTGTTAAATTCTTACCCCATACTTTTGCCTTTGGTTTATCTGAGAAGTGAAACTTAAATTATAACTATTGAGTGTTACCACTGAGATTTGTGCCATCTTGTCAGAGGCTTCCTTTCACTCTTCTACCTTCCAACTAAACACCACCACAATTGCAAGTCCCCAAATGTCATACTTTTTCTTCCTGTACAAATGATTAGAAAATAGAAAAATCCCTATCATTTTAATTATGACAACAATAATTTATTTAGTTTATGAGCATCTCATATAGGCTTCGTTCTCTGGAAAAGACCAAGTGATAACTTCATGAGCTAGGACAAAAACAGATATGACTCACTAAAAAGAAAATAAAGTAAAACATAAATTCTTCTAATTGACTATGTTTTAAAAATGGTAAATCATCATCATTGAAGACAAAAAATGTCACCTATTACAGTTTCTCCATAAGAATATATGTATAAAAACAAAAATGTTCTCACTAATAAAGTTTTAAAGATTAACAAGACATTGAAATCCTGTCACAAATGAGCAACTATTTTTTTCATGCTCCTCTATGTTAACCCATAAATCATTCATCGTATTGAAAGCCACACTAGGCTACATGAGTAGCTAACTCCATGGCCTGCTGATTCTGTAGGTACCTCCTGAGGAACAGCAGGACTGGGAATCATTTCTTTCAAGATTCCCTCTACCAGGGAATCTCTCTGGAGCAGAGATGGGTAGTTCACATTCCAGCTATGATTTGAAATAAATATGCATTACAAAAGCAGTCCAAATGACACTATATTGTCTTCTGCTTTATGACATATCTATGTTATATCTATCTCATATACAACTTCAGATTGAAAGGTAGGCACCTGGTATACTGCTTCAATGATAGGAGCATCTCTTTTGAATATTAGTGAAAAAAAAAAATGAACTAGAGGATCTAAAAATAAATAAATAATTATTCTTATTGTTCCCGCTTTAAGCAGCATTAAACAATCTTAACATCTTTGCATGATGGAAAATATAACTGAAAGTCTGAGAGAGAAAAATTCACTTTAGTTAACTTTTTGCCTTTTCCAGCTGGCAAACTCTAAAATACATTTATTTATCTTCGTTATGCCTTTCACTGTTTTGCTCAGAGACAAGTAGCACTCACGCTCTAGTGTCCAGTTAGAAACAGTACAACTCTGAGGAACCAGTATAATTTTCACTCTGCCCTTGTAGTTTTCAAACCAACAGCAATCCGGCACATGAGAAAAAATAACAGCTGGTGCAAAGTTCTTAGGGTCTGGCCCAGCAGGGGAAGTAGAAGCAAAAAGTCATGTCAACAACAATAACAATGAAAACATTTTTAAATCTTTGATCTTATAAATAGTCTCAGTACCAAAGGCAAGGCCTGCTGTTCATGACTTAACAACAGGGCAAAAAGAGCAGACAACCTCATTTATACATCTAGTTCAACGGTAAAGACAGAAAAGTGGGGAAGATAAAGTAGGTCTTTGCAGAAGCATCGCAGATAAGTTGATAGCAGTATTATTGCATCTATTACATTAAAAAATGCTACCAAATTAGGTCTTCCACTTTTTTATTTTAATATTTTCTAAATAGTTTATCTTTAGATATGATAGTAAGTAAGTAAGAAGTAAGAGTAAATAAACAATACATGACAAATACCCAAGACGAAAGTTATTCTGCTCTTAAATCCTAAACTTTTGTTATTTTAGGTGTCATTATATTTATGTAAGGTAAATATGTAGACATGGAAAGTCTACGTATTTTATGTTGAGATAAATTACTAAACTTTATTAGAATCTAAACTTGACCACTTTTGGATATAAAATAGGAGTTCATTTTCCCACACCCTGAAAAGGTAAGTTTCCTTATAAATATTAAATTCAGGTACAGGGATAAAAGGGAACTGACAGCTATGATTCAGTAAAATTGAAAGTTTATTCTGTGAACTAATTGTCTATATTTGATACTAAAAATGACCTGAATGAATGATAGGCAAATAGCTAAGTCTCTTCTAGCTTAGAATGTAGGATTTAAGAAAAAAAAAAATAACATTGATTTTGAGTTTTTGTTTAAAATTAATTACAGAGCACTTCAATTTTTTCTTGGCTACTTGCATATTCTCAAGTTTAAAGAAACCAATTTGTGTAACACTGTAATATTAATTGTCTTCCATTATTTAATCTGGCATACAATTGAGAAATTACTTCTGTGCCTAAATTACATTATTAAAAATGTTATTTTTCCCCGCCAGTACTTAAAATTTCCCATTAACCTAAATGTTAAACATACCTCCAAAAGAAGATGTACTTGTATATTTTACATTAAATTTATCCATGTCAAGACACCTTTCTTTCTCTTAAAATTATTTGGAAATTCAGAAACCCTTCTGTTTCTAACATAAATTTGTATTTCAAGCCTTTTACCAGTCTGGCCTGCCCCACCTAATCTGGCTCATTTGCCTCAACACACTTATCAGACTACCTGCTATCTCCACATTTACCAGCCTGATCTCCAGATTCTCCCAGCAGCAAAGCTTTCTCAGATCTATCATCCTGGACAGAAATGGGTCTTTCTTGCTCAACCACTAGATTGTTGCTTTCCATTTAAAAAAACATGTACATTCAAATTAAACAGTTTAAAGGAAGTTGTTTTATAAGCAGTAGCTATGTATCATTTTAGTCTCTAAAGTCTTACTACACTGTGGTCCACAGACCAGCATTGTCCATATCATCTGAAAGCTTGTGAGAAATGTAGAATCTCAGGTACCACTCAAGACCTTCTGACTCAGAATCTGCATTTTTTTAACAAGATCTTCAGGTAATCTATATGCACAGTAACATTTGAAACACATTATTCTATACTGCCCAAAATGAAAATAAATAACAATAAAATAACAACATAAACAAGCAAACAACTAGTAGCTTACAAGTGAGGAAGGAAGGGAGAGAAAGGGAAAAGTAAATGCCAATTAACTGTATTCTTTCTAAGTTATATGTTAATACAAAATACCTAGGTTGTGTTCATTTTCACTCAGTAAAATATTAGCTTCAATGTTACACCCTTCATGAAACTTTTCTTGTCTCCATAGACTCTTTTAATCAGGTGCTGCTGCTAACTAGCTGGGTGACCTTGGTGATATAAGTAATTGTTCTAGATCTTCACGTCTTTATTGGTAATATAATGCAGTTGGCCTAGATCTATGAATTTCTAACTTTTATTGCTCACAGATACCCTAAAATCATCTTTTAAAATTTGTATACTGACTCATATATTTTAAGTTGACATTTAAAATGTTTCTTCTTGAGTGTAATAATTAGAAATGATGTAATTTCCAGCATATTGTAAATATTGACATTTTAAAATAAAGTCGTTACACCACTCTTTTAAATGCACCCATTGGAATCTAAATACCATAGTGGTTTGATACCCACTATCATGTAAAAGTAAATTATCATATCTTCTCTAATGGTCTGGATTTTTATATTATTTCCTTTTCTCTTTGAGTTCATCTTTTCAATCAACTCCCCCATAAATATTATGTTAAGGCAATATATTTTTATGCTTGAAATCTTATATTGATCAATCTATATATATTGCTACAATAAAATATTGAAATTAACAATTTCTTTCTTTTAATTATGATAATCTAAGGCTGCAAATTATTTTTCTAAATTTTCTTATTATAATTATTAATAAAGAAATAATAAAAATACACAGATATACATTTAAAAACAATCTGAATAAAAAGTAAAATTTTGTTAAAAATTCATGTCTTACTGAGACAAAATAGATGATTTTATTTTTTTTTTCAATTAGGATGGATATTACTTCTTATTATGCTTTCAGAATCAATTCATTTTATATTTTTTTATTGTTCTAGGTAAACAATTATGTTTACATAAATTATGTTTACATAAATAAGTAGATAGAAATGGAAATAGTTTTCTTATACCAGTGTGACTTAATTCTTTGAACTTGAATTTTATGTAAAATACCATAGTAATTTATTGTTAAAATTACTTTTACTACTTTATCAATGGACAATTTTTTGGTTTTTCTTCAATTTTAATGAAAACAAAGAACTGAAAACCACTTGACTTGAAATAGAATTTGATACTCATTCATATTCTCAACACCCAATTTTCATTCCTATTTAAAACATATCCAAAGAACAACACACTTTAATATTTCAGAAGGGTGAGAGACATGCTTTCCTTTAGGAAAGAAGGAAAAGAACGATTGTGAAAAGGGAAGTGAGAAAAGAGAACTAGCTTGAGAGTTTGGACTTAAGCAGTCTAATTCTTACACAAGTCAACACCAGTACATATGAAAGTCAAGGATATGAAAACTAATTTCCTTAATGATGTAAATTTCCATGTAAGTCTGAGACATTCTCAATGACCCTTCAGTTTTCATGTACCTCAGTTAGAATACTTTCTTGTGTATGTTTATAGGTTACTCAGGTGTTGCATCCTACATAACGCTTTGCAAAATGCCTTGAATTTAATAGTCAAGCATATGTATATATAAAGTTCATAATTACTAAAGCCAAATTTATGTCATACGATAGTATATCTAATTGTATTATACACAAATGTTTTCTTTAAATGAACATTGCATTGTTATTATGCTTTTCAATGTTTTTTTTCCCCCAAATATGCTGAATGAAAAAAGCACTATACATAGTATGATGAGCTTGTGTATATACTGTATTTATTAAGCCTGCATGTGAACACCAGGAAATTAATCCATTATAACCGTATAGGCAGGCTTTCCCATTTACATTTCCTATATTTTTTTTTCCAAGGGATACTACATCTCAGTCAAGTTTTCATCTTTAATATTCTCTTTTCACTTTTAGACCTTTATGCACCATTTAACTATATGTTACCATTATACACACTCTCTGTGAATATAAACCAATGGATGAAATTGTTTTCAGTAGAAACTTGTTTTAAAATTTAAAAGTGAATCTAAGTAGGCATTTTATCAGGGGACCATGTGTCTAACAGAGCAGTCATTTCTAACTAAGGATATGAAAGTCAAAGTTACAGCAAATCTACTTTGCAATGTTACCACACATGCCAAACATAATATTGAACTACCAACAAAATGACTGTGGTATGCACAATACACTATAATTAACCTTGTAAATTCACTGTACTTACGGCCCTAACATGTATATACTTCGGTGAAAGGAATCAAAGTGCTGAAAGCAAATGTGAAATTTGTTAAATTAATTTTTGGAAGCTTAAATCATTGACTTTTCCAGTTTAAACAACCTAATAGAAGACTTAGTCATTCTTGGACATGAGACATTACAAATAAACTGCCGAAAATAATAGCCATCATTTTCTGGGATATCTTGACTCTGAATTATTATAGTAAAATTTCCTGAAGTGTTTAAATGAATAAAGTAGTAGTACTCAGCCTCTTGAAATCACAAGTAAAGCTATGAATCAATCACCGCTCTGGTACCTGAGTACACACAATAAATAGGACTCACAAGTTGTTCATGGAAGGGTCCAGGGCACTGGAAGAATTTTGCTTCAGTTCCAGGATTTAAATTTATATCATAACTTATGAGATATTTTCCTTAACATACCGACTTAAATACTCTATCTTCAGTGATGCATAAGTTCCTTACTTCAATTTAATATTCAATATACAGGAAATAAATTATGACTGATGAATGAGGAATCAGAGACCTGGAAGTGATCCCTTGGGTTTATTTCCTCAAAACCTAAACAAGACTGCAATATCTAAATAAAACTACCTCCAAAGTCTAAGGCCAATTTTCAGAATTTCCAAAAGAGAAGCTATTACCTGTTTTCAAAGGCAATTTGAAATAATTCACTTAAAAATGATGTAGCACCTAGTAGCCACAACTAGGATCTCAATGTGAGAACTTCTGTCTTTACACAAGCATGCGCGCGCACACACACACACACACACACACACAAGAGGAAGAAATAAAAACACAATAATTTAAGAGTATTGCATATATGAATACACATACTATTCATGACAGCTACCAATGACATATTTGACTGAACATTTACAAATAAAATTGAAGGACTCCTGTGTATCAGGTATTTACTAATTTTTCTCTTTTGACCATTTTAAACCAAATTTATTGTGTGATATGTCTGTACTCTCTGTCACTCTTTTACCTTACAAACTATCTTCTGTTTTCCTACATATCTATATACACATTGCCATACCTATTTCTACATCTTCCTCTCATGGTCAAAATCTTATACACTAGAATGAATCTGAAGGATTTAAATGTGATTAAGTCTCAATAACCTTGCTTGAGTTTCAAACATCACGACATTTGCAAAGTAGCTAATTATTTGGCCCTGGGTAAAAACTGGTTTTCTACATGATAAAGAAAAAATTACTGTCACAATGAGGTAATTAAAAAATATATATATATACACAAAATATAAATATAATTATATATATAAAAATATAATTAATATATATATATAATATATATCTCAGAATGGTATAGCATGCCTTGTTTTAAAGAAATAACCCTGAACTAGGTTAGACAGACCATCAAAACCAGTTACTGAACCAAATAAAGTAATTTGATTTTGAAAAACTATCCAATCATGGGTTAGTCTAAGTTCTAAATGTATAAGAATTTAAGATTTCTCAATTTAGAGTACAGATATATTGTATAAGACAAATTGTGTAATGTTCTGTTTAGTTAAACTTTATTTTTGTTTTTATCTTTTATTTTCTATATCTAAATTCTTGGCTTTCTGGATTCTCGAAACTTCAAAAACAAAAACAAAAACAAAACAAAACAAAACAAAACAAAAACTCTTTTATATAGCTATCTGCTTTTTCCCTATAACTGAGTCTTTATTTTTATTATGATAAAGCTAACACTTATTAAGTACTTACTATGTGCCAGGACCTGTATCAAACATTTTAGAAACATCATCTCACCTTATCCTCTCAATAATACTAAAGAGGAAATGCTGTTGTTATCTCTTGTTATCATAAATTTTAAGTGAGGAAATAGACCCAGAGTGGTTAATTATTTTGCCCAGAGTCACATAGCGATTAAGAGATAACGCCAGGATAAAATCCAGGCTCTTTTATTTATATCATTTATCCTGATTAAAGCACTGACGCTTTAACCATTGTTTTTTGTGCAGGAAACACTGTAAAATATGTTAAGTCCTTAAATCTTTAGCAGAGTGGAGAGAATATAGTGTAAACATTTATTGATACCTGAAGGCCACAACTACGGATGTTTCTATTTGTTTTCTGCACTTTGCCTTTAAGGTTTACTCAGACATAAAATAAGGTGGCTCCGAGGTGGCCCCAGGTGAGTGTAATTTGCACATTCAGCTCTTGTCCTATTCCTGGGCTTCCAGTGTGATGTTTGCCATACTCATTGTACCTACTCTTGATTCCTTTTTCAAAACTTTCAAATTTTCATCTCCTATTAGCTCTGAAACTGAATTACTCAGCAAATTATAAACTTTGTGTCTTAAGTAAGGTAGGCTATGACTGGGACCTCAGTGTTTGCTATAAGAATAAAGAACTTCCCTATACAAAATTGTGGCATATCTAGAAGACGTATTTGCCTTGCTATTATTTCTGGCTTAACAATTAGCAAAGGTTTTTTTTTTCTGTAAATTTATTTGGGAAAAATGCATCTTTCTTAGGAAAAATACTAGGCTATTATGACCTAATTTTATAAGCTGACATTAATTTAAAGATCATGATAACTATTAAACTAAAAGAAAAATAAAAATATGTGAGTGATTGAGATGTATAAAATCTTAGTTTGTAGAAAATATAAAGATTCCATGCAGTCCATGTACTTTTAGAAAATTGTTGTGAACATACCAAAAGTCTTCATAAGAAGTATAGAGTGTCCTCAGAGATTCACCGAATATATTCACTGAGTTTCTTAGACGTAGAATCTGATAGATTATAGATGATTTTTCTTATCATTACAATCATCTAAGCAACAGCACATAATCATGCCCCACAACTGACCAGCAAATAAATGATAGCAAATAAAATGCAATTACTAAGTTATAACTCTTCAAGTTTTTATATCTTAAAATAAATATTTCAGGGTGGATAATTTCAGCTGCAGATAACTTGAAAATTTCCAAATGGCTTTTCATCTATTTGTATTTTTTAAAGGCATCCATTGCCTTTTTAATTTATTTTTTAAATTTTGCTTTAAATTGGGGAAACAATCTCACAAATCACAAAAGGCTTTCTTATTTGTGTATGCGAAATTAAGCAACTGTTTTCACTGTCTATTTCTTCAACATTTAAAGACTATTTAGAATGTATGGGCTTTATAAGGATATCTTTCTCTTTAATATACACTAATGTCTATTTCTAGCCTTCTTTCTTCTTCAGAAATTAAGGCAATTACTTCCTGTTACTTCCTCTTTGTAGCCTTTCTTTAAAATAAAATAGGAAGTTAAAAATATTTAAAGATGAACTGGTTTAAGGCAAACTATGTGTTAATTAATATTGTAGATTTTTTTTAATCATTTTATTTTTAATTAACTATCCTGACTCATCTGCCCCACTGAAGGTCTCAATATTTTAATTTTCTAGTTAACCTGTACATTGATCAGCTAAACATTTAGATTGTGTCTCTATTTTATGAAGCTTAATTTTAAATAGTTTTTTATGAAAAAAAAGTCTGTGTAGTAAGGAGAGATGTTACAAGTCTTTAAAATAATGAAATATGAAGGTATAGCAAATCTCTAAGTTTATGCGCTTCTATGTCCACCATTTGTGCCTAAATCTGAGAAAGTTACCCACATTTTCCTATTACTTGATTTTTCATGTTATATACTGGTATAGTATATATGTTAATAAAGAAAATATTAATAAGTAGAGGAGCTGTCAGGATTTACACAAAAGATTTATTTATTATGCACAAGTTTTGAACTAGACTCTTAAAAGGTTTATGGAGGCGTGGAGACCACTGCTGCTAATCTTAGAAAGATTACAGTCTATAACAATAACAAAGTTTGCTTTTTATTCACTTTAAAAACAATTTAGTACCCATACTTTAGTGACATATTTTATAGTTCTTTCCTAACTCTCTTAGATTATATTCTAGGTTAAAACGTAGCTACAAACTTAGATATAAGATATTATGATAGAATGGTATAAAGAAGATCCAAAAATATAAAATCAAGTGACACAATTATCTTATGCTAAAGAATGTCACTGGATCTTTGGTGGTGAACGTAGATGTATATCATCATGTAAAACAAATGTAATCCTACCAACCCTGCTGGATAAAACTCAGGTTTATTACTGGACTAAGAATGTACAGAAGCATCCTCTATGCATAGATCTGACTATTCCTCTGCAATGCTGACCCTTGTCTGAAGTTTGCAGCATGAGCCTGGCCACTAGCCAATATGAACAATGTTTAAATTTCTTTATGGCAGCTCAGCGAGCTTTCAAAAGTTCATCTGCTTTACCTACTGTGCTTAATAAAAAGCAAGCTAATGCATTTTTTCATTTCCTTTTCATCACTAATAAGAGCAACCATCACCTTTGTGAAGGATATAGTCTGCTTTTACTTTCAGCTTCCTTTTCCCAGTAGCTCTTCACTGATACACTAATAGAACCATTATCCCACTCATCATCATTGCACAGATTTACATATAAAGCAGTGTATATCTTTTCACTAAAACGTAACAATTCTAAAGCCTTAGCGAATTACTTCTGTTCTTAACAATATTTTAAAGGAATTTTACTGTTAATGAAATAGTTGCTTTGTATAAGTCTTTCTGGAAAATATTCTGGAAAGCTTAAAAGGCTAAGAAATTTCTGATAGCAACACAAAAATTTGTAATCTATAACACCAATAATGTTTTCAAGGAAAACTAGTTTCATATAACAATTCTCATATAAAATAATCTCATCAATAACATAGGAAGTATGTACATTTTAAGGCACATTTATTTACCTAACAAAGTGTAATAAATTACTAGTATGTGTGATCCCTCCAAACTTTGAAAGTTATGTATATTATATTTATTAACTTATTTTGTATGCTGCCTCATTTTAAAGGAAAGAAATATAAAAAATGTATGCAGCAGCCCAATACCATCTGAAGTTTAATTTGATATTTTATTCTATACTTCACTCTTTTAAATTTTTTAAGAAATAAAGAATTTAACTACATTTATAAGTACATATATTATAATAATTAAATATCTATATATGCTCATGTGCATGATATATATAACATGTATACATACATACATACCTGCATATATTATATATGTACACATGACATAGGTTGGTATACATACACTTATACACATGTATATATGCATGCACACAAGCATGGATATTTACCTATGTGTATATATTTTTCAAACATAGCAGTGCTTATGAGCTTTTTAAAAACCCAGTATGTGTTGCAGATATGTCAGCTATCTCCAAAATTCATTTCCAATCTGCCATTTGGAGATCTGTCAAGCTAATGATGAAGCATATTGTGCAAGCATACACATTGGGCACATAGCGAGTGTCTTTCTGAGCCCTAGTTCCCACTCGCCATCATCTCCTATCAATCATGTCCTCAACAACAGCAGGGGCAATGGAAATAAAAGCAGAGGTAATTAGAGGTGTGACTCAGTTCCACATGTCCGAAAAATAAAGGCCAGAGATATCTTGTTAAAACATTTTTGTGTTGTAGTTTTACATAATTCTACATTGATAAAAAGAGGAAAGTGTTGTATTAATGAATATGTAGTTCTTGCCTCCTTAAACAATTATTGTCAACCTTTTTTTTCTCAGAGCTAATAACCAAATTCTTCAGGCACTCCTTTGGCAGCAAGAACTTGCAAATTTTCACATTATGATGACTTGCAGAAGCATCATTAAATGAAAAATATTAGCTTATTATATTATAGGAGAATTGGGCTTCAGAATTAAACAGATCTGAATTTACATACTGGCATTATGATACAGTTCAAATTAGTAAATTCTCTTAGCCTTACTCTGGTAAAATATGGCTAACATTTACCTGATAATTCACATTATCTTGGGGATTAAGTAGTAAGTTAATCACTGGGTACACACTAAGGCAATCGATAAATGGCAATTCAAATGTATCTATGACTTACCATACTTGAGATGGGATACTCACAATTCAAGACAAAATAAATTACTATCAAATACTTTTGTAACAATAAGTATTGCTATAAGGTAAATATTGGTGCTAATGGTGAATAATAGAGTACATAGAGAATATAACGGGATAAAATTGTGAGTTTAGTATTAAAAAGAAATGTTGAGAGGGCATAGCTGTTAGTCAGATGTAGGAAGACACATAATTCTGTAAACTTTTATAGGAAATGCAAACAAGATATGATGACCACGATATGAATCAATTTCCAAAAGTAAAAACAAGCTAGTCGTTGAAGAAACACAATTACTCCTGCCACTGGAGTCAGAGGTAAATGTCTATGATGAGGTGCAGAGAGAGAACATGGTCGAAAGTATTAAATAACATCCTCAAAAGCATCCTTATAGTAACTACTACGCAGAGCTGCACAGACTATTTCTGAAAACACGGGCTGGTGAGCTTCAGGTTCTTTATTTCCACTCGCTCTCTTCACTGGGGAGCCTGAGTGATCTCTGGTCACACACAAGTACTCTGCACTCAAATTCCTGTTTCACTGCTCACTATGACCTCAGACAATTGTGCGAATTCTCTAAATTCCTATTTTTCTCTCATGAGAAATGGGGATATGATAGCACCTTTCTCATAGATTGTTGAGAGGATTAAATGAAGTGTCTTACATGTCTGAGGACAGAAATGGCTATTTTTAAAAGAAACAGCTGATGTTGAGGTGCTGCTCTAATTTTCAAAGAAGAAACAGTCAGAACTAGAAGCACGGGAACTTTTTATTCAAAGACTATTAATACAATATGTCATGTAATATAACCATATCTACCTGTCATCTTTGCATTAGTATCACATTACAGAAAAAAGGAAGTCAAATGTCAGATTTGATTTCATGTCAGCACTTCAGAGTATCCTTTAAGGGAACTAACTCTGTAGCAGCTGTCTGAACCTTTCACATAAGGAAACACCCTCAGTCTTCAAATGAGCTTTCTCTTTGATATCTCTTTTATTACTCTGTTCACATTCTCTGTTCTTGCACTGCTAAATTCAAGCCAGTGAATGTCAGTCACTTTGTCCAGCTCTTTGCAAGTAACATTCTTTCCCTCTTTTAAAATATCCACCTTCAGGTGAATATTCCTGAAATATTTATTCTTTCTCCCAGATAAAGAATCTTTGTTTTTCTTTGCATTGGTGTCACTTTCCAATGGTCTCAGGAGCTAGCAAGATTTCTTATGCCTTCAAAAGTTATAGAAATTTCTAAATACCCAGAAAAAAATAAATCCTAGGTATAATCGTGAGATGCTTGAGCCTGGGTTCCAAGTTAGGCTTCACTAATGTGTAATGTCACCTTTTAGCCTTATATTATATCTCTATAAAAGAAGAGATTATCCTATAGTAGATTTTCTTAACCTTTACATTATTTCATCTTTGACTGGATAATTCTTTGTTGTAGAGGCTGCCCTGTGACTGATTTTTAACAATTTCTCTGGCCTCTACACACTAGATGCTAATAGCAATCCTCTCTTTTAGCTGTGACAACCAAAAATGTCTTCAGACATTGTTAAATATCCTTTGAGGACAATCTTGCAGGGTTGAGCACATTACGTTAGGCTTTAAAATTCTATGGATGGTACAGTGAAAGAAGCTGCAGTAACATTTGATTTCTTTATATTTCCACTAAAATCTAAGTTCCTTGAGGGAAGGAACACTTTTCTGTTTTGTTTAGAGCCACATTTTGAGTGAAAACTTGGTATAGTAAGCCCTCATTAAGTTTTTGTTGACGAAAATGAACAAACGATAGAATATGTAACTTTATAGAGATTGGAAACTCTCCCTAAGCAGCACATTTTGATGTGCCTATATAAACAACATTCCTCTTTCGTGCTTATTCCATTTTTTCCTTCTGAATATTGTGCTTGCTTCCTTTTAACATAAATTCAGTTCATATCCCTTTTAGAATACAAGATGCTTGAGAAAGAACTGTATTCTCCTCCTCCTCAACTCAGCGCATTGATCAATTCTGTACAACATAAAACTCTTATCCATGATAATTGATAGATTGAAATATTCTATCTTTAATAAAGCAGCATGAGATAAACAGCAAATGGATCCAGATCTCTGAAATGTAGGTTTCTCTCTCTAATAACTACCAGAGAAACAAAAATGTTTCTTTTTAAAACTTGTATATGTAAATTTGTTTCTGGGTTTCAATAAACTTGAATATTCTTTTTGCATTAATTCAAGAATGATAGTCCCTCATCCCCTACCATATATGCTTTGTATTTTCTTGGTGAAAGTAAGCCTTGTATCAAGAATCAGCAGATGTTCTCAATTACAGCATCCATGTTTAACCTTTGTAGCATTACAACTGACCACTGAACACAGAATTTGAGAATATTTTGCATTCAGAGTCTTTTGCTACTAAAAGTCATTCTTATTTCTTATTTTTAAAAATAGTACAAAATGTCTGTGGCTGATCATATGAGGGTTATGACTCTTAAGATCTTAACTCACCCTTGGGATCTCCGGGTCTGTGATTAAAAGTTCACATTGTGATCGTGTTTCTAAAGGACAGTCGACAGCTTCATCCCTCAGAGGACTATAGAAATAGCGGTAAGCAACAAAATGACCAAAGTGTATAACGCATATATACACTTATGTATTTTAATAGTAAAAACTATATAAATAAATGTATATATACACATTACTATCATGGAGTCTGTTCCCTAAAAGAGGCATCTATTAGTGCTTATAGAGTTATCTGCCAGCAGGATGTTTTGCCCGCATCCTGGAAGATGAGAAGAGCCAACAGCAGAGCATATATGCAGTCTTCATTTCATATGATTCTTTCCAAATGGCTCTTAGTTTGAGAGCACTTTCATCAAATATTATCAAAACTTATACTTCTCTCTACAATTGCTCTCCATTAAAGTTTAGTGCCAGCTGTCAGAGTTGTAATGTAAACCGTTATTAGCTCTTATAAGTTCTACTCTGGAACTAATAAGGGATTGTCAAAATTCCAAATACAGACCTAAGAGGGGAGAGAAATCACAAGAAAGAAGGTGGAAAGTGTTCGATAAAACTGTACTGGCAAAGCAATCATTATGAAACTATTACCAATGCATTTCACAGAACCTAAGACTCTCAAGAGGAAGAAAAAGATCTAGTTCTGTTTATTTTGCATAGGGTTCGATTTATGTTCCTCTGGGAGAGTTGACTGAAAACAATGAAAGAAATAATTGGAAAATTTAATAAAATATCAATAATCTTTCTTTAGAACTTACATGCATTCTGAAAAAAAAATACATTGAATTCTTTAAATTTAAAGTAAAAAATGTTAAATGAAGCTTTCATAATATTTTAATAACTAGAAAGGAAAAGCATAAGTTTGAAAAAATCAAAGATGATATTTTTTATAAAAGCTATAAAAAATTGTTTAACAAAAAGGCATGCAGAAAATCAGAACCAAGGAAGACAGTCTGCATAATCTCTAAAGTAATCTAAGTTAAAGAAACAAAAATGGAGATGAAATTTCAAGACTTCTTGCAGAGTTCAATTAGGCTTGACAGTAAACTACGATGGCAGACCCATAGGCTATGTGACAAGGTGTTATTTATTAAGATGCCAAAATCACTATAATTCTTATATATGCAAAATAACCAATATTTCATTTCTCATAAATGTGGCTTTTTCTTGGAAAATTCTAATCCATTTTCTGATGAGTTTACATTTAATAGATATTTAGTGAGTGGTACACAAAGCAATATTCTGGTCTTCTTTTGAAAATGAGACTGAAAATTCAATGATGGAAAAAACTTTTTTCAAGTAAAATTAGAGCTATTTTTCTTTCTGCAAGTGAAATTATTTTTCCCATGTCTTAAATTCCCACAGTGAAAACGACTCTGGAAAGCTTAATTCATATTTTGCCACAGACAGATGCTCAAACAAATAAACTACACAAAGGACAAATTATTTGTGTTCCTCCAAAACTATACATTTGGCATACAGGCGTTACCTAAATTATTATTTGGACCGAACTAGTTAAAGCTTCTGAAAATTTCACATGACTTAGTGATGTAAAATAAGAATTTAGTATTCTCCAAAGCAGATATCTCATTTGATTAGGAATGACTGTGAACTGAGTTAGAATCTTAGGAAAATATCTTAATACTGACCTATTTAGAATGGTCTTCTAGGTTAGGATAAAGAGTAGTAAAATACCAATTTAAAGAGAAAATGTCTCATTATTTTCCCCTCTTTGAACAATAGAACTGATAAGATTATACAACTAAAACTAACCCATATCAGGTACAAGAATATGTATTTTACTAAAACACTGCAATTCTTATTTAGTTGTAATTCTGTGTAAGACAGTTTCTAACATTTATAAAACTGCCTGCGATTTTTAAGGTCTTATATAGTGGTTCGTTGTTCATCATTTAAGTTGTTCTTATTTATTATGAGGTATTTAAATTATTAGATAGGAATTTGTTCTACTCCCTAAATTTACCGACAGGCATAATTCTCCTAAATATGTTTGCAATTAAATTGTCTCTGACTGCTCAAAATAATCTGATTTGTAGTATATACAAAACAAAGAATTCACATTTCTTTCTAGTATCTTAAACATGCAAATCCATGGTTTAAATTTATACTGTTTATTTTTATACAGACTCAGAGATAAACTACAATGCTTAAATAAGTCTCAAATGAAATACATTCCTCTATGTTTCCTCTTTTTCATTTTTAAAAGGAGTTTTTACTTAATTACTGTTTGGATAGTGCACTGACATAATTTGATTGAAAGTTTCCAGTAATATCACACAGTAATTCATGTAAGCACATTTGGCATTTACTTCATACAATTTGTATTGTTTTCTCCACTGCCTTTTTAACTATTTGGACAATTCTTTAGTATACATAATAAATATCTGAATAAATCAAAGAGCTGTAGCTAGTACTACACAGAGTCAAGTAAAATGGCTTGACAAATATTTTTACTTACTTGATTACTTATTTTTGACTCACATGATTCCAGCGAGGCAAGAACATTATTGTTATGTCCTCTCCAACCATCTAATCTAGTCTTTTACACAAAGATTGTTAGAATATAACACAGGGTGTAGAAATTCAATATTTAACATTTTTCAAATGCAGCATTTTTATCTTATTTTACTATTCCTGTTTGCTTATTTCCTAAACTATATTTTCTTAAATCAATTAAAACTTGAAAATCTTTCTAGGTATACAATATAAAAATATCCATCTATGAATTCAAAGCTGCTATTCAAAAACCACTGGAAAAGATCTGTGCTGAAGAAGATAAGTGACTGAGAAATATACCAGATGGGAAAAATTGAGTGACAGACAGATATTTAGAAGAAGAAGAAAAATAAAAGCTAAGAATAAGAGAACAGAGAGAATATCACCTATGATTCAATAGAGTAGAGGTTTAATAAAACTAAAAATGAAGTCTCCTCAAGAAAAACAAAAATCTTGTTGGAAAGAATGTAGACAACCAATGATTAGATAACGACTATATAAATATGTGTATTCATTAAAGACATTTTCTCTCCCTCAAAATTTCTGTAAGGTCTAAGGTTTAAAGTAAAAGAGAGGCTGTTGAAAGAGTGAGTTTGTTATATCTAAGTACTTTAACACAGAGTTTGTTATATCTAAGTGCTTTTAACACAAGAAAGCAAGGAAGGCAACATATCTCATTAATGGTGATGACTGACTATAACAATGAAGTTCATATACCTTTCATCCAGTGCTAGATACTCTACAGTGGACTAAAGAACACATTTACTGGCAATTCTAAAGGATAAATATTATCACTCCCATTTTGTAGATAAGAAAACTGAGGCTCAAACTAGTTAGCCATACAACTGATAAGCAGTAATCCTTGAACTCTTGAGCCTGAGCATTCAAAAACTTATCAGTAACAAGAGCCTTTGCTAAATAGAGTAATTAAATGAAAACATAAATTTGAGGACAAATTCAGGAAAGTTTTTTGCACATGTTAGTACTGCCATAACTTATATAAATTGGTGAGAAGACAGAAATTTGCATAAATCAAAGGTTTTATAGTTATTATATAGTTGTCATAATGTATCTGTTTAATTTATTTGAAAATTATTTACATTATTACTTATCAGTGACTTTTTTTCTAATAAATTCATTGTTTCGAAAAGTCATGGATGTGCAACTACTAGAGGCAAAGTGGGGATGGAGGATTGTCATTTTGAACTGAGGAAAAAACACATTCAATTTTTATAATTCAAGGCAAAAAAACTGATAAATTCAGTGCAGTCTCAAAAGGATGAATCAAGAACTAGGTGTGTAAAACTAAGGGACGTATTCAGCATCTTCATAAACAGATCTTCACTTTATTAGTGGTAACTGATTTTTGCAAGTCAGAAAATAATATTCATCAAAAATTTATAAGGAGAAAACGTATTCTCTTAGGCATTGTATAAAATATTATTATTACTTTAATTCATCTATTATTAATATGACAGCAGTTCAGAGGAATCTAGTCTTAACTTGTTGCAAATGTATGTGACCTAATAGTCAAATGTATTCATTTCAAATTAAGCATGAATGTCTTTATATGCAAGGCATTCTGAAAGACCTCGTGGATTCAAAGATAAACAATATACAATACATCCTATACAGAACTTACATTCAAGGTACACAAAGACTTAGTAGTTGCTAAAAAAAACTTCCACTAAGATTTTAAATTTTCTCTAGCTTCTCTAGAGCAAGCAGAATATCTAAATCATTCTGTTATTAAAACCCTGACAGCTTTTATAAGAGAGTTTCAGAATTGACAGAAAAATAGATAGAGTTAAGAGCTGGCATTGTTAAGTCCTAGGTGAAACAAACATAATTACAAATAAGCATCAAAAAGTCTAGATGTCTTCATACATCACATCGAATACACTTGTCTATTAAGCTGCTAATGTACAAGAACAAGAAATAAAGTTAGTATTCCACACTGAATGCACAGAGATAAAACACAGAGCAACAGATTTTTCGGTGACATTAATAAGGTATTTGGTACATTAAGTCTAAACAAAGTTTGTAGGAGCAGGAATATTTATAGTAACCTCCTGGTTTGTGCCTCAAATGTAATTAATTGACTATATAAAAAGCCATTAGCATTCTGATTTCTTTTTTCCAAACTGAATCAAAGCAGATAACATAATTTATTAGCCAGTATTAAAAAAATAATACTAGAGATCACAAGATTTCCTTAGAATCAATGTGAAATTCCCCCACCTCTAATCTTAAGAAGTAAAAAGAGTTGTGCTGGGATGTAAGAAATATGAAGGATTTCCTAAATAAAATAAATCAAGTAAATCGAGATTATTAATTATCGAAGATAAATAGCACATGATTTATGTTTATAATTTTAATTTTTTAATGTCATCTTTTTAAAAAGAGGTTTATTGAAATCCTATAAAAACAACTCAATCTGCAATTTGACTGTATTTGCAACATCCAGAAAGTTTGCCCAGATCCTAGGAAAGTGGCCCAAATGAGGTTTAAACCACACACACACAGTAAATTAAAAGAGATTCCATGATTTCTTCCTATGTCATTAAATTGAGAAATAACTTTCTTAAACGAAAGCCATATTTTAAAATTATATATTGAAAAAACTGCTACAAAAACAAATCTGATCATGACTTTTTACTTTCTTTACTAATCTTTACATTACCCTTTATCATTTAATCTTGTGTAATTATTTTATATGTACATTTATATTTTACCAAATTTATTATAATAAGTACTTTCTACACTCCTGGAGCTGCCTTTTTCTGTATTTCTAGTTTGCTTGGAATGTAATTCCTGAATAATCATTTATAAATATTTTTTCACTCCTTCCTTATTTTCTTCCTCTGACCAGTCTCTGAAACAGAAAGATGCACTATTTTCTACTCTTACTTTTCCATGTTCTTTCAGCCCTGGCTAAGAAAAGAAAGACCAGCAACATACTGTATCTTATTGCAAACAATTTTAATTTCACATTCACATCCTCCCATACCAATACCTTCTTCCTCATCATACTAATAACTTATTTTTCAGTTTAAGCTATTATTAACTTAGCTCTGTTTAGTAATTCAGTTAAAAAGCTATGTTCTTTTGGAGGCAGAGACACTAGAAAGGGAAAGATGAACATTATCATTGCTAAACTAGTTTAGCTGATAGTTCAAAAATGTGAGTGTGTATGTATCTTTTAAAATGTAAAATGTTTAGAAGATTTATTGGTCTGTCTTGCACTAAAATTATTCATTTATGTATCTGTCTTTCATATTAGATTGTCAATTCGTAGAAGGTAGATACAATGACTTATTCATCTATGTTTGTCCTGTGTCTGGTCCATTATTACTTTGTATTAAGATGGTCATAAACACTTATTGAATTTAATATAGTAGACTTTTTCTTGCATCTCTAAGATGCTTAACAACCCACATATCCAAATTTTACTAGAAATCACCAGGAATAAACCTCATCTTCTCACAATATGAAATTTTGGTTGGCAATTCTTTCTTAAAATTCTAGAAACAAAAAGATCTAAGAAATAAACTGAAATAGTTAAATCTTGTATTAACAGATTCTTGGTTCCTTTTTGCCAACTCTCTGTGGCCCTATTCATCCTTCGATATACGGCACTCTAACTCCAGTGGCATTTGTGTCATCATGAGGGTTCCTGGTCTCTGTCACCATTGCACTGAATTGCAAGAAAGCAGTGTGGGTTGAGTTTACTACTGCAGCCTTTGGAGTCAGGCTGCCTGGTTTTAAACCTCAACTCTAATACTCACTCATTAAGGAAACTAAGGCAAGATATTTACCTATCAAAGCTTTATTCTCACTTTTTAAATGGAGATAATAATAGTATGTACCTGTAGGTTATTTTAAGGAATAAATGAGATACATCATAAATATAACTTAGCAAATTAGCAGTGTCTGACATCTACTAAGTGCTTAATGAGTGTCTTCGAATTCTTACTACAGTGCTTGTTATGAAGTACGTGCTCATTAAATATTTGTTGAAATAAAGTGAATGAGTCTTGTTTTCTTCTGTTTTAGGCAACTGAAAGCCTGTAGTTGTGATTATTGTCTTATAAAATAGTCTTGATGTGTTTACTATCTGGCTATATGTGTGCTCTAAATAGTGGACATATCAAAGTATGGCTCTATCCTTTTTTAAAAGAGTAACACACTATTTTTTTTTTGCAAACAAACAAACAAAACTGATCTACAAAATACATAGGTTTATTTAGCTATCTTTTAATTTGTATCTTTTTAAAGTATTACCATTCTTCTGTGTGACCAAATTGAAGTACTGGTGATAAAATTGAAATATTGATTTTTAAGAGGCACAGCAAACTGTTCTGACCAGTCCACAAGCTTATTAAAATCCAACCAAAAATTAAAAATTCAAAAAGGAAACCATAACAAACACCAGAACTATTACTGACAACAATAGCAAAATTATAAGTCTCAAGTGATGCTGGCCTATACTATTACAGATCCCCAACTATAGAATTAAATGGTTGAGTATTGAATTTTCAAAACATAATAGAGTATACACTAAACTGACGTTAAAACAAGCATCTGTTAAATAAAATCGGTTTATACTTGGCACAACATGTAATTCAGACAAAGTAGAATACCTTGACACATTATCTAGTAACCTAAATACACAAATATTTGTTGATTCAAAACATGCCTGACAACAGAGAATGTCAAATATAACCAGAGCAACATGCTCCACCTTCAAATTACACTGCTAAAAATCATCCCCCTATTAAATTTCAATCACAGCCCATTTCATGTGCCATCTCTGCTTCTACTAAAATTACTTTTATTGGTTTATCTTCAAAATATTTTTGTAGACTACTTTGCTATCTATGCATATGTATATCTTATTCTTAAAATAATATTTTTAAATTCTGAGAAAGTCTATAATAATATAGTATTATTATATTAAAGAAGTCTTGTTGATGTCCTGATACATTGTAAACTACAAGATTCAAGGATGTAAAACTGACCTAAATGTTATCTTTAGGAATAATTTGACACGGAGGACCACTGAATAGCATAGCAGTTACTTTAAAAAGGTGGTTCATTAAAGTAAGACAAGATAAGAAAAACAGTAACAATTCTGAATTTATTGTGAAATTTCTCAATACAACTTAATATAATTCTTTTTAAAAATTCTTCTACCAAAGTTTATCTTCAAGACAGCATGTATAATGAGCTAATAATTTGAATGCTTTATTTATTTCTATTAACACATTGATGTGATTCTAATTACCTCACTGATACTTATTTTTTTATTTCTTATAACTTTGAATGAAATATAAAGCACTGTATAAAAATTATTTAAAATCCAAGCATCTAATGAGTAGGTTTATTGCTCAATGCTTACATTGATACATATTACTGAGAAGGAAACACAGTTATTTCTTGTCTTGTGTGGATATCAGAGTGTGCTTCAACAGTGATTAAATTAGAGGAGATAGACAATTTGTTTAATTCTCCTTGAGCTAGGCCTTCATTATTTTATTTAAAATAGATTTCACAAATATAAATCATAAACAATATCATATAATAAAATACAATTCATAAATCATAAATAATACCATATAATAAAATACAATTCAAAGTGAAAAATGAAGACTATGGAGACTTATCTCCGCTCATGTATATATGCCAGTAATAGTATGTTGTTTCAATTTTAGAACTTTCAAAACTATTAACAGTGTTCTAATGGTGCTTGCCAAGGATCTACATAACATGGAAAAGTATGAGGTTAAAGTGTACCGTTTGTTCTCATTAATTTTTTTCTATAAACTATGTCTATAGTCAAAGGCAAAATGCTATGTTCTGTTTAGATTGTTATAAAGATCAATTTCTGTATAAAGTATAATAATTTCTTCTGGATGGACTTGAGACTTACTGAATGGCCATAAATAGAATACCAAACTCAATTCCTTTGGCAGAGTGTAACAGCAAACAAAGATATTAAAACAGACTAGATCTTATGCATTTATATGTTTAAAATTTTAATATATAAGAAAAGACTATATTTAACAGCAATAAAGTACATACTGCTATGACATAGAAAAGCACATACTTAGTCAATGCAGTAACTAATCCCATTATAATTAGATTACCTGAGTGCCAATGATATTTCTTTCTTCTACAGAAAAAAGACAGTTTTTTTTTCTTTCAGTTGATTTTGAATTCTACTACCAAATCATTACATAGCAAGGAAAACTTAAAAATAACATATGTAACACCTCTAGTGGGATATAGGCCAGCACCACATAATCAAACATGTTAATATTTCTACAACAAACTATGAATCAACACAGCAAGTGAGATAAATTTAGTCTATAAATAGACTCTGTTCAGTTTGAGCCATGATTTGCTGCCAAGTGAGTTCAGGCTAAATTTACTTCTTTTCATTACTCTACGATAAACTTGCAAGTGAGAAATACCACTCTAAGGAAAATAGAGAAGACTTACCTTGACACGTAAAACCTCTTTCTTCATAGCCGGCATTGCACGAGCACTTGCCAATGGGTACAAGCCATTCTCCTTCCGTACTGCAATACATCCTGGGAGGGTCTTCCTCCTTAGAATTGTTAACACAAGAACCTCTAACCTCCACCAGGGATTGGGAATCCATGGGCACCGTGTCTGGAAACATAGCCAGATTCTTCACCGTAAACGGGCACTTTTTGAAGTATACCCTCACAGACACCAAGGCAACACAAGCGCCGACATCTTGAAAAGCCAGATAAAATCCCTTTTTGTTGACAGGACCCACTTCTCTAACCTCAGTATTAAGCTTCAGAATACGGTCCCCGAGGTCCATTTGAGTGAAACTTTCATCGGCTGCAATCGTGTCAATCTTTGCGAACTGATGCTCTCGGAACTTGACCCCGTGGTCATCGTCGGACTCCATGTAGTACAGGTTGAAAGTCTCCTTGCAAGTTCCCAAAACCAATGGAATGCTGTTGCAGTCCCGTAGAGTGAACTTGAGCTCTACATAAATCTTCTGAGCTGAGTTCCTGGGGACCCAGTTTGTCCTCAGCCAATTATTTTGACTATGATCCATGACATTGCACACCTGGTAAGTCCTGATGGGTGTGTAATGTTCATCAACACCACTGATTTCTTCCCACTGAAGAGTCAAAGAAGAAAAAAAAACACAAAGAGAGTCAGAAGTAATAAGCATAATGAATAATAATGAATACAAAATGAGAGTGTCAATGGTATCACAGGAAATACCAAATAAACAAGCAAAATCTTCAGTGTTACTCATTAAAAGTCATGATGTGGAGCAACTCCATAATATTCTTTTTAAAAAAAATATTGTTATTTGCAAGATTCTCTGAGTGTATTGACACAAAGTAATTTATAATTTTGATGAACACATTTGAAATGCATTGCAGTTTTTGAGATATTCAGGAAAAAGTTGCTTAGCAATTGATTGAACCTAGCCAAATAGTCCAGGACCAAAACTTCAAATCAGGCATCTTCTATAACACTATAAAGTGGTTTTGTTGTATATATTTTGGATTGTTTTCTTTTTGTTTATTTGTTTGTTTGTTATTAAAGAAGAGAATGGAAAAATACCACCATCTAAATTCATCTTTGTTAATCTTTTCCCAATGTGAACCAGATTTTGGTAAAATCAATATATGGGAAAGCAAGGTGAATCTAAATGATGTTATTACCATGTATTTTTATGCATGATGTTTTTTAATGTACTCAGTTATTTTAAAGAATACATCTTGGGGAACTATAAAAGAAAATTTGAAATAAAAATGTAAACATGGCTTCTTCTTCTCCCTCCCTCCCTCCCTCTCCCAAATAAAACAACTAATAGTTATGCATGGAGAACAGAAGATGTAAGTGTAGAGAACATTTCAATTCTTAATATCTTTTACCCACATTAAATTTTACACAAGAAAAAAATAAATAGCTATTTGAGTGATGGTGGTTGTTGTTATAGCAGTTAGGATTATCCTACCACAAATATTTTTATTGTAAAAACATTTAAAATATTCAAGACTTTAGAACAGTGAAGTACTTCTTCTGTGATCTTTAGAACAGATTTTGAAAAGCTTTTAATTTAGCATCACATCATTTGTGTTACTTAAAATTCTACAACTATTATACCATTCTGTTTCTATTATTACAATGTTTACACTTTCTTTCAACATGCCCAATTTTGCTTATTGCTACCAGGAAAACAAAACGTTTGCCATGTCATCCTTTTATTTTTTAATTAAAATTATAATTGACATTCAATACTATATTAGTTTCAGGTATACAGCATAGTGGTTAGACATTTATAAAACTTATGTAGTGATTCCCCCTGATAAGTCTAGTACTCCACCTGACACCATACATAATTATTTACAATATTATTGACTAGATTCCTAATGTTATACTTCACATATCTGTACCTATTTTGTAACTTCCAATTTGTACTTCTTAATCTCCTCACCTTTTTTCCTCAGCCTTCCAACCCTTGTCCCATTTGGAAACTGTCAGTTTGTTCTCTGTATAAATGAACAAATAAAACGGCAACAAATTCATAGATACAGAGAACAAACTGATGTTTGTCATATCATTCTTAAATTCAGAATCTTCTAGGGCTCCTTATTACCTATGCAATAAGTTTCAAACTCTTTAGTTTGATGTTTGTATTTTTCCAAAAACTGGTTCCAACTTACATTTATGTTTTTCTAGAAGTTTGAATTGAGGTTAGTGAATTATGTTTCACTTAGGCACAAACTATGTTTTTGTCAGTGTTGACTCTTTTACTGTTTTCAAAAGACACATTTGATAGTTTTTGTTTCTGATATAACCTCAACTGGACTGTATTCTTTTCTTCTTGATGCTTTTCATACCCCTTTCATTCATAAGAAATTGTATTATATAACCCCTATTAAATTCCACAGTCATTCAAAAATCTAATTCTTTTTTCAAATTTTATTTTATTATTGGTTTCAAGTATACAGTACTTTGGTTAGACATTTATATAGTTGGTAAAATGATTTCCCTAATTGCTCTTTCTCTCCTCTTGCTTTACAACTAGCCGTTACATTAATGTAACTACATTCCTTATGCCATGCTCCCCAACCCCGTGGCCATCTATCAAACAATGAATCAATCAAAAGTACTAATTTATACTTTGGTGAAGGATTAAACAAATCTAATTCTTGATACATGGTAAGGGAAATTTAGTTTTGTCTCAACACGTTTGTTAAATTTTAGACCTCTTTATTTCCTCCATAATATGCAACACAAAATTTCAACTTTTGGGAGATGCATAAACAAATATTTTCTCTTATAATATATGTAGGAATCATTCAAGAAGGTAACAAATATAAAGTTCTTATTAGATAATGTAATTGGATTTTGTAAATAAATACAATCTTTGTGAAGCCCATTATAAATGTGTTCCTAAATTTTCTTCATTAAGGGAAAGGCAAGTTTTACACTCTTTGAATGGCATCTAAAATGTATAACAGTTCTTTTTCTATTTCTATTTATTAAAAAAATAGGAGTTCCATAATTTCTAGTCACAAAATGAAATAAAAGGTTAATTTATTAATAGTTACCTTTATGGTAACCATAAACAAAGAAATATAGTATTTATTTGGCCTTTGAACCTCACTAAAGAAAAAATAAATTATTTATATTAGAGTGTTTGAATTATCAAAACCAATTTGTGGGCCCCCATCAGTGTGAAAAACACAGTTTAAAAACTTCTTATTCTGCCTGGCTCTCCTATAACCCCCAAAACAAAGCAAGAACAAATAAGTGAAAAGCAACACTTATTTTAATAACTTTGATCATTCAGGGTCTAGAGTATAAGAAAGGCCTAATTTTCCAGAGGCAATTTGGTTTAACTCATTGTCACACCCAATGTTCAACAAAGAAACAAATTTAGACTATGTTAGGACCCCTCGACCTAATATACAAGATATATTTATATCTTAATATAAGAAAAAATTTGCACTGCTCTTAATAATCACCAACATACCAATTTCAAACATCCACTCTATGAACTTTTTAAGAAGGAAAGTATATATGAGAGTCTCCATTCTTAAAATTTTACATTGAGATGCCTATAATAGTAAAGTCATATTTAAGGCAAAATTAATGTATAAGTTTAACATCAGAAAAATTTAAAAAAGAATGATCAGAATTGGAGCTCCAAAAAGCTCTGATGTTAAAAAGTCAGTATTATGTGAAATTTTCTCTATTATTTTTCTATTGGTTTTCCAAAACCATTGTAAAATACAGAGCTAACAAAACTCTAGAGTATAAATGTTTGCTGCAGACATTTTACAGAGAGTCAGATCATGGGCATCATTATTTAAAAATAAGCCAATTGACTTAAAATTTTTTAGGTCAAGATTTCCTTACTAGACTAAAAATGAGTTGGTACTTCAACTGACCAATCAATTGCAAATTTCTTCTGCTATATATGAACAGCATTTTACTAGACATCAAACAGTGGGAGATTATGTAGAGATTTTTGTAATCTGATGTAAAATATGATTTTAATTATGGAGCTCTCACTGTAGTTTAACATTTTTCCTCTCGATGCTAATTTGGCAAGCTATCACAAGTCCTTGAATGTAGAGGTATAAATTGCAAGGAGATAATGCAAACAGCACCATAATGCTTTGCACGTAAAAGGTTGGAGAGAGCAATTATCACTTCATTAATTTGTAATGAAGACCAAATTGCCTGTAAGGATGGTTACTTGACATCTCAGACCACTTGCAAAAACAAGTCTCTAACTCTAGTATTTACTGAGGAATAAAGACAGTAGAAATAAAATCCCTAAATGAGCATTTCTACAACAGCAGCAACAAAAACAAAAGTCATTCATTAAAGCTGCTGTTGTAAAGGTTACACTTTATACATTTAAAGAATGCCCATAATTACCCTATCTTCCTACTCCAAGAACTAATTTGAATTATTAGAGGTACTATATTGCCATAGTAATTGTCCCAAGGCAGACTCAGAAAAAGAAAACAGGTGACATAGAGAATTGATGATATTTAAAACGGGTGGTTCAAAGGATCTTTCTCATGATTTTTCTAATTCCTAAAGAAAATCTCTGCAAGAAGTATCTAGCAGTAATGTCTTCAGCAGGAGGGAATACAGAACTAGTAAGTACAAAAATCCCTTCAAAAGCTCAAATTTTTTGAAATCAACAATTTCGATATTTAGCCTGGCTCCCAGATGCTTATTCTAGTTATTTATCAGTTGACCACAGAAGCCGGAACTGAGTGCTTTGTTGTTTTTTTGGTTTTTGTTTTTCTTTTTCCAGATTACACAACCGGAAATCATGTATCCAGACTCCCTCTCTCTAGCAAGGCCATTCTGAAATCTATTCCCAGTAGCATAATCACAGTGAACCTCCCCATCACCAAAAGATAATGTCGCTATAAAGGAGACTCAATTTATATTTTTTAAAAAACACAGTTATGTGTTATTTATGCAAACATTCATTTTTGGGGAAAACATATTTTTAATAATTAATTAGCATTTAACCTAATAACTATCGTTGTGAAAACCTCTATTATAGTAATAAAGATTTTTACTTATTGTTGCTATTAATTACTCTCTTTGATACATTTTAGCTGCTTGTTCACTGGGAGTAAGAAGAAAAATGTTTGCATTTCCTTTAAAAGAAAGAGAATCTGCAATACATTTAGTGCATAGACTAACATGATTTGGGAAATATTAAGAAAGTGAAAAAAATAACTTTGTAGTTCACTTGATAAGACATAAAGTTTCTTAGAAGTTTGCAGATGACAATATAGAGGAAATAATCACCAATATTCTTATATTCACAATATTGCATTTACATTTAAATGGTTAATAAGAAACGTAGTTCCACACTTTACAAAATGCTACTTAATCTTGCACTCAGTGATTATAAGTGAAATTAAGTTGATTTTTGCTACTCTTTCTCCATTCATGTTTCTTACTTCCATGTTTCTTACCCTTTGTACACACCCATAGCCATTTCAAAAATCAATGCTCATCTTAGAAATATTTGAACATTTACCATACACCGGAATTTTAAGTGTGGAGATGGACAATCGCTTGCAGTATGGTGTCACTATCAGATGTCAGGCAGATATATCTACAAAAATCATTATGCTTTCGTTTATTCATAAATAGTTTTTCTTAGCCCATTCAGGTCTCAGAAGTATATATATATACTTTTAGGTAATACTGTTGGAAATATATATATATTTATATTTATATATATTTTAAATATATAAAAATATATAAATATATATAAATATATATCTATATATTATATATAAATATATTTATATATATTTATATATATTTATATATATTTATATATTTTTATATATAATATATTTAAATATTATATATTATATAGAAATATATAAATATATTTCTATATAATATATAAATATATTTATTATATATTATACATTTTATACGTAGAGAAATAAATATTTATATTTTATATATTTTATATATAGAAATATTTATATTTATATTTATATTTTATGTATTTAGAAATATATATTTCTAAATATATATTTATATTGTTAAATATATATATTTATATTTATATATAACATATATAAATATAAATATATATATATATATTTCTAACAGTATTACATAAAAAGGTAGAGGAAAATAAAATAGTTGAGAGGAATAAAATTGTTTGGTTTGAAAGGTTTTGTTGTTGCTGATGTTGATTTTTGGTCAAATCAGAGAATTGCACTTGTAACCAGAGGATCAAGGAGAGAAAACATGGGATTTGATGTTGGAAAGCCAGTATCAGTAACAAGATGCTGGCCAGAGTTTAAGGATAGAAACACTGAGCAGATGCCTGCCTGGGATGGTATGGCCAGTAATGACCACTATCCATCCCCTCGCCTACCTTTAAAATCATAAGAATTCATCAGAAATTTGATAACAATATTAGAACAGCCTTGTTGAATATAGGGAGAGCAATGTCTCAGTTTGGGCAGAGTATAGTGAAAAGAGCTGAGAAACCAGGAAAGGGGCGAAAGGACTGGAGATTATTAATGAAGAAAATCAACAAAGAATTTTGAACCATGAGAGCAATAGTTAGGACCAGGATGCTGTAACACCTGTTTAGGATTCTCAGGAATATTGGTCAGAGTATGGCACTTTCTGTAGTTATAATAAGACACAGGTTATTAAAGGCACTGTCTCCAGAAGGCTTAAAGGTATGGAAATCCTGAGGTCTCTTATAACCGACCTTGGATTCTCTGTCTTTACAGCACCTCATGCTCACAAATACTTTCATCTTCATTTTCAATAATTCTCAGTTCTTTAAACACCTAAACTGAGACAAGAACTAGAGCAGTGTTGGGTCACTACCTAGACTTAATTTTAGTTATTATCCTTCCAACTGTTATTCAGTGGTACTGTACTAAGATCTCAGGACAGTTGCCACATTTTTGTACCTGTGCACAAATGTCCCATATTTCTGACTCAGGTCTAATCTCTTTACATTAATTCTTATTTATAATTAAACGTTATCCAGGGAGGCTTTCTAAAATATTGCTTCATGGGTGCTTGTGCCAACTAATTATTTATTTTTAAATTGCGTAGGTAATTCTAAGGACTCCTAACGGCTGAGAATCAATACTATATGTCTCTTGGCCAAATGGAATTTTGACTTCTGATCTCTACTTGACCTGATAGCATACTCTAATGTCAGGTTCCAAGCCTTCTGAATCTCTTCAAAGACTACATCTAAAGTTTCTAGATAGCCCTGCCCTTGTCTCTGTAGAATGGCCTTTTGCTCAGCCCTCATCTCATCTGCTTTTTGACTCCAGATTTGCTAAGGTCCAGACATGCTTTAAATAGAAGCTCACCTGAACAATCTCATCTTCTACCTCCCATCGAGAATTGTAAGATATTATTATAACAAACAAAGTAAATCTAATCACAGTGTTCTATTTCGCATCTGGTGGTAAATGCAAACCATGCACATTACAAAAAGATGTAAACTGTGTGTGTGGGAGGGTTACCTTCAATCACATATTTCTCTTGGTATAAATGTGAAACAACTGGTTTTAGAATTGCTGTTATTTTTATGTTTGCTATAGTTTGATAGTTTTCCACTGTGATTTTCTGTGATAATTTATGATTTTTAAAGATGCCTCTATAATAGCAGTTATATTTAATTCTACATGCATATATTAAATATTTCCATATGCAAGGCCTAGAGTAGAAACTGTGGATAGTAGAAAGTTAAAATGTGATTTTTGTTATCCAGAAGTTTTGATGCTAGAAGGAGAGGCTTAAGTCATACAAGGCAAATGATGATATGCTTTCTATTTCAGGGTCTCAAGGAACTGTGGGAAAAGGAAGAATTACCACTGGAAGAAAAGCCCTGGGAAAGCATTGAGAAAGAAGAAATGGAAGGATAGTAAGGCTAGAACTTTTAATGCGCATATATAACGATAAAAAGTGTTAGCAAACAGGAAGATGTGTAAGATCAGACCTGTTTAAGAAATTGGTTTCCAGTATAGCTAAACATTAGGACACTGAGCACTGGGTATGTAGGCAGTTACTGAAAACAGGAAAGCTTGGCAAATTTGAGCAGTATCAACTGACATGCCTCCACTTCATCTGCTACAGGGGAAACTACTGAAGAGAGGCACCTGGTTAGCTCTGGACTGGAAGTTGGTTCTCCTGTCCAAAAGGGAAGGCTACAGAAAGCCCACTTCCAAGTTCCAGATGAAAGGTCTTAAGATGATCTTTATTGAATGAATGTACACAATATTTTTCAAAAACTTATAAATAGATATATTTTTCTTATGAATGTACACAGGATACATCCACATGTGCAGAGAGTAATAGCTCATTATATTAGAATTTTTTGACTACTAAATCATATTTCAGAAAAAATGCCTGTTTGTACCGAAAGACTACAAGCAACAGCAAAAAAAAATTAAAAAAAAATCATGGGACACGTATGTGAATAAATTTATATCTTTAATTTTTCTTTTTGAAACAGTATTCCCATTAGACCTATAGATCGCCTTTCAAGAACATTCAATTTATATTTATTGGATAACTGTGTGTCAAGCTCTGTATTGATAACTGAGTAATGAAGCAGATAGACAGAGTACCTGCTCTTAAGGAATGTATTGTATTTGTGTTATATCCATTGTTGTACCTACTGTTATTTTATGAAGACATATTCATTCATTTCTCTATTGATTATTCTTTCTCCCCAGCATGGTTATTCGTTTGGCTCATCTCCTCCCATACATCTAGACTTGTGCCTAAAACCAAGTATCCTATAGAGAATAACTAAGAATTAGATATCATATGATGTACAAAATGTTCACCTTATGTAACAAAGCATAAAAGTGTGCTTTTGGGTATATAAGGCATTAAATTTTAAAAATCAATAATACTCTGGAGAGCTATGTGTCAGAGAGGAGCCTTAATTGAGTAAATATAAGACCTATTCCATGTTTATAAGCATTTTGTAATTTTTTTTTTAAAAAAAGAGAAAAATAAATTTCTAGAAACTTTATGTCAATAAATTTATGATAAATATTTTGAGAAAAGGAGTTATTAAGAGATAAAGAAAGGAATATTAAAGTCTAGGACATTGTGGGGTGGCAATAGAAAAATTTATTAAAATGGTGCAAAATACTTAAAGACCAACCAAAAAGGTGAATATCTAGCCAGAGGAATTGACCTGTAACAGACATGATGTACTAAAATATAAAATATACCACGCGAAGGCCCTCTAAATTCACCATTGTCAAAAGTTTTTAATTAAACCTGTTAATCTGAAAAATGTTAATGACAAAGGAAGAATGGGAAAGATATAATTTACATTATAGAGGTTTGATATGAATTCTAAAACATTACTATTTATAATGTAAAAAAGACTTATAATTTAAAAAATGTTGTTTTAAAAACTATATCCATGAAGCATATCATTATACGAAATTACTTTAGCAAAAAGGAGGTCCATATATTTAAAAAATCATTTAATAAGCTATTTATTTATTCCATTAAAGTTAGAAAAATAAACATTGTTTACATTACATTTTCTCTCTGTCTTTCTGTTCATATATAACCAAATGACATTACTTTATAATAGAATAAATTTCTCTTAAATATTAGGGAATAGGACAATGAAGACTATCATGTTTCCAATTCTTAGAAAAAGATTCAATATGAAATTGCCCAATAAAAAGATAATTTTGGAATTCAGCATAACTGCTTGAAAATAATGGGGGAAAATTCCATGGACATGGGTTTAACTTGTCTAGACTGAAAACTGCTAAGATGGACATTTACAGAATTATTACAAATGGTCAACTACTTAGAAATTAATGCATAGCAGTGACAGCACTACATTTCATATCAGTTGTGAGATTCATGTAATTTCCTGCTATGATAATGGGTCACAGCCACAGTAATCATAGCAATTTATGATATACCTGTGGAGCACTCACCATGATGGAAATGAAATTAATTCATGTCAGTGTGGAACATGTGCTAAATTTCACAGATCTTCAGAACTAAGTTTATTTTTTAACACAATAAGTGTAATTCTTGAGAGCATTTCCCTGAAATGTAAGCTGCTTTATAGTACCAATTTTAAAGCTACAGACACTTCTGTTCTTCTCACAAGCGTAGCGATACTTTCACAGAAATATTTTTAATCCTTTATCATTGAGCATCCTGCAAAGCCCAGATTAAGGGTTTAAGCTCTAGAGATAGACCCTGAGTTTGAAACTAGCTCTGCTACTTAATAGGAGATTACATACACTGTAATTTAATTTATACATCTGTAAAATGGGAAAAATAATGGTAAATTCTGTCTAGAGATGTTGTAAACAAAAACAGATTATCTATTTAAAATAGTTGTAACAGTATGCTGACCCTAGGATGCAGTAAACATGTTATTATTATTCTGCTAAAGCTTAGTTAACTAAAAATGTCATTGAGAATACATGGATTTTTTTTTCTTATAAAGAAATCAGAATATATTTTAAATTGAAGCTTCCCTCCCCTTTTTTCCTTACTAGTCTAGGCTTTCCTTAAATTTGTTTAAAGCTATGACAATTTCTGACAAATGTTATTTTTTTACTGTTTGGAAATTCAATATTTATAATTAATGATAAAAGTTAACTGAATGTTGATCTGCTTCATATTTTATTATAAATGAGACTTCTGTCTTTTATCTATGATAAATTTGCCATTCTATATGGAGTAAAAGTTTTGCCAATAATATTCCACACTTTAACAATTACTATAGTTCTGTAATTTTATTAGATATTTGACTTCACTTTGTTTCACTATTATTTTTTAAATAAAAAGTATTCAATATATCTGTATAACATATTAATAGATTTATGGTTTAATAAAATTAAATATGTATTATTGTTGTTACACTTTCACTCTATACTGAGCAGTGTGTTAAGATTTAGTTATCTCATGTCTAAACGAAGATGATAATAGTACCTTATAAGATTGTTCAGTTACCTTATAGATGGTATTATAGTTAATAAGTGTGTATATAGTCATTACCTACAAACTAAGTAAAACAAATATTTATTAAGCACTTTCATACTATGAAATTGTTTTAGTACTATTATAATAAAGATGCCTAAGTTGTGGTTTTCTACTCTTGAAAACTTGCATTATAAGAATGGCCATTCATTCAACAGAACCTATCATAGGCTAGGCACTCTTCTATGTCCTGGGGCCTTCCACTTATGTGGAAAAAAAGAAAAAAGCCATTAATGTTTTCATGGAGCTTATGTTCTACTTGAGGGAAAACAATAGTAAGCACATGTGTGCACATATGCTCACTATAGGAGTGATAATCATAAAGAAGAACAAAACAGGCCATGGGGTTAGAAGACCATAGGTGGTTTGATAAAAATGATATTTTAGATAGGGTAACAAGGGGTAAGTTCTCAATTCTGCAACCACTGGAATGAAACCAGTAAGAAAGCAGGTCAAGAGAATAGCTGTGTGTACAGCAGTGGTCTCCAACCTTTTTGACACCAGGGACCCATGCTCCTATGAGAATCTAATGCCCAATGATCTGAAGTAGAGGTGAGGTGGTGACGCTATCACTGGGAAGTGGCTGTAAAAACAGATGAAACTTCACAAGCTTGCCCACCTCTCACCTCTTGTGCTGCCCAGTTCCTAACAGAATATGAACCACAACAGGTCATTAGCCTGGGGGTTGGTAATGCCCTGGTATACAGTATCTCAGACTGAGAAAACAAAAAGCCCATGGGTTGTGAGATTGAGGGTGGTATAATCAAATTTTAGTAAGGAGACCACTGTAACTGAAACTGAGTGATCCTGGCGTAAAGTGGTGAAACATTAAATCAGAGAGATAATGAAGTACAATGGGTTGTTACAATAGTCCAGTTAACAAAAGATAGGATATTATTGTGGAGGTAGGGAGAGCAAATCAAATTCTGGAAATATTTTGGTAGTAGAGCCAAAGGACTTAATAGATTGGGTGTGGAGCATTAGAGAAGGGTAGAGAATGGGATATACACTATCAAAGAATGGTAACTCTTATGCGACAGAGGAAAAAAATAAATAAATAAAATAAAATAAACAGCAGCCAGGAAGTGGCATTCAGGCAAGAAATTTAACAAGTGGACTTCTGACTAGTGAAAATAGGTGATGAGGGAGAAGGAGGAAAAAGAGCACATTCCAGGCATAGGAAGCAATATGAACAAAGGCATAAAACACAAAAACACTGACTGAGTATGTGTGTATCATGAAGCAGCTAAAGTGAGAAATGTTGATTAATTTAACATGCATTTATCAAATACCAATTATGCTCTAGGGACTCTATTTGGAGCTGGAATTATAGCAACAAACAAAATAGCCTGAAATCTCTCTTCTTAGGAAGATTACATGCTAGTGGGAGAGACAGAACAGAAAGAATAAAGAAGTAAAATTTTTGTTTGCTTATATAGTGGTACATTTTAAGAGGAAGCAATGAAGGAGGCAAGAGAGAGGACAGTTATGTGTGTTGGGAGGAAGGGAAGATTTTAAAAAGAATGGCCCAGGAAGACCTCAACTGAAAGGTGATGTTTATAAAAAGACCTGGATAGTTGACTCACAGCAGAGGAAGACTTCACTGGAAAGATGAGATTTGAGTAAAGGAGTGTGGATAGATAGGGAAAGAGTATTCATTGCAAATAAAATAGAAGTAAAAGTCTCTGAGGAGTAGATCTGGTGTAAACATACAACACACACACACACACACACACACACACACACACACACACACACACACACACAAAGAATGGAGTATATCTATTATGTCTTAGGAAGAGGGAAGGAAAGAACATGGCCAGGACAGAGGGAGGAATGGGAAGAGGTGGAGATTAGGTCCAATCCTAGTATCTGAGCAGAGAAACAAGACTCACCTTTTCATAGGATACTCTGGTTCTTATAAAGAGAACAGTAGAAAATTAGAGTAGGAGTTAAAGATGATCATGTGGGGTGGTTTGGGATGTAACTGAGGTTTTTCTCATTACTAAGAGATGCAAAAAAGATCAGATTTAGAAACATTACTTTTATAAGAGTGTTTGCAATGGAATGGAGGAAGAATGGAGGGAGATGAATCAGAGTTATTGTGGTTAGGTAAAGGAGGAGTGATGGGAGCTTGTCTCCTTTGCTCATTATTGATTACCAGCACCCATCACAGTTCCACATAATTCAGCCATTGAATGAACAAATAAATGGATTAATTTTTGAATGACCAATATTTCAGGGATAGAACTAAGACTTGGCAATTGATGGATACTTGGTTTGAGAAAATTACAAACCTGAAAAAGACTCTGAGCTAACATTTAATAATCATATTGATCATTTTAAGTAGAAGTAACTTATAATGGACTTTCCTGACAATGAATCATTTTATCCTTGAAAAAACTCCCTTTCAGCGGGTGCTATTATCAACTAATTCTACAAATGAGACAAGTGAAGTTTAGTAAGAGGTTCAACAACTTGCCCCAAATCAGATATCTAGTAAATGGTGCAGTCTGGATTCAAACTCAGAACTCTGATTACAAAGTCATCCCTATTTTCTACTAACCTGTCTTGATGACTTGGAAATAATGCCATTAGCAGAGAAAGGCAGCAATCAAAGCAGGAAAAGTTATGTGAGAAGGAGGATCAATTTTGTTTAATATAAGCAGAGTCTGATATATCAATATGAAACATAGACAAAAATGTTTTCAAAAGTTGGAAAGGTCATCCAGAAGTCAGGGGAAAAAAAGCATAAGAGGAGAAATTCAGATTTGGAGTTGCCTAATTAAAGCTTTGGAAATGGTTAAGATGATTATAAAAAAAAAAATGAGGATAAAGAGAATTTCAGAAATTTTATTTTGAAATGCTTATGTTAGAGGGTAGAAAGAAAAAGATGAGCTGAGGAAAGAAATGGAATTATAAAAATTGCTCCTCTAGAGCATCCATGTTGAAATGTTCCCCACATCAAAAAAGCTTTTCAAGTTAAGTAGAGTAAATACTCATGGAGAAGGAGAATTTATAGGGACAGGAGTAGAATAAGAAGAAAATTTTCAGCAGTAATAGAAGGGAGAGAATTTTAAGAACTTTGTATTTAATATAGAGCAAAAAACATATTGTCTAAGAACAAACTTGTGAGCAGAAGAAAACCAGTGGCTACAAAGAATGTATTCTTTTTTGTTTTGTTTTTCTTTTAGGTAGCAGAGCTTTTCCCAAACATTATTAAACTAAGGAGGGTATATAGTAGAGAAAAAGTTGCAATAATTGTAGATTTTTTTTTTTTGACAACTTTATTATTGAACAGAAAAATGCAATGTATTCTACATGGATAGGGCCTGGAATAATGCATTTTATCACATAAAGGGACCCTGAGAATTTCTTTAGGGATTAAGAAATTGACATCTAGAGAGAGAGCTAAAAGTGGTCAATGTCATGATGATAATAAGGGTTCGACCTAGACCAACCAAGATCCAGATCTTATTCTCATTCTTGTATTAATGCTAACATACCATACTATCTCTGCAAAACAGAAAAGACTAATTTTGGTAGAAACCTGATTCACTAGTAATCCACATGAAAATTTTAACTGGAATTTCCCCTAAATTACAGGCAAAGATTAAAGGTTTTGAAACAAATGCGGAACATAGTATTGTTGCATTTTTTAGATGAAACTTGTTGCCTTATTGAAATGCCATTTTATTTGCATATCAATTTATGTACTTTATAGTATATATTAGCATGTCAAATCATAGTATATATTAGCATGTCAAATAATATTATTTTTTAAATAAAAGCTACATTTCTGGAAAAATGTTTGAGAATAGATTTAACCCTCTCTCCATCCTGACCTAAATACAATTGTAAAAAACAAAAATGGTAAACATTCCACTCCAAAAATTATCATGTGATCATAATATATATGATCTACCAATATATATAGGATATTCTGCAATATATAGTATATTCAGTTTCATAGTCCAGAGTGAATGTGATTAGAATCTAAAGCAATAAAATAAATTGGATCTCAAATAACCACCTGTTCCAAATTAGAAATAAGTATAATATACGGAATGTTCATAAAATTTTAGAGATGAATGAAAATTAAAACATTTTGAGCATGGAAAAATGATTCAATATTATTTACCTAATATTTAAATTAAACATACTGGAACACACTTAAAAAGCTAAATGATGTGTATTCAGAAACTTATTTTGTATAATAAAATTTTAAATAAAAAGTAATTGCTTCAATATCAAAATTATTAAGAACAGAGAAAATTTTTCTAATGACAAATTAAATTGTGAAAAATAGGGTTATTAAATTATAACAATTATGTCCACAGTAATGCAAAATTCACAACCATTTGGAGGAGCAGTTATTAATTATCATCAGAGTAATTTTTATCTTTACAAAAAAATGAATTCAAAATTCATATAAATTCATATAATTATATAAGTTACAGAGTTCTTGTTTTATTTGTTCACAGTTTGGTCAGAGACACGTACAGAAGGAAGACTATGTGAAGATACAGGAGGAGAAAGCTCTCTATAAACAAGGAGAGAGGCCTGGAACAGATTTCTTCCTCATGGTCCTCGAAGAAACCAACACTGTCAACACCTGGATCTGAGACTTCCAGCTAGTGAGAAAATAAATTTCTCTTGTTTAATCCACACAGTCTGTGGTACTTTCTTACGGCAGCCCTAGCAAAGAATATATCATGCAATAACATTTATGAATAATTTAAAAGTTTAATAATTAAATAAAGTTTATACTTATAGGTACCCAATTAATTGGTTGAGTCATTATATTCTCCAAAATCCTTGGTTCATCTGCTTTCATAGATGTGTCTGGCAGAGTTTTTAAAGAAAGTTAGAAAAAAAAAATTAAGAACATTTGTTATAATTAGATTAGTCCAGACCAATTAAATATTTTTTCTTTATCAGTTTTTCCTAGCAATTGTTAAAAGATAAGTAAAGTGTAACCTGATTTCATAAGATCTATAAAATATATAAAAGAAGCAGATATAGCCTTTAGGTTAAGTAGTCATGAAATAGTTAAGCAGTAAAACCTTGAATGGCTACAGATGGAGGATGTTTAATAGTGTTGCACAGGAAGTGTCTTAGAGTCCAAGTTTCTGCACAATAAGAGACCTGTTTTCAGCTAAGACCTAATGTTGAAATTACGCTTCCAAATAAAAGTAGCTGATTTTAAAGTTTGTTTTTCATTATTATATCTGGGTAGAAAATAGCAGAGCTACTACACAAAGGAAGACTTAGTAATAATAAATTGCAGAGCATATTGGAAAGAGTTAATGCCTTCTTATTAATTTCATTGTAGAAAATACAGCATTTATAGTGATTGTTTAAAAGACCTGCTAATGTGGAAAAAATACTGCAAGTGTTCTTTTTTGAAATAAAAGCAATTGTGTCATGGCAGTTTGATATGGAGCAATGAATAGCTCAAAGTAATATCTTCTGGAAATGAAGACTTTTCAAAAGAGAAATATGTCTCAGCATGTAGCTAATAGCTAGGTGTCTTAGTATAGTCTTCATTACTTTACTTGGAATCTACTTTAGGTGTAGATTGTTAATACTAATGCAATGAAAGTTTGGACATTAATACTAGAATCCTAATTTATATCATTTATAGTATATGGTATATTTCTCATTTCATAATGTGTGATCAATTCTCCTCTTCATACACTTGAGAAAGATTCAAATTTATTCCCTTCAGAAGTTTTTATAAACATTTTCTCAGCAGACTGGAATCCATTTAATAAGTCTAAGCACAAGCATCTGGTTAAAGTAGAACATGAGAGAAGCACTTATTACAGTCTTACATTCAATCCATTCAACGATATTTATCGAGGGTTTATTATGAACCAGAGAGTATTCAAGACTAAGTATAGAGCCAGTGAAAAAAACAAACAAACAGCAAAGTGTCAAGTTTCATGGAACTTAGTTTCTGCGAGCAAGAGAGCAGATAATGAAAAATAAAAGAGGGTTAAGGGAAATAGTGGTCAAGGACCATGATGCTGATAAGTTGTTATGGGTAGAGGTCTGAGTAGTATGAGGAAGAAAATTGTTGATGAAGCTAGAGAAAATTAGCTGCATGAGGAGCAGGTGTGGAAAAGGGATATGAAGGTTATTTTGGATATGTTAATTATGAATGTTATCGGACTTCCAAGGGAAGATGGTGACAAGCTCTTGTTCTCCTGAGTAGGGAATTCAGAGCACAATGAAGACAGATACAGTGCGGATAGGGTTTGTCATTATATAAATGGTGACATTGGCTAGGAAATAACTCCAGGGAGAAAGATTTGAATAGTGAGTTTATTAGGAATCAAGAATATTGAAAGAATCTAGCCAAAGAGTCTAAAAAAGAAGTGACAAATAAAGCAAGAGAACTATGAAAATTATGCTCCAACACCAAATGAAGAAAAAGTCTCTAAAAGAAGATAAGTTAATGATAAGCTTTGTCAAATGTTCCTACTAGATGAGAAAAGTGAGGACTGAACTGCTGCATTGGGCAGCACAGATGTTACTGGTGTGCTTATTATAGAATAGACCAGCTGGCTTATTGCTATCTGGATGTGTTTCATCTATGTTTCTTCGACGACATTTTATTGAGGAAGTGCTATATGTAGTTACTAAAGAGGTAACTGAAAAAAGTGAATTCATTTATTTTCATAATGCAAATTATTAAATCACAAAACAAATAAACAAAATTTCATATATTAGATAGCTTTATTATTTATTATTGGGATAAAGTAAGCCATTTTATATTTCCCATTAAATTCTTTATTTCTTTGGATTGCTCATTTTTATTTAGAATATACTAATTATATGGTTTAAAATATATTCAAAATTGCCAAAGAAAATGGATTGAGTTGCTAAGAGATTTTTGTGTTAATATATAATAGATTTATTTTCCAACAAGTCAAGAGGATTGTTATATTGCATTCCTTGACTCAGTCATTTAAGTGATGCCACAGAGCTTTGCCATTGCTAATTATCTAAGTGCCTCCAGTGACAAAACTGCTGCTTAATTTAGATTTTTCATACACATGCAAATGCACACACGATATACATCGATAAAGATTTTCTATGTTATTTACCAATTATTTCTAGAAATATACAAAGTCAATCAAAACAAGGGGATATTTTTAGAGTTGTTCTATTATAAACCCAAAGTCATCACATAATTTTAATTAATATTTATTTCATATATACAATTTTTATAAATGTTTATTCACTTTACTAACATTTATTTGCATATCTTATTTAGCAAGTTAATATTATATATTTGCATTTTGAAAATATTAATTTTATGTAATAGCATGATACGGGGCTTTTATATAGTTATTCAACAAAGATAGGGTATGCACATGATAACATTAGAGAACATAACTAAAGTTCATAGTATCCTGAAAGGGTAAATTCACCAAATGACATGAGAATCTAAACTGTACATGTTAAGTTTAATACACTTTTATGATTAATATAAATCTGATAAAATAATTTTAAATTTATTAGAAGAAAAACAAAGCAGCAAGCATTTGCATGGCATAACTCAGCTCTACAAAATGGGCATATAGAAAATTAAAGATTAAAAACACAACTCAGGTAAAAAATACAGTCAACAAATTAGACAAACAGGTGCATACCATATTATTTCCTTGGTTCAACAAATTTTTGAAATGTTATATTTCTATGCAATGGAATTTCCTACAGAATTCTCTATTCACAGTATGTTTTTCTATTGTCTTTACCTACACACTGAATGTACTATGGAATCAGTATTGCTAGGCTGAATGAAACTGTAAAAAGCACCAGCTGGCTGTATTCAAAATGGCACTTGTCCAGGTCTCAAATGTCTTATTTATATACAATGGAATTCTGCCAGCTGTTTAGTATTTAGGGCTAATAAATGTAATTGGCAGTACTACTAACACAAGCACAACTAACAAAATATCAGAAAATACTTCTCTATGTGAAGTTTGACTTGTTCTCATTTTACATAATTGAATTTGTGACAGTGAAAAATAAGTTTAAACAGTTTTCTTTTAAAATAATGAAAAACAATTTAAAAGAAAAAATGTAAACTAAGCTGTAGGTGAGTTTTAAGCTTACCATCTGGTCTAAGTTTTATTAAACCAGGGGTGTATACTGATAGGTAAAGCTTACACCATTATATGGCTGAACAGAGGTATTTAGGTCTCTGGGCCTCTTAGTCAAGGTAAATGTTATTAAGCCCTTGAGGAAATCACAATCCACAATCTAGTGTCAAGATAGATTAATATCTCATGGTAATACAAAGATTTTACCAAAAGAGCTTTATATAAAAAAGGATGGAGCTACTAACTGTGTGTATCAAAAATATAATACTGTGATTTAGGTTTTCATTTCTATAAATGAACAGTGGATAAATACTTCTTGCGGGGAGGAGGAGAGAGAGAAGAAAGGAAAAAAGAAGGAAAAAAGGAAAGAAGGAAGGAAGGAAGAAAGGAAGGAAGAAAGGAAGGAAGGAAGGAAGTAAAGAAGGAAGGAAGAGAAAGGAGACCTTTCTTGCCAACAAAGTAGGCCATTTTGATATGCTTCAAATTTGACCAATTGACACAATGATCTCTCTCAAAATACCACTTTTTAAAAGACAACAGAAATTCCACTAAATTGTTATTTCATTTAAATGAGACTGCTTGTTCTTGAAAACGACTGCATCCCTGAATGTGATAGTATTATTAGACCTAAACCGTCATTTGCATAATAGTGTGCATATATGAACCCAAAATGTTCTGATAGTACACAGTGTAGAAGGGCAGACTGCAGGGAAATTGTGAGGATCCACACTAAGTGAAAAATGAGAGAGTATAACTGGAGAAACAGAACACATGCTTTAAATCCCACCTACTCCATACTTTTTCAAGTTTTAGCCCTAGAGAAGACATGAAAGACACAGTCCATCAGCTAATAGTGAAATATTTGAGGGGGTAGGAGTGATGAGAAACTAACAAGACCCGAATTCAAATTCTGCTTCTCATAATGTGTCTGTGACATTTGGTAAATTACTTAACTACCCTGAGGTCTCCATTTTTTTTTCATCTGCTAACTATATAGCAAACATTAAGTCCCTTTCTGCATAATTAGCCAGTTAAATGCCTGATTAAACCGAAAGTAGTGCTGCATTAGCCACCAGACAGATCAACATATACCCAAGGGATAGCAAAGTCATAAAACTTTTAGATTTTTTTTAAATTTCCAAAATCTAAAATGATGTTTGATATATTTTAAAGGAAAAACCAATAAAGTTTTTTCAGAGGAAAAGCTAGAACTTTGTTGAAGGTTCTTATAATTACATCCCTTTAATTGTTTTTACTTTGTATTATATATTGAGACAGCATAATATTTCAAGGTTTAGGTTTTTAACCATCCCCTTATCATAGGTGCATATACACAGCTGTGCAGTCTTCACAGCAAACACATGCAGAGAAAGCTCAGAGCTTATACTAGAATAATCTAGAAAAAGGAAAGAAGCAAATAATAAAGTTGACTCTTCTATTATAGACATTTGGAAATCAAGGACAAGCTTTCCAAATTGGAAATACCAAACCCCCTGTTTGTAATGGACACAGATTTAAGAGCACTTCAATGATTTCATCCTGGGAGCAGCACTTCCTCCCTTGACATTCTAATTTCAGCGCCGCTTTCCCTTTTCCTAGGCCCCTTATTTTCCCACCTGATTCTCCATCATCATCTTGCTACAAAACACTCAGCCTTATTAGAAAAGTAGAGAGGAAAATGGTAAAACTTTCATTTTTAAGAGTTTTATTTCATTTTGTTTTAGCAACCACAAGAGATGCCAGGAATTCTGGCATAAAAAAAATTGAATGTCATGAGTACACTATCTTTCATTGATTTTTCTAAAGAGCTTTTCAGCATGTGTTTATATTTTGAATTATACTCCTGAAAAACATAAGAGTTTGCTTGTTCCAGTGCTTATTTATTTTAAAAAGTCCTTTACTGACTACTACTTTGTAATTTTTGTATGTGATTATTTCAAGTAGAATCAGTTATGGCATATCTAAATTAAATTCAAAACAACTGGAATCTAATTTGATTAATGACAATGTAAACTACTAACCCAATGAATGGAGGTCTTTTAAGCACAAATAGAGGATGATAGTTCTGATGCCATTAAATCCCTGTGGCCTGGAATTTACTAAGATACCAGTGCTGTACAGGGGCCTTCATTTTGATAAAGTCACTCCAACAAATCAACAGGCCACTCAACTACTTTTACATGCTTATCATTACGTTTCCTTCTTGAATACAAAAGAAAATAGCATTCTCCCTTGTAAAGAGTACAACCTTAAAATAGTTTTATTTTCATAGGAGATTTAATTGCTCATGATTATATTTAATAATTTTATTTAATCCACAGAATCTTAAAGACTACAATCATAATTACAATCAAGCCTAGAGTTTTGCAAAAGAATTTTAGATAGGACATCAGTATAAAAATCTGTAGCTTCTTCCCAATTACTAAAAAAAATAACTGGTATTACTTGAGTTATTCAAAAAATGTATATAGTTGCAAATTCAAGATTTATGTTCATAATTAAAAAACACAAATTCTTCAAAAATAAATCATTATAGTAATAGAAAATGTCTAGAATGTACCTGTTTTATATAAACAAATTCTTTTTTTGTAAGGTTGATTAAATCACCTTTGAGAAAATGTGTGTGTGTATGTGTGTATGCGTGTGTAGAATATTTCAGAACTCTAGGCAATAATTGGGTGAGTGATAGAAAAGAAGGAGAAGTAGAAAATATTAAAGCCTTGTGGGCTTAACACAGCCTGTGAACAGGTTAATGTTAACATATCTTTGATTATTTGGCAGGGTGACACAAGAAAAGATCTGATCGCAACCTTGAGAAAACATCAAATCTCGTAGATCTCACCCAAAGCATAACCCAGAGTTATCTTAGTCAGCTTGGGGTCTTATAACAAATTACCATGAATTGGATGGCTTAAACAACAAATATTCATTTTTACAATTCTAGAGGCTGGGAAGTTCAAGATTAAGGTGATGGCAGATTCAGTCTGGTGAGGATCCACTTCTTGATTTGCAGATGACTATCTCCTGTTGTAACCTCACACGGCAGACAGCAGGGAGTGAAATCATCTCTCTCTTGTCTCTTATAAAGGCACTCACTCAACTCATGAGGGTTATATTTTCATGAAGTAGTTACTCCATAGGCCCGCTTCCAAATACTATCACATTGGAGATTTAAGCTTAACATGCAAATTTGGGGCAGACGTAAACATTCAGTACATAATAAGGACAAACCAAAATGAGATAAACATATCTCAAGGATTCAATAAGGCATGTGAGGCAGGGGGAAATATATTAGAAATTCGATTCTAGTTTATGTGGTTCTATTTATAATTTGTATTAAATTTTAATATGTTTTGAATTCAATTTTTCAAATTACAAGTACATACTTAATAATTAAATCTATAGATTTTAAATATAGTGGGAGCTATATGTATCATCACTTGGATGATTGTAAATTACATTGGGAATCTGACTTCAAGAATCACCTCCCTAAATCTCCAAACTAACATCATATTTCTAATCAGTTTCCTTTCAGGTTCAAAAATGTCTGACATTCTAACAAACTTCAGTGTCTGCTTTGCGTATCTCAACTCAAGGACCAAACTATCATGGAAAATTTTTATTCAAAACATTTAAAAACAAAGTAATGTATGCCATGTATTGTGGAAAACATAAAGCATGAGGTTTTATATCACATAGGATTGTTTTCATCTCTCTAAGATTTCCTCAGAGAAAGTGAGTGAGGAACACCTCGCTTACTTGACATTGTTACAGAAGTAGAAAGATATACTAAGTTTGTGTTGGTTATATCTAAAAGTTTATATACATATATACTATTTTCAGATAACAAAAGAATTATAACCACATACACACAAATTTAATACCTACAATTTTTTTAAAAAAGTTGTTTAAGCCATACTTTTCCTGTTCAAATTTTATATATGTGTTGACTTTTCCTTTTATTTTAAATCTTTTCCTCTTCGTGGCATAAAGTAAGATATATCTTTTGAAACTACCGAAATGTGTAGGGACCTATGTGAACTATATGGAGATTCAATTGAACATCTGTTCAAACTATAAAATTCCTTATACCAAGGTATTAATGCATTCCTACTTTTTATTTTTAAAGGACACCCTGATATAGTAATTCACCCTATCTGCAGTTTTACTTTCCAAAGTTTCAGTTACCCATTGTTAACTATGTTCAAACATATTAAATGAAAAATTCCAGAAATAAACAATTCATAAATTTTAAGTTGCACACTATTTTGAATAGTGTGATGAAACCTCAGACCTTCCTGCTCCATTCCTCCCCATTCTACGCAGGACATGAGTTGTCTTTGTCTAGGTTATCCATGCTCTCTATGCTTCTGGCTCATTAGTCACTTTGTAGTCATCTTAGTTATCAGATGACTGTTGCGGTTTTGCAGTACTTGGATTCAAGCAACGCTTATTCTATTTAATAATAGCCCCAAAGTGCAAAAGTAGTGATGCTGGCAATTTGGACATACCAAAGAGAAGCCGAAGGGTTTCTTTTAAGTGAAAAGGTAAAAGTTTCATACTATCCCATGCTTCAGGCATCCACTGGGGGTATTGAAACATATCCCTGCAGAGAAGGGGGCACTACCATAGATATAAACTTCAGTGACTGGGTTACTCTCCACGATGAATAGCCACATTTTCTGTACTGCACAGGCTACACAACCAGCAATTATACATTCCGGGACTGATCTTTTACAGATGTCAAGGAAATTTGTTGAAAAAATGTTCTCAGAATGAAGGCATGGTTGGGACAGTAAAGTGCCACCACTAAGACATGCCTCGCTATAAAAATTAAAAGAAGGTACAAGGCCCATGTTTATCTTTCAATGAAAGGAGTGGGGTGGGGTAGGACTGATTAAAATATGAAGGCAAAATAGTAAAGAAAAAAGGAGTAATAGAGAAGAGAAATTTATATAGTAAACAAGAGGAAGATTTCAGTGAAATAGAGCAATGTGTAAATAAGAATGGATAATTATTATCATTTGTTCACTGATCTCAAAGAGCCCATGATTGCTTCAATAGTTTATATGCAGTATTTCATTAATCTTCACGGCAATATTTGAAGAAAGTACTGGTAATAAGCCAAACAAGGAATAAAAATTTGAAGAATTGGAAACCAGGTCTGACTCTGGAGACTTTCACTCTACCTTGCTTTACCGCTCTGGCTCTTTGGGCCTGCAATCTATGCAGTTGCATAGGGCTCCATGCCTAATTAGAGGGGTCTGTATTTGGTTTAAAGCTCTGCTGTCACCATCTTAATATTATTTACAATTTTTAAACAAGGAATTTTCATTCTACCCTGTACCCCTCTAATTATGTAGTTAGAACTGCTATAATATTGGCAGACAACATTTAAGGAACATTTATTAATTATAGCCCTAAAAACTTCAGAAACTCGAACAAGTGTAAATCGTCACACAGTACTAAGTGCTTCAACATCTCTTTTCACTGCCATCTTCATCATGGTCTTTTAAATTTTTTTTAGGGGGTACATTATTTGGTTGCATTTTCTTCTGAGTTGGTTATTGATTACCTACCCAATAGATCTATTGGAATGTCTATCAGTTTCTTTAAAAAAATTAATTCATGTACAAAACTGATCTATATCACACAGTATTTAATTTCTGCCTTTTGCTGTAAGAAAAAAAAATTCAATAGAAATCAGAAGTGTAATTTTTTATTTATTTAATATATACTTGTTGTATTTACTCAGCTAGATTGTAAACCGCTGTTACTATATGTTTGAGAACAAGGCAGAAATCCAATAAATATATGCAAATTCATAGAAAGTCTAAAAAGAATAAACTGCGTTGTAAACAAAAACATGTAGATTAAGGGAGTTGTTTAATAAAACTAGGAGATTATTTTAAAGTCTGTCAAATACAAATTGCTCAATTATAACAGGCACATACATGTTTAAATAAGAAAAAAACATTATAAAAATACTATAAAAACAAAATTTAATTATTACATGTTAAAGAGCATGGAAAATGTTCTGTTTAAAGAGATTTAACAATTCACTTAGTTTATCTACGTCTTGGTCAAAAGACTTACAAAATATTTTTTCTTTTTTTTAAGACTCTGGAAAATATTTTACCTCCTCCTCTATATGTAAATCCTAACAAATTACACAAACTAAACTTGTCAGAGTATTTCCATATGCATTTCACTTACAAAAAAGTGTTTTTCTTTCACGTAAAGTACAGGTTTACCACCTCTGAATTTTATGAAAATAAGGTTTTTTTTCTTTAAAAAATAATGACAGAGAAAAATAAATGACAAAGCTGGAGTCCAGTCGAGAAATCTTGGAAACAGTCCAATTGTTTTATCAGCTGCACCACAAGGCAAGTAAACTGTAATCTCGGTTGGCCTTGTAATGCTGTTTTTCTACTCTGCATTTTGCATATATGAGCAAACTCTCCTCAGTTTAATATGACGATTACCGTAAAATAAGCACTATGTCAAAACAACATTTGACCCAAATCATCATAAAGCCGTAGCTTCCTAACTAGTGCTCCTGTCGCATGCCAGTCAGTAAATATACACACTATAAATTTAAGGGTATGGTCTCATCTTTCTCATTGGGGAATTGAGTATACAGCCTTGAAAATCGAGAGAAACTAACTCCCTATTCAGTTCATGGTAGAGCAGGACACAGCGAAGAAAGAAACAACAGGTTTAGAATTGTATTAAATGACAATGTCTAAATATTTTATTTTCAAGATCGCGCTCTCTAAAATATTTTCAACATATGGAACTTAAAAGAGGGCTTTAATGAAAATCATTTTAATGAATGCATAGCTGTTTGAATATCTTATAATCGGTAATTATAATTGGTGTTTTTAGGAAAGAAATTATTCACTCTGTTATAGAAAAAATATGGAAACAAAAATAACAGTTTTTCTAAACATCCTTAACTACATGACACATTGTTTGACTGTAACTTTTCTATTCTTTGATAACAGGAAATAATAGGAACAAACAAACCACATTTGAGCTATATTCCTGCATATTCAGACATTCAAATTACCTAGCATCTAAGTCTCAGGATATTAAAAAAAAAAAAAAAAAAAGACTTCTCTCAGTAAGACACTGATTTCATGCTGTGACAAGCTCAAAAATGAAAACAACTACACACATGAGAGAGTTTTTCACCAATCGCAGCACTAAGCACAAATGAAATCCTGCTGGGAACATGTATCTACAAGTGTGAGTGTGTTTGACTTGGTAACATGCATTTGTGACTCTATGTGTTAATAGAAAAAAATGAAAAAGAGTTAGACAAGGAATTCATTGTTCACATTTTTTCGAAGACCTTTTCTTTTTCTTTTTGTAGCTAGAGTTTAAAAATATTGGCAACATTTGAACATAACACTTAGCATTAGCTCAAAGGCTGTCTTCACTACAGTTAACCACATAGTTCCCCACTCTGCCCGACCCGTGACCTCAATCCAAACAAAATAGATGAGAGAAGATTCGAACTTTATACTTTTACATTCCCCCTGGACTAGTCTGGACCAAAGATTACTAAGAGCCTCAGGATGGACCATGATTTTTTCTTCTTAGTAGATGAAGTGTGTGTTCTATTATTTCAGAAAGAAAGTCAGATGGTAACATATTCTTAGAGCTCCTATTCCTTTCTATTTAGTTAAATTTATTTAAAACTCTTTCTCTAATAATCTTGTATATTTCCCACTCAGTGATAACTGAAGAAAAGATTAGAGATGTAGAGATCAGAATTACACAGGGACAAATACTAGAAAGAGACATATTAATTAGTCTCCCATATCATTTTCTTCTCAATGTCATTTCACAATTTTGTTTGAAATTTTAGTAAAACATGAAAATGCACATAAATAACATTGCAAGAAATCACAAATAACATTTCTAAAATGGTTGGGTATAGAGTAAAGAAATTATTTTCTTCAAGATAAAAAAAGAATGCAAATTAATTCTATAATAAAATATAAGTGATATATTTTGTACCCCTTGCTTTTAGAAAAACATAACACATTGCAAGTATGGTTTTTACATCACACATATTTATTGGCTATCTTATGGTATGATATTTATTGGCTATCTTATGGTATGATGACCAAAAGCAATAAAATTATGACCTTAGACATACAGCTATGTTTGAGTCTCAAGATCCAGATGCTACTGATAAGCAGCAACTCATATAAAACATATCTTTTATTTTTCTTTACTTATTCCTAATAATATGATATTAAATTCTTATTTATCTCAGCAAATAGAAGTTAAGATATTTAAAGTACTTTAAAATATGAATCTTTTAAGATGTAACAGTCATGAAAGTATTAATAATTTAAGTACTAAATTACATTATTCAGAAATAATAAATAATACCCACAACAAAAAATCCTTAAAATATATTTTCAATGAACCTAAAATAACTAATGCAAAATCTGTCCTAATCCACAAACTTCATGGATAATGTACCATATATAGTAATAAATAGATGATTCGTATGGGCCATTATTTTCCAAGGTCTAAAAGCTCAGAACAAGAATTTCTTTCAAAACCGTTGGTGCAACTTTGCAATGACATATGACTTCATCGACAGATTTCCAATTCTAATTCCTAAATCAACTATAATATATGATAAATCCTAAGTTATTTAATAGCATTCTATTATATTTTAGTCCTGTCTTTCTACGAATTAATAAAAGAAACATCCAGATAGAAATTAAACATGTTTGTAAGTTGTAATAAATAATTAAAGAATAAATTGAAAAGTTCACACATAAAAAAAGGCTGTATGTCTCTTTCGATAATAAGCCCTCAGAATTTCACGCCTAATTAACAGTGGAGCATAATGCTAGAGAAACTACACCTTGAAGTAATGGTACAATCCAAAATAGAAATAGAAATATACTTGAGTAAATAGTTATTAATATAGTCCACCCCTTATCGTTTTTTTCCAATACTTTGGTTCCTTTTGGGAGTTCTTCTTTCATTATCTTTAGACTTATTATATTTTTGCTTTGCGCCTCATTTCTTTGGAAAATTTTGGGTATAATAAACTAATAGATCAACGACATTTACTTGAGTAACACACTACCTAAAAAGGAGAGAGATAAAATGATTAAGGAAAAGAGGGATGGTAGAAAAGGAAATATAGTAGGCATCAGAAAACAGTGAATACAATTATAAAACATTAAATGTTGTCGTGAGGACCACACTTTAAACTACCAGAGGAAGATATACAGGGTTCTGTAATAAAACAGTGTATTTAATTTGCAACCACTAATCTGAACTAAAACTTAATTTTTTTTTATACAATTTCTGGCATTTGAGGGGGTTCTCTAGACCCCTTTGTAATAAACATTCTTAAATCTAATTGATAATTTCAAAAATTTTGACAAAAATGAAATCTTAAGGAGAAAAAGAGAAAAGTAACCTTCGGTATCTGTAGTGTGCTGTCAGCCTGTGTTAACTCTTTGAAGTTGTTGACTGAAATCTTACCAAAGGGAGAGAGAACATCAAATGTGAAGAAGGAAGGCAGATGTATAAGAGATAAATCTTTTTTTATTGTTAGAATTCTAAATGTGGACAGGCAATCCAAGGAATCAGACTTGCAGTCCCTCCTGGAAGCTCCCCCAGAGATTTCAGCACTCAATTGTCAGTGCACACCAAGGCATTCACAATGCTCAGACAAGTGCTTTTGCAGACCTGCTGCATAGAATTGCTGTCAGGTAGCTGGCATGCATTCTGCACAATCTTAGAGGTAAACGTGTTTGTTAAGATATAAAATCAGACATAAAAAGAAAAACTACTCTTAAAATATTTAGGAAAATTCCAAATAATTTTGGGTAGTGATAGAACTAAGAGAGACATGCATGCATGCACATGCACACACACACATACACATCAGCCCTTTACGCTATGTTACAAATATGAAAATGTTTTGATTTTACGTATTAGTTATTCATCAATCTCTAAAAACTTTTTGTATGTCTATTTGTGGCGTGCATATTGTATCTATGTTTTGTGTGTATTCACTGTTTCATGAATGTCTGAAACCCTAGAAAACTGTGTATTTTAATTTTCTATGAAAATTATAATTACATATTTGAAAATCATTATTGAATTTTATTTATTCTCCTCAATTCATTGTTCTATAGTATATTCCAGATAAATTTCAAGTAATTTACACAAAAATTTCCAACAATGACAAATACTTTATCTATTTATTTATATACTTATAATTGAGTACATTTGTAATACTACTTGATCCAAGCAATATTTAAAGTAGTTAATATTTATAAATGCTTTACAAAATATTTAACATATAATTCTGTTAGATATGTATTATAACTCTCATTCTACAAGTGAATATACTGAAAATTAGAAATATTAAATGACTAGGACAAGAATAAAGATTAAGTGAAAAAAGTATGCCTCCAAGTCATTTTTGACTTGAACACCCATAATCATTCTTCTGTGCTATGCTACTGATGTCTTCAAATTGGAATGTATCGAGATTTGCATTACCAACAGAAATGGAGTGAGAAAATGCTAGAATAAGATTTAATTTCTATATTAAAATATTGAAAATATTTCTAAAAACTAATATGAAATGTTCATATAAAATAAAAAGAAAGTTACACTCAAGATAGCATCAGTTGGAGGCAGTGGTAGCCAAAATAAAAATAACTTAAAAAACAACAAAACAGATTAAACCTAAACAAGAGAAAAAAAATAGGTCCTGAAAAATAGAATGGTGCTGCCTGGCTCTTCCTTGTCCTCTTCTTATTTTGACCTCTCTTTTTTAACACACAGAGTGTCAAAATATAAGAGAACCTGAACAGAATTAAAGCCAAGGTTCAGAAACCAAAATGAAAATTTTAGATAACAACTTTTCTTTAAGAAAAATATTTTAAATAATGTTGCAGTAAACATGGGGTGCCTATATCTTTTCAAATTTGTTTTTTGGATTTTTTCAGATAAATACCCAGAAGTGAAATTGCTTCTATTTTTAATTTTTTGAGGAACCTCCATACTGTTTTCTATAGTGGCTGCAACCAATTTTCAATTCCACCAACAGTCCATGAGAGTTCCCTTTTCTCTGCATCCTCACCGACACTTGTTGGTTTTTGATTTATTGATAATAGCCATTCTGACAGATGTGAGATGATATCTCATTGTGGTTTTAAGTTGCATTTTTCTGATGATTAGTGACTTTGAGTATCTTTTCATGTCTATTGGCCATCTATATGTCCTCTTTGGAGATATGTCTATTTAGGACATCTGCCCATTTTTTAATTAGATTGTCTGTTTGTTTCTTTTTTTGGTATTAAATTGTGTGAATTCTTTATTAATATTGGATATTAACTCCTTATTGGATGTATCAGTGGTGAATATCTTCTCCCATTCAATAGGCTGTTTTTCATTTTGTCGACGGTTTCCTTTGCTGTGCATTATCTTTTTAGTTTGATGTAGTTCTATTTGTTTATTTTTTATTTGGTTTACCTTGCCTAAGGAGATATATCAAAAAAAATGTCAGAGAGTTTACTGCCTGTATTTTCCTCTAGGAATTTTAATGTTTCAGGTCTTAAATTTAAGTCTTTAACTCATTTTGAATGTATTCTTGTATATGGTGAAAAAAGTGGTCTAGTTTCATTTTTTGTGTGTGTATATCCATTCAATTTTCCCAATGCCATTTATTGAATAGACTGTTTAAGTGTTCATCAATAGATAATTGGATAAAGAAGATGTGGGGCATATATACAATTCAGCCACAAAAAGAATGAAATCGTACCATTTGTGACAACATGGATGGACCTAGAGGGTATTATGCTAAGCGAAATAAGTCAGACAGAGAAAGACAGATACCATATTATTTCACTTATATGTGAAATCTAATGAACAAAATAAATGAACAAACAAAATAGAAACAGACAGACATATAGAAAAAAACTGATGGTTGCCATATGGAAGGAGGGGTTAGAGGGTTGAGTAAAAAATGTGGAGGGATTAAGAAGCACAAATTGGTAGTTACAAAATAATCACTGGGATGTGAAGTCCAGCATAGGGAATATTGTCAATGATATTGTATTAACTATGTATGGTGTCAGGCGGGTATTGGACTTATCAAGAGAATCACTTCATAAATTATATAAATGTCTAACCACTATGCCATACAGCTGAAACTAATATAAAACAATTTTAAATGTCAAATGTAATTGAAAAATAAAAAAAAATATTTTAACTAACTTGTAGGAATGAAATAATTTTGCAAACTAATATTTAAGAATATTTATAGAAGTCTATTAGAAGAAAATAAAATTTTTGCTAATTTAGTCAAAAATATTAAAAAGTTAATATTACAACACAATTCAAAATAAACCTCAACCTACTAAAGTATATATATTTGCCCATTTCTGTGTTTTGGTTTTCAAAAATGATGTGCTTAAATAAATGACCAGTACCTATATTGCACCTGAAAATCACAACTTTAAACGAAGAATTTAAAGTTGACTAGAGCTCGTACTTGGAACGTATCTTGTAATCTGTGCATGACTGTTATAAAATATATCATAAGATATTGACACTTTTCCAACTTAAAGTGGTGCCAAATTTTCCTGGAGCAAGTTGTACTTGTAAACACCAATCATTTTTACAACACTTTATATTATCAAGTGCTGGCACTTGTGACCCAATTTGTTTAAGCATTATTTTGAATCACATCAAATAAAAAGGGCATATTTTCAAAGACAACATTCTAATGCCAAATACAACCAACGCTTATTTATTTCTTCAGGTGAAAGGTTCAGGGTCAAATAAAAAATGCAATTACTTTTTTTTCCCCTTCTAAAACCTATTGTCATCAGATTTTCAAAGTTGCTTTAATTGAAAATGCATTATGTAGGGCCAGAGAATGTTATTATTATATGCCCCTAGTTAAACTGAGACAAACAAAACTATCGCAAAATGCTGTCTTGTTTTTTTCCTTTGCAAATGCTATTGTCAGATTTACAAATCTTGATTTGATTTTTTAAAAATGCCAAACCAGTAACTCTTATAAATATTGACACTTGATTAAATTGACTAGTGTATATTTATTCCAAACTTCCTGCCTTTATAAAGTATTATTATCTCCGTAGATATCATACTCTGATATTTGTTTCATAATTTAACCTGATGCTTAGGAAAAAAAGAAAATAACTTTTCAAGAAAAGTGTTTCCAAAACCACTGGCTCTAGCTTATAACTTAAAAATTATTTGTAATAATAAATTCTGATTTACATTCAAGGCAGGAGTTCTTAGGGGAAAAAAGACAGACTTGCTACAACACAGTAATCTCTCCAATCAATCTTTCCATAATTTTACTCTCTGAAATGATATGCAAATTATGTAAGCACACATGCTGCTTAGAAATGGATCAAAAATCAAACTCAAACATGCAGAATCCCCAGGTAATAAATTCATGGCATTTAGCTGAAAATAATCTAATTTACCTAATAAAAACAATAATGAAATACAATAGTGACACCCATATATTTGCCTTGATCAGTTCTGTTCTGATTTCTTCCTGATTATGAAGAAGACTCACATACTTCTAAAGACAGATGTTAGCATCTTTATTTTATCGTTACATAAATTCATTGGAACACCTAGGCCCTAATAGAAGACATCTACCAGTGCCACAAAAACCTAACTGAGCCTCCTTGATATTTAATGTGCAGCTTTCACCAACAGATAATATGCCTAAGTTTTGAGTACTTAACAAATATAAACATCAACCTAAATGAAAACTAATATAACAACTCATTTCTGTGTCATTTTTCTTACATAGTATTATTCTTGATTTTTTTCTCTACAATAGCCAGAGAATTTTTTCTTGCCTCTATCTCCAATTTCAACTCTGTTCCCCCAAAAAACATATACTCAAAACACATACATGTGAAATCACCTGAGAAGAGGATACTATCCGACAGCCAGTGCTTACTTACCACCAATATTTTAAAGTCACTCTAAGTTTTATTGAACATTGTTTAGGAAACATCAGCCAATGTTTAAGAAATCTTTTTCATTTCTTTAACTGTGGCAGTATATCATTTTTATATGGTTTAAAACTAACCAATCTGGATTTAAACATAGAGAAAATTGCCTAAGCTAGGTTTATTTTTTTAGTAGCAAATATACTTTTATTTCTATCCATGAAATGACTTAATGCTATGATTCTCTAGATTTTTACTGTGAAAACAACAATAATACTTACTATATTCCCTCGAATCATCTCCCAAGGTAGTCTCACTGCTTTCCAGACAAAACAGCTGAGGCTCAGAGAGGTTTAGCAGGTTCCCAGGGCCACAGAGCTATGGGTGGCACAGAACCAGGATTGAAATCTGGACCTATGGGTCTATAAATCTCCCACTCTTAAGGTCCCATGGGTATTAATTAGGTCAGCTTTGCTTTTTTTAGAGTCAGCCTAAATAAGAGATATATTAACAAAGTAGTGCTGGGAACAATATAATTAGGCTGATCAAAAAATAAGCAAGAGCAGTGCTCATTATCAGGCTTTGAACACAGCTTCTTTCTCTCTAGCAATGCAGCTTAAAACAATGGCAAAGTTTATTTATAGAATGATTGATTTTATACAGCTAATGAAAATTCATAATTTGACAAAAAGTATACAAATAACACATTTTTTCTTTGTAGGTTTTTTCTTTAGAATATTGAATTAATTATGATATAAAACTGCTTGAGATGGAAAAAAATCAAAAGATATAAAATGATCAAACGAGACTGAGTTTACTCTCAATGGATTTGACAGGTGACTAGTCTGCTGTGAGAAGTTAAAAGTATTATATCTTTGTAGATTTATTGCTTACCAAGTGTAGATATAGAAAATGCATTTTTGGCCTTTGGACTTTTCTAAAATAATTTATATCTATAGAACATCTCTGCCAAGAAATGTTTTATAAGGAAAATGAACGAATACAAATTAGGTTCATCCATCATTAAATTTAAGACTTGATGCACCTATAGTCTTAGTTCACATGATATAGCACTTGATTGTGAAATAAAATAAATGTATGGAATGTAAAGTTGCAAAGACTACATACAAAATATCTCATCACTTTTTTTGTCAGTCAATGTAGTTATATGTATTTTTAAGTCTACCTATATGCATGTGAAACATTTTTACATATTCTGAATGCTCTGTACTTTAATAGCTTTCCCTTATTAAAACTTTTTTAACTTGTGAAAATTATTAAAAATCCTGAATCAATTTACAAACTGAAGGTCAGGTCATCCTAGTAATTAAGATAATCTAAAATGCCTCAAAAAATATTGTTTTATAGTATTTTCCTTTGTTTTCAGTAGAAACAGAAGAAAAAAATACAATTTTATACCTATCACAGCATATGATTACATAATAATTGATACTTTATTTTTATTAACAACATGAAATAAATCACCATTCTGGGTAAAATATTTATGATTACTCTCTTTTTATCATTATTGTTTCATATAAAATTAGTCCAGTGATAGAGAATATTTTTTCCCAGTAATTTTGCATACATATTATTCTAATAGCTTCCAGTGGATCCACTTGAGTGACCAATGGAAAGGTTAAGCTGGAATAAGAGAAAGCATTGCAACTAATTAATATGTCAGAGGAGTATAGCTCAAGCCAAAAGAGTTAATGAAGCTTGCTAAGGACACATGTGGGCCTTTTGTAACACAGGCCTGACTGTACAGCCTAGTTAGGTTAAATTGTCTGTCAGTTACTGGCCAGTTGGCCACCACCTGGCTGCCTAGGCTACTCTTTCTCCCCATTCCCAACAGCCCTCTTCTCAGCTCTCAATGGCAAGCTGCTGCCACTAAATATCTAGAAACCTCTGACAAGGTTTGGTCACACAATGGGCTCCTGACATGTGAATGAAGGGCCAGGGCAATATTCTGAATAGGGAAGATTTTCCCCCTTTAAACTCATAATGTTCACAACACCCATAAAAGAAAAAAGCCCATCTTTGGTGTCAGGCCATTAACATTTGTAATAATATGCTAATAACCTCCTAGATTACTTTCAGTTTCCAAGGACATTTAAATACATGCATTGATAGCTTTAAACTTAAAGGAGGTAGTGGGAGAAGAAGGGGCAGTTGGTTATGGAAGAGGAAGAAACAAAAAGCGAATGGGAGAAACTGCAATCTAGTTCACAGAAAACTAATTTAAAATTCCTTCCACCCAAACAGAGGGTTTCTGTCTATGGAAAGATTATAGTCAGGCTTACGCAATGCCATGAAGGACATGTTATTAGTGACGTGCACATCTCCGTGGGGCTCCTGATTCAAACTATTTTTAAGTCCAGGCATGAACCTTCTGTGGTTTTGTGTTGCTCTTCTTTCAACTGCCTCCTTCAGGAGGATTTCCACAGCATTCCAGGTAGAGTCTTGAACATCTGCCCTGATAACAGACATTTTCTTTTTTTAAAGATTGTGAAAAATAGTATCACAAGAAAAAAATATGAAATTGTGGAAACAGGCCCTGTCTGCCTGAGGTTGTACCTGAAGCAATTAAGAAATTAGTGAACAATCCTAAATACTTATAAGAGCTGTTTTCTTCCCCATTATTTTATCATTTACCATTTTCATAGAATAAAACAAATGTGAGAGGCAATTTGCAATATTATGTCTTAACACATTCTTTCAACATAAGCCTCAAAATTAAGTATCATTTTGTGTTATCATAGGGAAAAAAAACTCTATCATATACACCATCTGCTACATTGCATGTCAGAATTCATTGCTTCTGCCTTAAAGAAAGACAGCAACTCTTTCTTTAGTGCTGGTTAGTTATTCAATCAATTTGAAAAATTACTGTTCCCACAGATTTCAGTATTGGGTTGTTGCCATGAAATTGAATCTGCCTGACTCAGTGAGAAGAGGCATTTGAAAAATATGATGTGCTCATTTTTAATTCTGTCACAAGAAACTTGACAGAAATAGGTAAGCCTCTTGTATAATATTTTACTTTATTTTAGTGAGTAAATGCTTCCTTCTTTATAGTTTTACATAGCATTTTTATATTTATAAATTTGAAACATCAAATTCTGCATGTAGTACAAAGGCTTATTTGCGCCAATCTACAAATATGTGACCATGACATGATACTAAACAGAACCTCTTTGTAGGTTCAAATCTGTTAAAAAGTTTTTCTTCCCTTACCCAGCTAAGCAAAAGTATCAGAATGTAATTCTTGAAACATGGTTATGAAAAGTAAACATTTGCTTTTCATGCTGTAAACAACTTTTATTTTAATGAGGTCTCAGACAAGTGAACTACTGAACTTAATTCTAGGTAATAGTAACAAAAATAACAATAGTAATACACATTCATATATTAATTTAACACATATATTTTATTATAATTGAGATTTAGGATTGCTCTTCAGATCCCATGGTTTATCCTCATGTTCTATCTTCAGTAGAAGAATTGTCACAGGGGACACAGAAGAAACTGTAGAAGAGACCAGTTTATATGCCATCAGCTCCTTGGGCACACTTTTCCCCCAAATTGTGTGTATTCAAAGGACCACTGCCAGGGTATTGCTATTACATTCTTATCAACACGAAGAGTCAAAGTAAGGTATTCTTGAAGGTTTGGGTCCAGTATAATCTAATGTAATAAATGACTTATGAAGAAAATAAAATAAACTAAGCCAAATATTTCCATGTTTCAACTTTAGTAATTCTACTTCTGTGAACTCTTTCTTTGCGAGACTATAGTCTCAATATTTGAGTTTGTTGACTTCCAAAATCAGTCACTTGACTCTTTTTCTATCACCACCAATAACCTTACGGGATACCCTAGTTAACGACATCCTTTAGGAAAGGGGGAATCAATCTTATAATTTCTATCAGAAAACGTGAATCAAAAACCAAAGTTAAGGTTATGAAGTGACATTTATATCTCAGTAAAACATTAGCTGTATTTGTTTTTTAAATCAAAGATTAAAATAGCAAGAGAACTAACGGGAGACAATTCTTTTTTGATGGCCTTCGTCATTATGCAAAAACAGCTTTTCTTTTTTTTTTTCAGGAACACAGCATTCTGAACGATGCACAGAAAAATTTGATGATGCACAGAAAAATTTGATAATACACAGAAAAACTGTCATTTTTTTGTCTTCCTTTAGTATAAGAATTATGTAAAATAATTGTTTTGTGATATACAATAATCAAGTGAGTAGATATATTCTATGTGCATATTGTTTAAGATTGCAGTTTATCCGATATATAAAAAGTAAGATTATTTAAAGAATATTGTCATAGTTAAAAGTAATAAAGAATAATATAATTGGATTAGACAGTATATCAGAAGCATAGCTAATATACAAATAGTGTACATAATATAAAGCTATATATATATATATTTTAACCTAAAAATATATTTATGGCATATATAAGAAAAAGTTATGCTATTTTCATTGTAAGTTTGGATGTTTTCAGATTTTATTTTAAAATAAAGAAAATAACATATGCAAGTAGCAGAGTGATAATATTAAATTAGTATAGATTTCAAAGAGTGTCTGGAAATTCTATTTTTTTAAACTTTTAAATTATTTTTTGATTTCAGGGAAAAAAATAAAACTAATTTTGCATTCAGGTGACCTAAATGGGCTGAAGCTTTTTACCTAAACAAAGATTGTCTGGCTGTTTGTCCAAACCTCCAGCCAAGAGGCAATTGTTGTCTCCAGACAGAGACAATTGTTGGTGTTTATTCTACTGAAAAATGTGAATATATTGCATTTCTGAGTATTTGCTTAATTAAGGAAAGAGCATTATATAATCTATACACAATGAATTAAAAAGATAGATCTCTTAAACTCTTTTCTTTAATGTTTCTGCTAGTTTTATTTTCTGATAGTACACCAGAATTACTCAACATTTCTATTTCAACACTTTTATATATTATAATCTTTGAAAATTATTTTATATATTATCATATAAAAAGATAAGGTTTATTTGCCTAGCAATAAGAAATCAGCATGTAGCTAAATATGCAGTTTGTTCTTACTTTCTAAAAAATTGTGTAGAAAAAAATTACTAAGCCTTCTTATTTGTTAATTATTTAAAATCTCTCTCCTTCAAAAATCATGGTATTTAGTTTATTATCAGTATTTTTTTTTTTACTTAACTATAGTTTCGATCTGATATACTAAACTCTGAAAGACTTTCCATGAAATGAAAATTTAAAGGAAGTTTCTTAATTACTGTGAAATTATATTTTGTTTATATTTACCATAGTTCCAGCTCTCAACATTAAGCATGCAAATATTAAGTACAAATAAATAAGGAATTTAGAAGTTTTATAGCAACAAATGTTTTGTTTTCATTTTTTTTTGGTTTGTTTTTAATCATAGTCTCTTCTAATGATTGAAATCTTTAGAGAATGACTTAAGAAACCATCTATGAAAATCACACACACACACACACACACACACACACACACACACACACACACACGAAAATCCACAGACTTACTGCTTTTAGAGATCCAATAACAAAATACCACAGTTGCCAAAGTTATCTGCTTCCTATCAAGACCCATGTTTGGCACAAAAAGTATTCAATTCATTCATCATTGTCAATGCATGAGTACACTAATTATTTCAAATTGTTTCCTCAGCCAGAGGTCTAGGACAAATCAGGCTAGCCAAAAATAGCAGTTATGAATAATTATGCATAATTTACCTCAAGGCCTAAACCAGTCTATCATTAAAACTTTTACTTGCCACACTATGATCTCTGTTAATTGCAAACTTTAAAATTAGTTCAAGGTTGTCTTTTTATCCACTGCCAACCTCAAACCCTTTTCCTAGTGACTTTCTGGTACTTTGAACACTTCAAATAAAATGTTATCAGATTTGCGTAAAGAATATATGTTTATTTTATATTATATATATATATATATATATATATATATATATATGTTTATATATATGTTTATATATGTGTGTATATATGTATATATGTATATACACATATACATATATATACATATACATATATACATATATACACATATACATTTATAATGAAAGATAAAAATTAGTGGAGAAAGTATTGCTCCCACCTTTTGCCATGTTGTTCACAAATAGTATAAAGATGAGGGGTTAGAAGTCAAAATATGGTAATGACCTAACTGTGGGTATTCTATCCTGTTGAAAAAAAAAGAAAGCTTTACAATGTGCGAATATTTCTCTTCAATGTCATTAGTCCTCAGACAATCACTATACTTTCTTGAGGAAGGAATCCTTGACATTCTGTTGTTCATTAGAAAGTCTACAGTGTACTTTGAATTTGACCTTTATTTAAAACAAAAACTGAAACACTCATGTCTTTTACCACTGATGTGAGGATTTCTAATAATTATAAATATTTCCAAGTATGTAGTAACTATAATACTCAAATGAAGAAAATGCATTTTAATTTCTATTTATTTTTTTGATGCTATTTCTCCCCATACAGGAAGAATGTTATGAATAAATGTCTTTCTTATCCATCTTCATTTCTCCCCCTATACCCTATCCATGCAGTATTTTGTAGTTACACTTTAAATACACTTCTTATTTAAAGAAGAAAAAAAATTAAAGAAAAAAATAAATGTGATATTTTAGATTATCTGTCCTTCACTTTTCCAACTTTACTTAAATTTAACCTTTTTTCTTCAGACCCTTGAGATTTAGGCCATGAAGATATATGTCACTAAACTGCCATTCCCTTGAATTATTTTCTTTGCATAAAACAAAAGATGCTCCATTTCACCTCAGACACATTTTTGAGGAGAAATGAGCCAATTTGTAGGAATGTTTTTCCTGGCTATGACCTGTCAGATAAATGTCCCACTCTACCTCTTTTTAATAATACATCAGACTTACTAGATTTCTGTGCTTGTGTTTTGTGTTGTTTGTTAAATGATGCTCTCAGAGAATTACCCACTCTAGGCACCCCTTCAGTAATATCAGGTCAAAGTATGAGCTCTATTTGAGTTCTCGCTGAATAAAATATTTTGAGAGTCTGAAGCTTCTGATGAAACACTGCTTTAGAAACTGGTTACAAGTAGATAGTTCATTTGAGTTCATTCTAAAATATTTTGAGAGTCTGAAGTTTCTGATGAAGCACTGCTTTTGAAACTGGTTACAAGTAGATAGTTCTAAAAAACATAAGAAAAATGGAAAGCAAATCAAGAAAACTAGTGAATTTGGGGAAGAAAAGGAGAAAGCCTAGAGATAGAAGATGATCGATTTGTCTTGAATAACCCAAAGAACTCTGTTGTTTTTATTGTTGGTGTTGTTTTTATTGTTGGTGTTGTTTTTAGTCTTTTTTTTTTTTTTTTTAATGAAAGAGAACCTTGTAATATAACTGTTATGATGGTAGCAGAGTGAAAATCAGAAACCAGTAGTTATTATATCTTATATGATTCCGTGTCCTTTCAAGGGTTACAGACATATCCAACACCTGTCTGGCCTCGCAGTGTGCCTCAGTTACTTCAAGCAAAAATGTACTGCATGAGTACATTTTGTTTTTGATCTCAGAAATCTTATAATTTGGTGAATAATTTAAAAAAAACAAATAAATTACTATCATAAATAATTACAAATTGTGATAAATTATATGAGGGAGAAGATAAAGGAAGAAATAGAAGATAACAAGGATGATTGCTAAGCCTACCTCAGACAGCGGATCAGGGAATTCCTGACATTTAAGCCAAGAATTAGACCTACAGAATGATGAGATGGAGATCTTATGGTGATTGAACACAGGATCTGGAGTTAGATCATGGGAGTTTTATTTCTGCCACTTTTTTCGCTATTAATTAGGCTTTGGGCAAGTTATTTAATATCCCTGGTGTCAATTTCATCATCTGTAAAAGGAAGATGGTGATAGTATCTAAAACCACAGGGTGAACCACATTTGAAAAGCCAGAAGAAAGTGTTCTGGGAAAATGAAAACACAAGAATGAGAGCCCTAAAGCTTGAAAGCATTGGGTGCTTCTGAGAAACTGAAAGTTGGCCGGTGTGACCACAGCATAATCTGGCAGAGATAAAGTTTGAGAGTGGTGGGAGCTGTATCATCCGAGGCCTAGTCAACCTTGGAAACAAGTCTGGATTTTGCTTGTTGTGCAAAAGCTGATGTTTGCTGTTTATTCAGAAGATGTATATGTAAGTATTCAAGATAATGGAGGGTAGAAAGGGACCATACGAAAAGGGGTCTTTCTTTTTTCTCCCTGAAAGTGATAATATTAAAATTTAAGCAAAGATTTAACAGAAAATGTGTGTTTTAAACAGATCACTTTGACTTCAATATGGAGCTTTTAAAAAGGAAAGATAAGAGGAAGAGCAGTGACATTTTTATAACATGCATGAGAACAGTTAAGAGATGGTGGTCTGGACCATGGTGGCAGCATTGGGGGGCTAAAGAATTTGAGCAATTTGAGGTGGGCTTGCATTACACACATCTATTAAAAAACATTTTTATGAAAAGGATTATTTTCTTAGAGAAGACTTTATATGTTGATAATACACGTTGGTGACCTTGTATACTATGATGTTTTATTTTAATTCTGAAGATAAAGTTTTGAGGATTAGCTAAGGCACTGGAAAATTGTCTTATTCTTAAATGAAGTTTCTTTGTTTTCTCCTCTGCTTTCCCATTATAGTTAGAAAGAATACTAGATTTACTTTCCCATGGATCCCAGGGGGATTGTTTAGAATGTCGAATTGGAATCACTTAAAGAATGTCTCCTGTATTAATCTGTTTTATGTTGCTAATTCCTCACTGATTAGAATTAGAAGTGACAGAAAGATTATAAGGACCTCCTGCAATGAAATCTTTAAAAAACCAAGTTTCTAAAGTATAACTTTCTAAAGTATAAGTATATGAGAACCCCAAATCAGTAGTGTTGCACTCGATGACTTTTTATTTGAGTAGTACTACCAATGGTCTCTCTGTAATTGTGTAAAGAAAATTCCATTTAAAGTACCCTAATTATTGTCAGTATATTTTGTCTATTAAATGTGTTCATTTAGTCCCTGAGATATACTCCATGGTTATCCTGCTGGGTTTTCTGAGGCATTAGCATACCAGCATACAGTCTATTAGCACCAATTTGATGCTCTCAGGAGAGCAAATGGGAAGAAATGCACATGCTTTCATTGAATAATCTGGAGATCACTTCCTTTGCCTAATTAATATTTTCCATGAAAGAAAAGGATCATAAAGGCATCTAGAATTTTGTGTTGAAAATTTTGGGTAAGTCAGAGGAAGTCAGAAAAAATTAATGGGATTCAACCTTGAAAGAAAGCATGCATGGAAGCAGATCTAATGAACAGGAGAAGATGCAATGGCAAGAATCAGGAAGGGTTGGGTGTGGAATGAATTTGCTAAGGAAAATGTCCCTTGACAAAGATTTCTTAGCTGATTCAAGCAATGACATACATGATACAAAAGTTCCTTGGCTTATTTTTAGGTTGGATTTTTCTAGGCTGTTTGGCATGTCTACACATCTCTAGATCAATTACTTTTCTCTGCTGCTTTCTGTCTTATGTGTTACCACTGTCTGAAAAATTCAACATTATCACTAAATTAATTTGAGGTGTTTCTATTCCTTTGATACCATTTGATATCATTTTCTACCCTGGATGGTGCTCTTAACTGCTTATTTCTCCACCCCAAACCAGGCACAGTCAGATGCTAAGGGTCCCAGTCTTTAATCTGCCCCTAATACACCTAGATGAGCTCACCAAACTTCTCTTACTCACCTCGAATAGAGAATCTTTTACTTTAGAATGAGTTTTTGTGTGTCTCTCCTTCCTAGTCCATTAATATTGGAATGAAAACTTATAGGTTGTCCTCTCAATTGATTCTAATTTGTTCAAGAACATTGCATTTTCTTCTGTGCTATGCCCCTGTAGTAGATACTCATAGCCCATGTCAGAAACCAAGAAAATTAAGGTCTCCCAAATTCCAAGGGTAGATTTTGGATACCCACAACTGTTTCTACTGAGAGTATTTGAAGTTTTTATTCTTGTCTTTCCACAGAAGTACAGTAGGTCCTCTGTATTTGTGGGTTCTGCATCCTCGGCTTCCACCAGCAGCAGATCAACAATATTCAAAAATAAAGTTATGTTGTTGCTGATATGTACTATGTAGGTAGGCCTATGATGTCTGCATCTATTGAACATATACATGCTTTTTTCTTGTTATTATTCCATAAACAATACAGTATAACAACTATTTACATAGTATTAGGTATTGTAAGTAATGTAGAGATGATTTAAAGTATACAGGAAGATGTGTGTGGGTTGTATGCAAATACTATACTATTGTATGTGAGGGATTTCAGCATCCAAGAATTTTGGTATCCATGAGAGAACCAGAATCAGAACCCTGTAGATACCCAGAGATGGCTCTATACATTAGAGAGGAAAGAAACTCACAAAAATTCTACATTTCATTCTTATATCATGAGAATATAACACTTACTTGGCATTATAAGATATAATGTAATCTATAATATCATATATATTAATATAATATAAAACAGAGATAGCTTAATGAATCAGCAGCCATAAAAAAGAGATGTTCTGGAAAAGTTTTCCTATGCCATTCCTGACTCGACTCTCCTACCAAAAAAAAATCCAAGTATTATACTTGAAACTAAAAGTTAATCAAGTTATCATTTTTGTTATTATCTTTTATAAATTGTCACTGTTGAATGCTCACTATTTTACTGAGCTAAATTCTTTAGATAAAATATACTATTTAATTTGTGTAGAAACCTCATGAAATAAACATTATCATTTTATATTATAGGTGGAGAAACTGAAGCTTACATTGAATAAGAGGCAGTGTGGCAAGAGTTAAGTTTAAGTCTACCTGATTCCAAAACTGTATCCACTCTAATTTGGCTCATTAATTGTTCTCATGATAAAATTAAATACCTCTGGTAAACTTAAGCTTTGATTTTTTTTTAACTAGTGTAAATAATCTTTGGAGTGACTGTGTTAGTACATAGGGATTGACACTGCAACTCACCACCCACTTCTTCATTGAAGAACTTCTTCATTGAAGGACTTGGTGCAGGCAGACAGCATATTTCAGCTCCTTCAGAGGCTGCCTCTGTTGCAGAGAGGAGCCAGGCCAGATCTCATGCCCTTCCCAGGTGGCAAACCCAGTAACTGATCATGCAGGAATAATGAGACCTGGCCATCGCAGCCCAATTCAAGCTAACTCTAAAAGACCCTTACAGGTCCTGTACTCTGGGATGGGCCAAGACCCCTGCTAGTCCTGTATCCTAATTCCACTTCTCTTTCTGCCCACTTCTGCTGTCTTCTCTTTTCCACAGGTATGGATCCCCAAGGCACTTTTTAATTAATAGTCAGCATTCTAAACTCCTTCTTAGAGTTTGCTTCTATGGAAACCCAACTTACAAGGATGGACAAAGAAAGAGAGACTGGAGATGTGATTTCTTGGCAAGAGAGGAGTAAGGAAAGTTACAAAGCAAATCATGTTTTTTTTTTTTCAAATGGGACTTCTCAAAAATTTTAAAATATTACTGTGTTATTATGAATTTGTTATGAATCTGGAAGGAGACATGATAAGTAGCATCATATAAACCTACTTTACCTTGTTTAAGATTTTAATCTTAACTTTTTTTTGGAACAATACACACACAGCCTTTTGATGAACAAATTTGGGAATTCTGGAACAAATAAAATAGTCAACCAATAAATGTATGTTTTCAAAACCTCACCAACTTAACGATTGTACCCTGAGAACCTCAAGACGAGGTCTTACATTTAGAAACCGTGTAACCTCTACTATTAGCACTGAAGGCTATGCTCAGTGAAGGGGTAGAGTCTATGATGCCATTTCCACTTCTTGGGTAAGCATTTAGCAAAAGGATTTAGAACATCTGTAGTCAAGCTGTTTAGGTTTAAATCTTGTTTCTTAAATCCATTTGCTTGTTGTATGACCTTGAGTAATTTATTTACCTTCGTTGTACTTTAGTTTTCTCATCAATAAAATAATGGAATGTGTCTCATAGGGTTACCATGTGGTTTAAATTAATTTATATTTGTAAAGTATTGGTATATACTGAAATACATAGTGTGTGATAAATAAATAGGTAGACAAACAAAAACAAACAAATAAACAAATAAATGCAGAGCCTTTGTCCTGAGTTAGGTAGAAAGGGCTCACTACCATCAGGCCTTTTTGACACCTCGGGCTTTTCTCTGTCAACCTTATTTAAAATTTCAGCCTTACCCATAGACCCTCCTTATCTGCCTCCCCTGTTTAATTTTATTTTTTAAATTTTCTTCCATAGCATATGTCACCGTATAAATATCATATGTATTATTAATGTTGTTCGTTGTTTAACTTGCCCTCTCCCAAGAGTTAAGTTTTCTCTTTGTTTACCACAGCACCTCCAGAGACATGTAGAGGCAACTCCTGGAATTAGTTACCTGTAGGATAATCCTGAAATCAATATGTGTACATCATCAGTCCCCAGAGGGTTTCATCTCTGCTTCTTGGTCCCCTGGCCTGGTTTTTATTCCCCCAATATTACCCTTTTACAGCAGCCATCTGCTTGGAGCAGTATGGTTAGTTAGATAATCATGAACTTAAGCATATATTCCAGAACCCAAAGGAAATCGGAAAAAAAACCCACGAAAAAGAAAAGTGATATTCTATGCAACTTGTTCCTCTTCCTTTTCCATCAACTTTGTAAGAGATCTGGTTTTGTGAAAGAATATCATAGGAATTTGCTACAGGTGTTATGGATAACAGCTGAAGTATGAGAAAGGGTGCCTGTTAATAAAGGTCAAATAGAATTTGTTTTAATTTATCAAGCTTAAAGATTATTTGAAAGCCCCATTAAGAAATAGCTGGAAAATTCTTTTTAAATGAAGGCATTTCTTTTTTCTTAATTTTTCTGAAGTAAAGCTTGGGAACAAGTGATTTAATCAGAAAAGGTTGGAATTCAGTTGGCCAAGACTGGGACATGGGATCACACCACCTTAGTGTCCTGGCTTTTATCCCAGTAGAAACCTTCACTTCATCACAATTTCAATCATATATATCTACAAACCAGAACTGTCCATGAAAGTTTATTCTATTCCTTCAGCATTTGCACTCTACACATTAAGAGTCAGACACCTTGTTTCTGCCACATTATCTGGCTTCATTTGTGCGCTGATGCTGTGTCAATTTTGAAACCTGTCCAGGCAATGAGAGGTGTCCTGTTTTCTGTCCTAGGCCATCTGGCTGCCCTTATTACAATTTGTTTAGGGGAAAAAAACGTAATGGACATACAGGAATATAAAGAGAAAAAGAAAAGTGATGATATCAAAAGTACTCAGAAAAACATACATTTAGCACTTTTAAAGTCTACTTATTTTTTTTTAAATAAAAATATGCCTCTCTTTCTGGCATTATGATATCATCTTTTAGCTTTTGCATGCTAACTGGTTTTGATAATCGGCCAACTAAGTTCACTTTTATTTTTGCCTAAGATAAGAAATACATTTTTTCATTACAGAAAAGGAGGAAGAAAATAGCACACACTAGAAAGCCAGACCCTGAAGTCTTAACTCACAGTGGAATAAAAACACAAACACAATAGATTATATTTTCTACCAGTTTCTCAGACATCTGATATTGGTACGTTGTCTTAATTTTACCAAAGGTACACCAAATTATGCCCTCCTCCCTTCAGAATAAAAGAAGCACTATATTCTAAACAAATTGCTTAAAAAAGAACTATTTATTGGAGATCAGTTAAATATAAGACTATTTGCTCTTTATTTTATAACACACAATTTTTGCCAACTTCATTTACTTTCTTCTTGTTTAGTATAAAGAAGTCCTGGATTTCTAACATCCAAATAAGCCAGATGTGAGGAACACCCAGATACAAAGGAAGTGTTTCACAGAAAACAAAACTCACATGAAAGCAGTTAAGACTTCTTTAGACACCATTTCTCTATCCTGAAAAGTCTACTAGTCATTCATCTTGTCCTGATAAGATATTTAATACTCATGTTTTTGTTTGTTCATTCATAAAGTACTCTTGGACTTGCATATAAACTGTATTTTCTTCCCAACAGCCTCCAGTAAATACATCTCTTCTAATGACCAAGTTGACTAGTTTAACAATCATCACACTGTTCATCACATAAAGATTGTTCTTTCTTTCTTCCTTCTTTTTTTTTTGGATATGTACAATCTGTTTCTTGTAAAGTCGAAACAAGGTTGTTTTCTCATGTTGAAAGAACTGACAGCCGTAATTACTCCTAGCACTGCAGCAGGACTACACTCAACTACATACTGTATAAACTACGAATCTGTTCAATGTTTTTTCAAAGATGAGAAAGAGTGATCTCAAGAAAGAAATCACTAAAGCTATATTTTCACTCTCAACCCTCGATGACAGGTATATGAGATTTTAATAATTTAAACCTGTGAAAATATAACTAAAACTCATTGTTTTTGTTTTTGTTTTTGTTGTTGCTTTTACAGATAAGAAAGTACTGATTCTTTCCCTTTTCAGAATTTCCACAATTAACAATGCAAAAGTAACCCTTAAAATCAAAAGTGATTGCTATTGTAGGTAATTTAATCTGAAATCTTATTCAAAATTTTTGTTTTCTCTCTCATCTGTAGTAGCATCCTTCTGGTTAACATCATACTTGAAAATAATACAATTTTTAAAAGCTGAAATGAAATAATATACATAATATATATTGTCAGCACTTGGCGCAAAGTAAGCACTTACTAAATGCAACTTGATAATCTTAACATAACTAGAAAAAGCTATTTTATATGTTTTCTGAACTTTAAGAAATCTGTTTTATATGACAGATATTGGGTGAAACCATAGTTACAATTTCAGATTGTCTCTAAGCTATTAAAATTGGAGAATACGCAAAATCATTATTCATATTTTAGAATACTGCTCATTATCTATAAATTTTATATACATTTCTGTTTCCTACTAGTTCCAAAGCTCTTTAAACCTGAGAATTATATCATATATTCATTTTATCCTAGTTAATGTACAATACTATCAGACAAATGCAGTGAGTGCTTAATAGATGTCACTTTGAACAGACTTCCAGAATTCTTTAATAAAATTTTATCTGTAGGAAACAAACAAAACTCTTCCAAGCCTTTTAATTTTTTTTCTAAACTGTGTAGATAAAAGCATCAAAACAGAATGATGAAAATTATATGTAGCTTTCTGGTTAAGCATACAACTAAAAAGCAGATAAGAATATTATTTGTGAAGATAAGCTTTTAAGATAAAAGCTATTCTTTTTAGCTCAATAAAGAGAAAATGAATATATAATAATTTATTCCATAGTTACCTAGGGTTTAAAGCTTATATATCAAATTTTGTTGATACATTGTACTTAAATTAATTAGTCATGTTTTACAATTACTGTTTCTCCACAATCATAATCATTTTATATATGCTCTTAGATATTTTTGTGTGGCTTGAAGAAATTGGCCTACTGAGCATATCTTTTATCTTTGAATGAAACATATAGATAACAGCCTAATATCCCAAATAAAATATTGAGTTTTAAAGCGCTATTCTTTTTAAACCATTTATTCTGAAAACTTCATATTGGGCAAAGTCTTTTGCCCAATATATCAATTATAGACAACTGTTCACAAAATGGCTACCAAATAATCAATTTTTTTACATAATTTATAAAATTAACTTTAGTTTGATCAAAGGATTTAAAATACTTTTTCTTGTAGCCATGCATTAAACAAGCGATCTCAGAAACTAGGCTCCAAACCAGTATTTTCAAAATTGTGAGACAATGATTTTCTGTACTTGATTCACACATCTTCATTAGCATTATATAGGCATATATAGTCCATTGATACTTATAACGTTTTCTGAAGAATTCATAGGGGCAAGATACTTTGTCCTACAGTTATTAATTTACTAATTGTTGAAGCATTCAACAAATATTTATTGAATGCTCACCTTGTGTTAAGCCTTATCCTGGGGGTCCTGAGATTAAATTGGGAAACAAAGGAGCAAAAAAACCCGCCTCCTCTAAAGATAAGGGTATATAATTTGAAAAAATACACTATAGAGAATGTTAGAAGGTATAAGTGTTATGGAAGTAATAAAAATAGGAAGTGCCCCAGATAGTGTTGGGAGTAGGGAGGAAATGAAATTTAAACTAGTGATCAATGCAAGCTTTACTGAGAGATTGTCATTTGAACGGCGCGGGGCGAAGAGGAGGGAAATGAAGGATATGAGACGGGGAACCTCACGTATGTGCTACGTTTGCAGGAAGAAGTAAAAGTAAGTGCTGACACCCAAACAAAAAAGCAGACCTGACTTGTTTAAGGTCACTGTGGAGGTCAGCAAGGATGGAGCAGCATGAGGAAGGAGAGAGAATCCGATCACTAATATCACTGGAGGGAGATGATCTATGCCTTGCAGACTTTGACTTTTCCACTGAGGTGAAAAACCATTGGAAGGTTGTGAGCAAAAGAGTGACATAGTAGACTTAATGTTTTAACAGGATCGCTCTATGTTCAAAATGGACTGTCATTGTATTGGGACAAAGGCAAAAGCAGGGAGCCCAATTTTTATAATAATCCAGGGAAAAAGATGGTAGTATCCTAGCCAGGGTGGTAGCAGTAGAGGTAGACAAAAGTTATATTCTTGATATATTCTGAAAGAAAAGCCAACAAGATTTAGTACCACTGAAAGTGAAATGTGAAAGAAAAGAGTCAAAATTGACTATAAAGTTTTTGGCGTGATCACAGGGAAGGAGGAAGTGGTCAAGAACTAAAATGAAGATGACTACAGATGTATTTTTGTGTTTGGGGCAGAAAGAGAAAGAGAAAATCAGATTTAATCAGTTTAATTTGAGATGGAGATGTTAAGAAGGAATTTGAATATATGAATCTGCAGTTTCAAAAGGCAACAGCAAAATCAATATAAAAGATATCACTAGTGTGAAAGAAATAAGCAGGAGAGCGATCTATCATGATTCCAGTGAAGCGATTATGAAATATTCTCATCTTCTCTCTAATTCATACAAACCCTTCAAGGCAAAGCTGAACTTTCAGTTCTGAAGCCTCTTTCCCTAACCATTCCAGTTCATCATGGATATGTTCATTATTTAAACACCTATAGCTTTTATTTTGTACATATAACTTAGTATAGTTATATAGTTAACATAGAGTGTAGTGGTTATTATAGCTGTGCCTATTTAAATATGCTTTATTGCAATAATCTCTAGTTAGATTTTTGTCCATTCAGTTATTTTAGGTTATAAATATATACTTAATATTTATAAAAATAGACAATGAAAATTTTTAAATACTAAACACTGAACTTAAAGAGACTTTTCTAAACTTACCCAGCAAATTGGTATCGAAAATGCTGGACTTTCCTACTTCGTAATGAATATTTTCAAATTACTTTTAACATATAAACATTACATTCTCTCTTTTATCTAGAAACATACTAACAATTGCTTTTCTCACATTCAATTTTATATTAAAGTTATTCTTATAATCATAAAAATAATATTAACTTTGTACCATATTGTGTTTTGATTCTGCACACACTAACAAAAAAGACTGGACAGGAAATACAAGCATGCTCTTTAGAAAATTATTAAGTTTCTGAAGGTTGAAACAATAAATTAAAAAATAATGTGAATTCCAGTTTTTTATATATAATAGTGTGTATTCCATTAGTCTTCCTTAAAATGTTTAACAGTATGAACATTTTAGGTCTTGAGAATTATTCATAAAAACAGATGAGTAAAATCACCTAGACATCTTGAATGGTCCTGACCTCAAGTTAAAAAATCCATATGTGAAAGGAGGTTGGGGGTGGAGAAGGAGAGTCTGTGTAGTTTCTGAGAGCCTTTAATCATAATAAGAAACAGCATAAGGAGGTTGTTTTACATTTACCAGAAGTGGACAACTGAGAATATTTTGTTAATTCTAACATATATGTGACTTATGTATGTTGTGTTGCCTCTGATCATTCATTGAACTAGGATAGGATTTGGAATTGTAATCAGATAAAGCAGAGAACACATGGATACAAATTAATATGAACATCATAATGATGATTACTTTTGTGATCCAGAGAAAAAAATGAATTAAAATGCCCAGGAATGTATGTGAAATAATGTAAACAAATCTACTTTATAATCTCAAGGTGAAATAGAAGTCTTTATCAAATGAAAAATTCCTTTCAAAGAATATTGCCTTTTAAAATATTTTTTGGCATGAGATATCTATGATTTTAAAGACAAATATCTCACCTGCAACCTCCTGTAACTTCAACTCACTATTTTTATGGGTATAGGTGGATGGGTCACTGAAAACAGAATGTGAAAGAAGAATTTTCTTTCTTGAACTTCAGGATATATAAGACTATGAAATGGATTGACTAATTTTATGTATTAATATTTAATTTCTATGGTTTTTAAGTTTCTCTTATTTCTAATAGCAAGTTTATATGCAGAGTGAAGCATGTGTATGTTTATACACTTACCCATTCTAGACTTATGTTAGGATTTTCTAAAATAATTCATGTTTGGTATATTAGTTAGTAATTATGTTTTATTGGTAGTGACAAGACCTGGAAAATCTTCACTAATAGTCAAGGTCTAATTTTCTCACATAAATAGTTTAGAAGTAGGCAGTTTACATGTGCTACTGCAGTCCCTTGAAATCATCAGTGATCCAAGCTCCTCCCAGCTCTTTCCTATACCACCTCCAGTATGTAGCTCTTGTCCGAATATTACAAGATGGTTACTGTAATGCCAATCATTACTCAAATGCCAGATTTCTTGCACAGAATCTTCTTCTTAGAAGCCCCACACTTCTGTTTACATTACATTGGTCAAAGCTTTGTCATATGGACATAGTGCAATTCGATAGAAGCTGGGAAATATATTCTTTTAGCAGGCTACAATGTCAGTCTGAATAAAATAGGGATTTTTCTCATTAAGAAAAAAAAACTTAATGAATTTTATAATAGGCAATTGGACACAAATGATTTTCAGTGACACACAACCCAGCCATGATAACTGGATTTACCTCTTTTATGAATCATCAGTTGTCCCATTCCTTTTATAATAATAATCTGTTCATAATATTTATCTCATTACCAAAGTTAAAGCATCAAGCATGTCTTCTCTCACAGAGTTTAGTCCTAAATATAACATAGGAAAAAGAATTAGGACTTGTTCAAATTTATAAAGAGTAAATCCTACACTAAAAATGTCAAATTTATGAATGTCTTAGGTACATAGGATGCTCTGTTCTGCCAGAATGCCAATTTGGCATTCTGATTGTTTTATATGAAGTAGGTAATTAATCACATGGAAAAATCTTAATATATATTAAACTTAAATTCATAACTGGTAAGCATTTCAGTAACAGAGTGTTGATCTGTTATCAGGATTTTGAAGGTTTCTCAAAGCTATGTATGCATTTGGGGAAATCACATGAATTTTCAAGTTGTGGAAATGGCTATTGGTCATAAAATGAAGGATGCCATCTATTATCTATACTCGGAGTTCTCCAAAGTGAGATGTTTGGGCCCCCGCTATTGATATTTGTTTTGGCCTTTTTAATTTCTCTTTTTTTCAATATTTAATGTATATTATATATACATATAAAATATTAAAAAGTTTCATAAACACTAGGATTATGTGTCAACTTTTACTGTCCAAATTTCCTGAAGACCACTGATGATTTTCCGTTTGTTTAAAATTCAAGGCATTTTATTCAATTGATCAAATATATTGCATGGAATTCTAGTTATTTGTTATCGCTTTGACTTTAGTGTCTGCAGTGTCTGTTGTATGAACATAATTGAACTTGGTAGGTTCTTAATTAATCATAAAGTCATTTACATGCCACCAATATCCTTTAAGAGTCATACATTGTTTTATTCCAATGATGTCACCTAACAGAGAGCCAGAGATATGAGGAAATGGATATAGAGCAACGGGACCTTTGAAACATTTACTGCCACTAGTAGGCTGTACCATATCTGAGAACAAGCTGGTACTTGTACACCGAAATATATTTTGGTGCCTTTACTTATAAACTCTATTACAAATTTTATTCTTTCATTACAAAGACTGAGAGGAGAACATAAAAATATGCATAAAATTTCCTATTAATTAATATCAATCACCCTTCTTTTGTCTATCACATATTGACACACCAGTAAATGTCTTTTTGCATTTAAAGTATATTAATGTGCTCCTTATAATTTCTTAAATTTTATAAAGATATTCAACCTTTATATTTTCTGCAGGATTTCTATACTGCTTTTTAAATTCTTTCTAAGCATTTAATGTGGAATTCTTAAATAAGAACACACTAATCACTTGAAGCTCATGATTACTGTATGATGGATGATATAACACTTCTATATGATTAGTTTCAATAATTTTCTATTTCAGAAAAGAAAATCCAGGAGACAACTGGTATTTTAAAATAGTGCTTGTTCCATCTTCAAATTAGTACCTTAAGAATTGGCTGGCACTGACTCAATACATAGGGTTTTTTAAATAACTATTTATAGACTGAATGAATACTTTTCAAAGGCAAAACTTCACACAGACTTTATGTCTGTGTCTATAAAATCATGTCAGACATAACTGGTTTCAGGAAGAAACCAATATACCAAAAACTTTACTGAACTATAGAATATTTTATGATTGTTTTGGCATTTCAACAGACTCCTGGGATGCCGTGGGATCTGCTGCCATTTCTCTGTCTCTTTTAAAGAACTATGATCCTTGATTAATATGTGCTGGCTTTATAAAATTTGCATCATATCATTCTAGCTCTCTGTCACTCAATACTTTCAGGTCTCAATACTGTTGTATGTTTTTACAATTACTTTATAATTTTTGTGACTCAAATTAAACTGTATTTTCTATTTGCAACTATTTTAAGTAGTTTCTGAAAAGAATAGTGATTTCTTCTCCATCATTCCAGACTGAAGTGCCAGTGACATAAACTGAAAATAACTTAGATGCATGCACCAACTCTTTCAATAAATGAAATGACAAACAGACCTTTCCTAAAATAAATAAGTTGGAAAAATGGAGTATCAGATTAAATCAGCCCTCGAAAGATACTCTAAAAGGATGTTCTACTATTCTAAAAGTTGTGCATGATATTTTTAAAGCGCATGTTGTTCCTAATTTAAAAAGCATTAATTTTCTCTATTTCAATCTCTAGAAATTAAAAAAAAACTAGAGAAAATTAAATTTAAATTCATTGGGGCTTCTGTTTCATGACAAATGGAAAAATTTTGTGTAACTTTTGATAGTAACATGTAACCTTAATTTATTCATAAATTTGTGTACTCTTAAATAAAATTTACTTACTTTAGTTTTCTTCACTTTTTTACTCATAAATTAGAATTTTAAACCCATACAGAGAGAGAGAGAGAGAGAGAGAGAGAGAGAGGAATCTTTCTTATAAAACAGTAAATCCATAGCTACTAGAGGCCACCATATTTTAGACACTATAAAAAGAGATATTTGTATAAATTCTTATTCTTTATAGTGATCCTTTTATCACTTTTCTTATAGGTGTATGTTTCATTTTAATATATATTTTAATTTCCAATAATAAACACACACAATTTCTATAAATGTAATATCTAATCATCTTGGTGTTTTATAAAGAAAAATTGAATACTGAAAGAAAAGCTATCTGGTGAATATTTCTTAAAGTTGTCATTGTTTAAATTCTATTTAAAAATGCATATTTCTTTTTCTAATTATCTCCTCTTTTTTATCACATATAATAAGTTTGCTTTATAATATTTCTTCAGAAATTACCTTTTATATTGTATATGTTATATAATATAAAACTATTATTGAGATATAAAGCTTTACTTTTTTGCTTCTATATACCCTCTACTGCTAAGATACCCATAGTTGGATCTGCCAAAACTTTAAAAGTGTATTACATGACCTTCTGCAACTACTTGTAGTCATGTATTCAAAAATTTAGTTTTTATAGCTTCTATATTTCTCTATAATTTAGAAATCATTCATAATATTAGGGAAATGATACAGAATTTCAAATACCAAAATAGTACATAAGATATCATTGGATGTGTTATGATATGTGTTATAGAGATATGTATGTGCGTGCATATATAAACATAAATATGAATGTATGTATATGTATATATTAGCCTCTGGGGGGGTGAGGAGGGGAGAAAGAGAGAGAGAGAAAGAAAGAGAATAACAGGGTATTTTAAAAATTATTATCAACCTTAACTGACCATCTACAACATAAGAACAGATCACAAATCTCCTTTAAATTCACATAATTTTTATCATTTAAACGTTAATAAAATCAAACTATTCAAATTTACTTGCAGGCAAATCCATTAATGTTGAGCTGGGAAATTCGTCCTTGGACCAGCATCATTAGAAATCTAGGGATGGTGTGTTACAGTTTTTGATGATTCTAAAATTTGAGAAACTTTGATTCAGGAGAAATTAAAACACACAACAGTCATCATCAATCATGTACATAACATCATAGAAATTAAACTTTAATTCTCTACCTCCTTTCTGTTTATATCTACCTGACACCATTTCTTACAAGACATTGTAAATGACCCAGTATCTATGATCTCCCTTATATACCCTGACAGAAAACTTTCTTGGATTACCTTAATAAACCAACTCTTTGCACCTCTAGTCTAAGTCACAGAATAAACTTACTTATTCTTATACTACTTATCAATTTTCCATTAAAAGAATACAGAGCCATTTGCACAGTGTACGAGGCTCTTCATACTCCATTCAATAATTCTCTTTTTTAACTTCAAAAATTTCATCATGCACTTCTTCTCCATCTACTTTCAGATAATATGGACTGTTTTAGTTTCAACACACAATGCCGTTCTATAGTCTACGCTTTGTGAATGTGGTCCCCACTCACATATACTCAGTACATTCCTATTTAAAGCTTCATAACCTCTTGATATAATTTTCCCTGACTCATTAAAGCAAAGCTGATAACACACTCTATGTGATATTATTGTACCTGCTGTGTATATTAATTTATGACTGTCATTGTATTGTGGTTGCTGGTTCATGGATTGGTCTATTCACCAAACTGTAAGCCTCTCAAGAAAATACCTTTCTTATCTCTCTAACAAAAGACAGTATAGCAATGGTAAAGTACATAATGTAAGGAGTCAGACTGCCTGGTTCCCATTCTTGACTCTGTCCGGGGTGTACGATCCTGTTTGAGTTATCAAAATTCTTTGGGCCTACTTTCTTTCTTCTAAAACTTCATAGGATTGTTGTGAGAATTAAAGAGGTTGATATATGGAAAACACTAGGAATAGTGTAGAAGTATCAACTAGTAGTATTGTTTGTATTCTCACTGCTTATGATAGTGCCCAGCACATGGTAGGAGCTCAAGCAGTTTATTGAACAAGATAAATTCTAATACATGAAAGATTTTACGAACCTCCTTTATACTGCATAAACTATTTCAAACTCAATAGATTCTGGAAACTAATGTTACCCCTATGTACTTTTCTTTCTAAATAATGCCATCGATCTCAGTTCCCTCTAACGTGTTTACCACTCCTGAAATTTTCTTTGAATTAGGACCATTTATTTCAGAAAACAAAAAAGTATTTATTTTAGGAGAGATGATCAATATGGAAAATTTTGCCACAAATATTTCTTGGGTTATAAAACTCCTGTATTAATTTTTGTATTTTAGTTTTTAAAATTTGTTGAAGAACTAACTTGTTTTCCTAATTTGTAATTATCAAATTATTTTTAAAGCTATGATAAAAAAAATGACTGAATTTTAGCAGTTCAGAAGGAAAAAAAATCTAGCTAACAATTTGGAAACATTTCAAATATTGAAGAGGATTTATTGGCTAAAATATAATACATCTAACCTTTCTGTTTTGGGACTGTTCACATTAAAATGATATACTAATTTTTAAGATATCAAAACATTCATTGGTTCTTATAAAAACAAAGTAGATGAGATTTGTTTTGGTTATAAGCTAATATTTAAAAATACTCTTTTGATGCAAGTAAATTTAGGTTTATATTTGAATTTAAGGTAAAATCAATTGCTAGTTGTCAGAAAATGAGTTAAGAATCTCTAGTCATCAAGTGACAGCTCAGTCTCTGGATCATAAATCAAGCTGTGATGAGGGACTATGCATACACAAGAATAGAAAGCTAATAATAATCCTATATAACCCAATTTTCCTCTTGGGCTTATGAAAGATCAGCATTTTTCAACGGCTGAGAAAAGTAGCTCTGTGTTGACTGATGTATCCCAAGACTTGATTATTATTTAGGGTGCCGTCAGGCATAACACTCAGACAAAGTAGTCCTGAAATTCTATGAAGTATCGTCTGTTACAAATTAAATCACATAATCTTGAATCCTTCTGCAGTACTGTCCACAGACCAAGACAGAGAAGATTAATAAAAAGACTACTGAACTCAGACCCAGAAAGCAATGATATGACCTTAAGCAAGTCCTTAGGACTCTCCAAGCTTTAGCTACTTTTCTAAATAATTAAGGAATTCACTCCATAATTTCTAAGGTCTCTGCTGGCTCTGAAATTGATTACTCACATATATTGTACTGCTGCAAATATGATAAAATTTTGTTGCCCTTAATGAAAAATGAAACAGCTCTATCAATGGACATTTTCACGAATTCTAGTTACTTTATGGTATATGACTACACTGTGGTTTACTGCCTTTACAATATTCAGAATAGACAAATTTAAGTCAAAATTTTATCACTAATTCTACTTTAAAAAATGACCACCCAGCACATTCATCTAACAATAAGGATACACATAACAAATGGTTTTAGGGCACAGTTTATAAAATTGATTCGTATCATCTACAAACTTTAAATTTCATTGAAGACTTCTGAGTAAACGCCTAAAGTTTATGGCTACCAGCTTTCTTGATTTCCGTGGCATGAATGAAGTATTCAAGTAGAATGGGAGTTAAGTTTCTTTGAAACTGTTAATTGAACCTCTTCTCTCTTCCTGCACTGGCTGAATCTCTCTCATTGCTGGATCCATCACTTCATGTTGTGAAAGGAGATAGTGTTTACATTTTTCTACAGTTTAGCTTATTTTTAACTTCAAGACAAAAGAACATTGACTGGTATTGTCATACAGAAGGGAAATTTGATTACTTCTACTGTAAGAGCATCTTAAGATCTCTTTTTTCTTTTGCCTTGTCTTCTTTAGTTTACTAGACAATTTTCATTTCTACTGAGCACCTCCAAATGTCTCACAACTTACTCAGTTCACCAAATTTGGTTTTTCTTTACTTTATGCCTTTATTATAAAAATGATAATTAACTTAAAAAATTTATTTTCTGAAGTATTCTCTCCTTGGAGTGTTAGTAAAACAGTGAAATTTTAGCCTATGCCAAATCACTAAGGTATATAACCAAAGGAATAGATGGTGGATCCTAGGTTCCTAAAATCTATCATGGGAATTTCACAGTAATTTCTAACTACTTTTTCTGATGCCTGTCTGATTATAACTCAACATTCTTTATAATCACCTAGTTAAAATATTATCTTTGAATGATGTCCAATATCTTTAGTGAGGCAAACAAAATTTATCATGAGGTGATCCATGTAACTTTCTAGGAACATTTCATAGTCATTTCCCAGACAACCTTATATTCTGGTAACACCTTGATGAAGAACTTTCGATTTCCTTAATTCTTTTTCCCTATCATCACTTAATTCATGGTTTTTATAGTCTTTTTGTTTTAATGTCATTTTCTTTTTATTATCAGCAATAGATAGCAGGTGCATAAATTTACAAATACTGAAGATACCACATGCAGTTCAAAACCAACTCCAAGATTACATGAGATACATGTGAGAATTCTAAAGTAAATTCTGGTTACAAACCGCTAAGAATAGATACCACGAGTTTTTGGTAAAATACCTGATTTATCTTGCTTTGTTTTTATTGTAATATCCTAAATTTTAAAATATCCAGAGCTATATTAATCATGAATCATGCCCTGTGTTATATTAATTAGCAAGTTGGCATGAACCACCATACTGTATCAAGCAGCAGCTAAATATCTTTGTAAGTAATGTCTACCACATTACAGTAAATAATGATTTTCTAGCACAGTGATTCTCAAACTCGAGCAGCATAAGAATCACATGGAGGGTCTGTGAAAAAGCAGGTTTCTGGTCCCCACTCCAGTATCTCTAATGTGGTATGTCTTAGTTGGAAACTCAGGATTTTGCGTTTTTAACAACTACTGTTTACAAATTAAAAAGTAATCAGAATGAGTAAAATTAACTTATAAACTTAGACTACTCAAAAAATCAAGTATACTGGCCCCTTTAATGTTTTCTTTCTTATGTCTCATGGAAAGGATATAAATGATTTTAGCAACTCCCAAGACCTCAGATACTATATTGATAAAGTTTTTATTTATATAATACTTCCTGAATAAAGTGAGCATCATTAGCAGAAAAAGAAAAATGCTTAAACAATGAGCTATTATGGTTAAAGAAATATTTCATGTAGCTTTTATTGTAAATACTATAACATTTAAATGTTTTTGGGTCCATTGGCTATCATTTGGGACATGGGAATTATTCAAAAAGTATTTCACACAATATTTTTTACAGGCAAATTTTAATCTTTTTTTATTATTATTATTTTCAAAAGAAATTAACCACCAGAGAATAATAAGCCTAAAGGTCAAAACCATTAATTTATGATTTTTTTTTTAAAAAGAAAAAAAACAAATGAACAAATCTTTGGGGCAAATTATTATTTTTATAAATTCTCATCAAAATTGCACTTAATGAAATAGCAGAATTTAAACTCCTTTCCACTGGAGTACATATGATGTATTTTTATCTTATATTCAGTTGAGAACGTGGAAGCTTGAAAACATAGTGTTTATGTTAAGCATGCTCTCTAAAATATTAAAGGAACTGGACATTTCTTAGTAATGTGGAAACTGATATTCAGTCTCGTATATACTATTTTGCACAGGTTTCAAAAAATTTAATATAAAATGAATTGAGTATGAGAGCTTTTTTTAAAGTTTTATATCTATATTTTTGGTCGCTTTTATTTTAATAACTATCCCTTCTTGAACAGAAAGTACTCTCATTTGAAGTTGCATAAAATAACAAAGTTTGGTATTAAAAGTTATTATTTTTTAAAGAAATTCTATCAATACAAGAAACAACTAGAAGCACAATTTTGTCTTTGATTTAAATTTTTTTATAGTTACTTTAAAAAACAAATAGTAAATGATCATAGTAAATTTATGAACTATTTAAACATTCAAAATATAAATGAATTATTTAAATATGTCTTCATTTTTTATTTAACTTTATAGTTACTACATGTTAAGTGATGGTTATATAGCACAAATAAATTTATAAATAAAGCCAAACTAAATAAAACTCATCTAAATACATTTCAAATCTCCTCTGATTTAAATCTAACAAACCTGTACATCAAAGTAAGAGAAGCAAAGTACAATACATGTCATATTTAAAAAATTCTAGTCTAACCTCTAAAACATAAATAAATACTGTTTAGATGCAGAGTGCAGGATTCACACAAAAACACACAAAGTTGATATGAAAAATGGTTTCTATTTGTTTTAAAGAACTGATAAAAGATTGTGTTAAGACAAATAAAAGATAACATTTTGATTTTTATAAATTAAATGTTGTGAGAATAAATTCTATTTTTGCTTATTTCTACTACTCACTCACATATCTTTTTCTTTTACAGCACATTTTGTTTCAAGAAAGGGTTATAAAAAAACTAAAACTTAGCCATGTTTTTCTAATTTGATCAGACATTCTTCCCTGAAAGGTCAGAGCAACAGGTGAAAGTGACATATTTAAAATATATAGCATTGTTCATTCTAGGCAGAAAAATTTCAAATGACCAAGAATCATATCTCACATGTGTCAAAAATTTGATTTTCCTGGATTGACTATTCAGCATATGAAGCAGAATTTGGACGGCAATTCATAAAAGAGGAATCCCAGGTGGTTACTGTTGACACCCAGTTGTCAAAATATTCTTGCATTTCAGACACCATTCACAAAGTGAAAGCTAGAAATCCAGTAGATAAGACTTTTAGAATCTAGACTTCACAAATAGCAACAATTCCAATCTGAAGGTAAATTACACTATACCAAAAAATAAAAAAGCAATGACTTGTTTTAGAGAATGTTTTTATTATTTCCATTAATCTCTTTGATTCATTCAATTCTAAACATTTCTATTTTTAGTTACATGGAATTCATTTGGAAAATTCTTTCTTTTTACCCTTAGACAACAATCAATACAATTTTCTATACAGAGCTTCTCTAGTTAGTATTCTTTTCAGTTAACTTCCAATTCATAGGAAGCATTTTCTAAATATATTTAACTAAATAGCTCTTCTAGTACAAAAAATAACATATTATATTTAATATAGCCATAGATATATATCCACATATTATATATAATATATGTGCATATGCATATATAATATACACATATAATACATATATATATTATAAATTCACTTAACTTTATGCTATTACAAAGAGAGTAGAATCATTAACAGACACCATTTAAAATAACAAACTGAAAATGATCAAATTTTTCTCAGCAAATACAAAATCAGTGTTAGCTTAGTTATCCTTCCTTGTTTTGGAAAGCTTTTATTATTAATTTATCCTGCTAATTGTAATTTATGTACAACTAATCAAGGAGCTCAAAATGAGGAGAATAAAAGGGGAAAGTTCATGAAAGGATAATTGACCTCAAAGAACTTTCAGTTTCCTGGTTAAAATAAATACCAGTGAAATAATTGTATTAACATATAATTACAAGCTAGGGAGGTACAACAAAGAACAAGGTAAATGAATTTAACAGGCATTATTGCTAGTCTGGGAGGTGGCAGGAAGGTGCATATAAAAGAGTAATATCTCACTGGAGGACAAATATTAATATTTTGAGGAAATTCTCATTATTTAAAATTTCTAAATAAATAAATTAACTACCCAAGTACTGTATTTTGACTTTCAATTCAAAATGTAGTTCAAGAGCATAATCAAACAAAATGCACAGATTCAATGGAATAACAATCATGTGATGTCAAAAGAAATGTTTGGGCTTTTAACTGAGAAGAGGTGTTTGCGGGCACTTGAGGGAATATTACCAATTTTCCTTCTCCTAAATCCAAATCCAAGACGTCAAATGTAGACTAAGATTTAAGAATATGTATCAATGAATTTTGCAAAACATTTTGGATTAGAATCGGAAACTCTCAAAACTTACCTAAGAATAAGAAATAATATTTGTATAGCTCCTTGATATGCATTATCAACTATACATACTGTACATATATATTCATAGACAAATGTAAAGAAACATCTCATTTGCTCAAATCTCGTTTACTCTAAAGTGCTGTGAAACCAGAATTGTTATTCATTTTTTTAAAAGTGAGGATAAATGTTAATGAAGATTATTAATTGCCCTAGACCAGATCAGAAAGCAATAAATGGTAGATCCAGAATTCAAATGAAGATATCCTGATTCTAAATGAAGTGCTTATTCTATTTCACATATTTGACATCATTTGTGCTAACATACAAAAAAAAAGGTAACCTGGGCAAATACAAATAACTTTCTAGAATACAATTATGCATTGCCATAGCCTCCATTTAGAAATTAAGACATTTGACCAGGAGAAAAAACATTGTATTCTATCAGGATGCCTTTAATTTGCAAGTATGAGAGATACTAAGAAAAGTGGCTTAAATAAGGGAAATGTATTCTTTCACATATCTCAGTGGTTCCAAAATGTCAGAGTTCCAGGCTGACTTCTCTAATGCTCACTGGACTCCACTTTTCTGGTCATGAGGATAGTGTAGCTGCTCTAGATACTGAGATTGCACAGGGCAAGCCCAGAGGCACGAGATACTCAGCCTCTCCTCATCTCTTTCTATCAGGAGAAAACCTTTCCCAGAAGTCGCTGGAATTCAGCTCCAGTCTCATTGACTTTACTTTTCTCTAAACCAATCTCTGGAAAAATGGCTGTATTTATCATAATTAGCTCTCAGATGAATGGACATTCACAGAGTGGTGGGAAAATATGAGAAGGTGAACACACGAGAGGATGAACATATGAGAAGATGAAAACGTTATCGGTGTATCATTCCGAAGAAAAAAACCAGGAAACAGATATTGGATGGGTAACCAAAAAGGCCTCTATTTGCCAAAAAAGTGTTTTTTATTTCAGTATCTTGTCTCTAAAGCACCAAAAAATATCTAAGAAAACATTTAGAGGAAAAAATTTCTATAAGATATAAAAAAGAAGGAAGGTAGAAAAAATAATTCCACAATTGCTAATTTTGAGGCTCTTTTTTAACATCTACAAACATACGTGAAAAAATCATTTCAGACTGTACTTTTTGTACGTTCCCCAAAACTTCTCATTCTCCTCTCATTACAGCTTCTTTAACTGAGTAAAAAAGGCTCATGATTCCATTGTTCTGCTTAATCACCATACAATGCTATCTTAATGTAAAACTATGTAGCTGTAGTACCTCTCTCTAGTCCCTCCATCGCACTGACACCTAGACTAAAAAAGTTTATTTGGTAGATTGACATTGTCGATCAATCAATCAATCAATATATTTATATACCTAGTCATATGTAAACAAAATATTTTTCTAGGTTGTAATCTAACAATATATAAGGACTTTTCTATGTGAACTTTAAATCAAAGAATAAATTATTGAATTATTTGCTAAAATTTCTTAATATAATTCAAATATTATAATTCATAGTATATAGGGCCAGAGAAAGTAATTACTCTTTCTGCTTTACTAAAATGAACAAACTTAGTGGCAGAAAATATTCGTGTCAAATAAAACTCTATCACTGAAAAATGAATTGCTGTTCATGACCCTTGATAATTTCAGTTTATAAATTTGATTATTATTTTCATAATCTTCATTTAGAGAAAACCAAAGTTTCATTACATTTTCTCCCAGATTCTTATTTGAAAATTTGTTCCAGGCCTAACAGTATAGTACCCCACTTTTCTACCAAGTTCTTTCTAAATTTTGAAGCATCACTTAAAAGAGGAGATAGAAATACTCCTCCCCCCCGCCGCAAATTTCATAGGTTAATTGTAAGATGTTATGTATTAATATATCTCTGAGAGAAAAAGATAACAAAAATAGAAAATGAAGGAATGAACCACTCTTGGCCATTTCCCCCAAATATATTAATTTTATATACCATAGGTGATATGATCATTCCATGAAAGATTTATTTCAAATTTGGAATTCATAATTTGCCTATTTTTTAAAATTTATATTTAAAATATTTGGAATTTACAGCTTCTGATGGGAGAAATGTTGGAACTTAAAGAAGTTGCGGGCAGTCTCTCAGTGCCTACAGCTTCTAATGGAGCATCATTATTCATCCCCCAGGTTAGAGTTCCTCAACCTGAGTACTGTCATTTCAAACCAGATCATTCTTTGTTGTGGGAGACTGCTCTGTTTATTCTAAAATGTTTAGTGGCCTTCCCCATTAGATGCCAGTAGTGCCCCGCCTCCCATTTGTGACAACCAACCATAGCTATAGACACTGTCAAATCTCCCCATGGAGCAAAATCAAAATCATTTTTTTCTTTACCCCCTCATCACATTGAGAACCATTGCCCTAAATCAAAAGAACAGGTTTTCCTTGCCATTTGCAACAGCATGGATGACCTTTGAGGATATTATGCTAAATGAAATAAGCCAGACAAAGATAAATACTGTATGATCTCACTTATATGTGAAATCTAAAGAGAAGTCAAATTCATAGAAACAGAGAGTAGAAAAGTGAGTGCTAAGGGCTTGGGGGGTTGGGTGGGAGGAAATAGGGAGGGATTGGTAAAAGGATACAAACTTTCCGTTACAAGATGACAGGAGAAAGAAGAGTAGATTTTCAGATTCAATATGATGTGACATTGTTATTATAATTTTTTTCCTAGACTTTGCATTCATATCTTATTACTCTAAAAACAGATTCACTGCTATTTATTAGGGTTAAAAATAATAACAAGTTCAAAGTTGTTTCTATTAAATGACATTTTTTATGGAAAAGCTTGCAGCAATGATATCACAAAAATCATTTATCCTTGTCATAATGAAAATGGCAACAATTAGGCATTAAAATAATTAACTGAATTTAAAAGCACAAACAGTTGTATGAGCAAGCATGATAAATCCAAACCTAAATTAGCTACACAGTACCTTCACTCAAGAATGTCATTAGTTTCTCAAAATGAAAAAATTAAATAAACCTAACATTTTCTAAATTAGCACTACTTATTTCCTCATGGACACTGTGGCTAACATAATATAAAGAAAAGTTTAAAAGAAAAATACACTACACATCAGCACAGGACGGTAATTCACATATTTAATTTTCTTTATCTCCTTTTTTTAGCTTTGGTGTGTTGAGGTATTATAAATATCATAACCTGTTGGGGAGAGTTTTGTTTTTCTCTCTGCAAGTTTTAATGATAAACTTGGAAAGTTTGGCCAGTTGTTGTAGAGTTTTTATTGCACCAGAAAGAGGAAAGACACAGCTGCTAGAAGATCAGCCAGGAAGGCAATGAGGAGGAGATTCAAGATCCTGAGATCTGTTCTCTGAGGCAACAGTAAGCTAAAAGAGAAACTAAAAACTGCTCACTGAGAAAACCATGAGATTCCTAAGCAAAAAAGGAATAGGAGATTGGATGGGAAATGGAAAAAGCCAAGAGGTACATTATTTTGAGAAGTGTTTCTTACATTTAGTGTGCTTAGGAATCATCTTGGGACCACATTAGGGTGCCCCCTCAGAAAGCCTGGAGTGAGATCTGAGAGTCTGCATTTCTAAGAATCCCCCAGGTGTTGATATTGCTAGTTGGCACATGTACCACACTTTGTGTGACAGGGTTCTAGAACAGCCCCTCCCCCAACATATCTCTGTAAGAAGTGCCAACTTTGTTTCATCTCAAATTCTATGAGGATAACAAAGTAAAATGAATAAATTTTCCCAAACTATCAAAATATAGAAATATGTTTTGCTTTATACCATCCTTAGAAAAACCAGGTAGGCTATAGCTTCGATATAAAAGCTAATTTCTTATTGCTTTAAAAATTACACACATAAGATTTCTGGTTAAGATGGCAGAGTAGGTAACACTGTACTTAGCTCCTCTCATTACCATATTGAAATCACAACTAAACTGTAGAACAATTATCATTGAGAATCACCTGAAGTCTAGCTGAACAGAAGTCTTACAACTAAGGACATGCAGAAGAAGCCACATGAAGACTGGCTGGAGAAGTGGAGATGTCAAAAGAGCTCGTCCCACACTGGCATGTGGCAATGAAAAATCAGGAGGGATATCTTGGCTGTGGATATTCCCTGGAGGAATGAAGGGTCCAAGCCCTGCACAGGTCTCCTCAACCCAGGGCACCAGTACCAGGAAGAGAAGTCCTCATAACTTCTGTTGTGGAAACCAGCTGAGATTGTGACTGAGAGAGACAAAGGGCTACTAGAGTCCCAGGCTTTTCTCTTAAAGGGTCCATGAACAAACTTACTCACTGACGGACTCACTCATTTTGAACTCCAATGCTGGGGCAGCAACTTAAAAAGCTCCAGGGACATACGAGGAGGAACTGAATTGTCTGGCTTTAGGATGAGGACTGGAGAGGCAGCTTTCTCCTAGAGAGAAGTGCTAGCAGAAGCCATTGTTTCTTTGTTGAGCCCTCCCCTGACCCAAAGTGTAGACGTAGGTGGCCGCCATATCTGAGTCTCCATCAACCTGGCTAACATTGGTCATTCTGCCCTGGTGATTCTCTGAGACCCATCACCACCCAACATAGACTTTAAAACAAAATAGACTTTAAAACAAAGGCTATAACAAAAGAAAAAGAAGGACCCAGTAATCTCACTTCTGGGTATTTCTCCAAAGAAACTCAAAACTATTTTGAAGGTATCTGTGCATTCATATGTTTATTACAGCATTATCTATAACAGCTAAGATATGTTGGCAACTTGGGTATCCATCAATGGATAAATGGATAAAGAGGAAGTGGTACATATATATGATGGAATATTACTTAGCAATAAAAAAATAAAAAAAGGATTAAATCTTGCCATCTGCAACATCATAGATGGACCTAGAGGATATTGTGCTGAGTGGAGTAAGTCAGACTGAAAAAGACAAATGCCATATGATTTCACTTATATGTGGAATCTAAAGAACAAAATAAAAGAGCAAATAAAACAAAAACAAACTCATAAATACAGAAAACATTTTGATGGCTGCCAGATTGGGGGATTTGAAGGGCTGGATGCAAAAGGGGAAGGGATTAAGAAATAATCCCTTCCAAATTGTTAGTCACAAAATTGTCATGGGGATTTAAACTATAGCATAAGAACTATAGTCGATAATATTGTAATAACTATGTAAGGTGTCAGATGGATACTTCGTAAGTTATATAAATGTCTAATCACTATGTTATACACTTGTAACTAATATAATATTGTATGTCAACTGAAATTGAAAAAGAAAAAAACAGTAAAAATACACATATAAATATTTATTAGTAAAATGTCCTGTGTTTTGCTTTTCGTATACTCTTAAGGAGCAGGTTTCTATGGTATATATCTAATGGAATAATGAAAATTTTAAATTTCTAAAATTAAAATTAAAGTTAGATTTGACTTTTGGATGATTAGTTTTAAATGAGTTTTCCAGCTCATTCTGAATTTTGATTCGCTTTTTACGACTACCCAGGATGTGCTTTTATCCTAATCATTTGAATCCTTTTACACCTATGGGAAAACCAAATCCTGGCTTACTTCATTCTTTCCCTTCTGAAACAACTAACCATGTCCTGATTATGTGATAGTGTTTGGCATTGTGTCAATGTCAAGGTGTACCAGGAAGAGAAGCAGATACAAAGATGACAGATAGATGAAGTATCCTTGATGTAAAACATCCGTTGGTGAAGAAGTCAATAGTACCATAAAAATTAGTATGTTTAGGCAAAAAAAGTCTAAAGACTGAACACTGATACTAAGAGGGAGTAATTATAATCCCTTTGAAAAGAGGACCAGTGTAGAAGGAAAAGGAATACATAAATTTCTTCCTGTCCCAAATATTTCATAGCAACACATTGCATTTTCTACAGGCTATACTTAGAAACTAAAAAGATAGGTTTAGAAATGTATTGCACAATTTTTTAGGAACAGGAATTTTCCAAATATATGAACACTTTTTTTCTTTGAAAAACCAAAGGGAAAATTTTCTTACACAAAAGGCTCATCATCAACATTCAGGTCACTAAAATGTCATATACCGTATAATCTGTCTGGCTTGGTAAAGTCCAGAGGTATGTAAAAAGTTTAAAATTTAAGGCATACAGGTTTTTCCTAAATAAATTTCCTTTTAAATTAATCTACAAGTTGCAGACATTGAAAAAAAAGAAATCAAGGCAACACAGGTTTATACTATTGACAAATATATCCTATATTACTTCATATTGTCACCAAGATTTATTTTAAGGCTACAACTCTGGAAGCTACCATTTTCAAATATAAACTTTTACATTACTTAAAACTTAGAATGTGTTTTCCATTCATTTATTCTGATCACATTACAAAAAATGTTAGTCACACTTAGATTGTGTGCATGATGCTAGAAATAATTAAACTGTTTAATTAGTCCAATCAAGCAATTGATAAGTTCAGAAGAAAAAAAAAACTTCAAAATTCTCAGTAGTTCCATTGGACACAAATATTAGACTGTATTAGTTTGTGTATTAAATATACTTATAAACATGTCACCAGACGTACAGGAGTTCACTTTAGAGAACATACCACTATTTCCTTCTGCTCTCTGAGAGAGTTAATGGACAGAGAATTATGCTCTCTTTTAATAGTTTACTGAACTCACCCCATGTGATGGGTAAGAGATCCAGCCCAGCTCCCCTTGAATTGTTTTTGAATCCAGCAGATTGACTAAAAGAAAACACAAATACACAAACATAGTTAAGAGGAATGGATTCTTTTTATTTTCCTCTTTCAACTTAATGTTGTCTGTTGGTGGTGGTAATATAATAACACCAAAATATTCAAAACGCATGACTTTTCATTTTTGTTAGATGAGTGAGGTGAATATAAGAAGAGAATTACAAAAGGAAAGCAACCATAGGGAAAAGTAAGAGGTGGAATGTTTCTGTGGCTTTGTAACTATTTATGATTGTTTACAGAGATAGGTTAATATTCAACTCATCGATAATATTTTTTTTACAGAATAATTACAAGTTTAAAGGAGAAATAATAATAAAATTAATGTTCCCTATTTTACATTGAATAAATATAACTGCAATGACCATTAAATTTGATAAATAGACATGACTTCATTATAAATTAATTTCTGAAATATGCTTCCACAAAGAATCAACATTTCTGTTTGTGCACATTTGATATGGCAGCTTGATATTGTCCCTGGCCAATCCCAGACATATTCTGTAATGTGTATTTTTTAATACTTTACAAATTGTCTACTTATGTGTAACAAACAAAATGCTTAGCTAATAATATGAGGAGAAACCAAAGCAAAAATGTGTTTTATGATATTGCCTGTATCAAGCTCTACTTATTTAAAGAAGATATTGTTACTCAAAGGCTTTAAAATTTTTACTAAGAACTTTGTTACTTATTAAAAACTCTGATGTCTGATGAAAAATAAAATATAACATGAAGGTGATTGCATTCTGAATATATTATTAAAAGAGAAAGATAAATATTTTATTTTCAACACAGAGAACATTAATTTGTAATAGATTAGAAATGAATATATAAAAGGATACTTCAGGCCTAATTAATAACAAAGGGCTCACTTTGATTGCTGATGTATTAAATAATGGAACTTATGGTTTTACCACATCCTTCTAAATTTGAAAACAATCCCATGATTGACTGATGCAAGATGTGGAAGAAGTTTTCATAAAATACAAATGTGTTATTAACATGAACCAGAGCAGATGAATCAATAACTACAATAAGAGAGAGTCATTCTCCAGGGTTCCGTATATTCACAAATTAAAATGTAATGTTAAAACATGCATACACTACATGTCCATTTATTGTGAAAAATGTATGTCCTGATGCATGAAAATCACCATCTTTTCTTTAATCATCCCAATTAGTTTCTTACAAAGAAAACATTAACCTTATAAAATGTTAAGGTAAAGCAATAATATATTAGATATTAGAATTTTAAAATTTCAAACACTGCTTTTTAAAGGAAGGTATTTGTTAGCTGATTAGATAATAAATATACTAGGTTAAGTATAAGAAAGTCTCCTGATCATTAAGTTAAGAGAAAAAATACTCCAAGTTAAATTCTTTAAGTATTGCTAGTGAAAGAAAACCATAAACTTAACCTATTATACTGGAATTCCTTAATGATTAAATATTTTTTTGTCACAATAAATTAATCCTAACAATAAGTAATTATATTTAGATAAGAGAATAAGATAGTTGCTACATGGATTGATTACACAGTGCAATTTCCATAATGGAATTATTTTCCAGGATATCAGTTTGAAAATTAATAGTATGCTCAATTATTTTAAAGTTATCTCTCAAAAATGATTTTTAAGAAACTTCTACCAATTAATCCATGTTACCCATATTTCAGATTAATCAATGTTAGAAAATTTTTGAAAATATGAGAATACACCCTCACTTTTAAAGTATGTTAACATTTATTTTGATAAAGACATACCTAGTTCAGTTGTTGGTTCTATCCTAGGCATCAGTGGATTTCTGAGTTTTACATAGAATTTGGATAGTAGAATTTATAGTGCCCATATTCATAAATCATTAGATCATTTTTCCAATGTCTTTAGGGTTTTAAATAGTTCAATGTAATTTTTATATGTAATAATTGAATATATACTTAATGATGACTATGTGTCATATAAGATGAATTTCTGATTTAATTTCAATATTAGTACCAGAGGAAAAAGTTTTTGAAGTAAAGAAGATTTGAATATTGTCTCCATTTAGGAAATTATTCATTGGGATGTAGGGTGTTAACTAAAGAACTAAGTACCCTTACATTTCCCCTGATAATAATGAGAAAAAAGAGACTGGACTATTCACATCAGCATTTGGTTTCTACTCAAAGGAGATTACCTAAACCAAAAAGAACTAAATCACACTGTCAATTAAAATAAGTATAATAGATTAATTAAATATATTGCACTTACTCAGAAATTGAATTTTTAGTGCACTCCATTTTGCATGAATGAAGAAAACACAATCAGCAGCATCACTCATGATTCTGATTTTCTGTATATTAAACATAATTATATCTGCCCTGGTTGTCTCACAATGTTGCTGTGATGACCAAATAATACAGATGGATTAAAAGCTACCAAATTTATAACATACTACACAGACTCAGTGTTCTCGTAACATTAATTCATTAACTGCAGTTCCATTTTGGCTTCTGAATTGTATTTATAATCAGCAACTTATATGTGACCTAATAGAGAAAAATATTGACTTCAAAATACTTTTTTAAAAGCACTTATTTTGAGTTTATAAGGTGCTTTTTGTTTAGCCAAATAAGAACAAGACAATCTAAAATTCTAGTTACTTTCAAGTGGATAATTGCTAACCTGGAATTTTCAAGGTTAAAAATCTCTACTCTCCTGTGTTCAGTTGTGTAGGAATATGAGTGTAGCAATTGAGATAAGAAGAGAAAATTAATAGAATTTGAAGGTCAGCCTATTGTGAGTGATTTCTCTGGATATACTGACTAAATCTAACATTTCAATGCAACATATTAATCCCCACACTGATAATAGGCAAGATTTGGTTACTAATGGTTTCCTTTCCTAAAAAAATTATGTAGACCTCATCATAAACTTTCATGTGGTGTTACTATTCAAATCAAATGCCAAGGCAAATAGAATCGTTATGCACAAATATTATATTATAGTCTAAATTTTAAGGATGATTTGCAATATGGAAGATTTATTTCAATTGCTGAAAATTTTGAGTTTATAATTACGAATTTTAACAAAAAAAGTTAAGAAATTATTCTTAAGGGCAGTTGGGCATGTATGGATGGCTTAAATCCTTAATGATTGCCTCATGCCAAGTCATTTGCCAAATATATAAATTGTCCCTTATAAGATTTCATATTCTAATCTTGTGATTTCCAAACATTTTTGGTTTATAACAGGAACCATATTATTTCATTGATTTCAGATTATGTTCTGGTCAAAGAGCTATGTGGCATACATTGACTTCTTAAGGTGATTTAAGCTGGATACATTTTTAAATGTTTTGACTAAATCGAGATGTAAATAGGTGCTTTTTGGCAAAATTGTTATAAGAAATCACTGTACTTAGTCTGTATGGATATGGTTCTGGGTTTCTTTTATACACTTTACTTTGTCTAGTCTTATTGCTTTTAACTATAAAAGATAAATGAATAAGTGAAAGAATTCATGAAAATAACAAGGACATCTTCATTCAGACTCCTTGAGTTGGCTTTCAGGTAGGCATAACATGAGATTTGCTGGACAAAAGTTAATGTGGTGTCTGATGGGAATTAGAAGTTATAGAATGGAATGAAAGAATAAGAACAAAGGACAGAATAAATTGGCTCAAACTGGTTTGTAAGTACTTCTAGAAAAAAGGAAAACTTGCTGCCATTGATCTTTACTGTCACTCTTCCTACTTGGCTGGATTGTGGATTTAAGATGCTTAGGAGTCTTGTTTCTCTTCCTTTCCTGTCCTCCATCATAATAGAGACATATAATCACATGTCCACTCCATTTATTTGCAGTGACAATGTCATGAAGATCATCTGTACCAAGAACATACACTATCTTCTCTTCTTACTAATAAAAATGTAATAATATTTTTAAAAGACAGTTATTAAAATAATTGTCTAAAAGAAATGTTACTAGTATTGAGGACAGAGTAAAAGCTTTATACATTTCTAAAGTTTTTAGTCTTAGAGAATCATTAACACATCTAGATTTTTTTCAAGGGTATTTTAAAATTTTGATTTATAGTGACTATTTGTCCACTCAGAAAGACTGAGAGTTAAACATTTTACAGATTACTTTAATGTCGTAAATCTGCAAACAGTACTAAAATAACTTAAAAGTGCCATAATTTCTTACTGAAGCGGAAGGTTTTTACAATTCTCTAATAACGCATCAATATGCTTTGTTGGTGTGGTATTTTATGAAAACACTGAGTTATAAAAAATTATCAAATAATCATTTCAAAGTGAACAGTAGGGTTTAATGGCTGAAGAATTTCTGACTCTTTCAATAAAAGGCATGTTTTCTTATAAAACCTTGTCATAAGGTGCCTGAAAGCCAATTGCTAAACTATAAAACCATTACAACAGAAAACAAACTCATACTTTGATTACATCTTGATTTTACTAAAGAATAATGACATTTCCTTTTCTGTTCACACAATCACTATAATTGTCCCAGCCACATTTCTTATATACTACTTTATCATTTTTATCACTTTCTGTTATGATAAAAAGAGTAGCTTTGCTCTAGGTTACAAAAAGCAGAAGGGTCCTTTAATCTGCTTCTAGGTTATACTTATAACACAATGTCACGAATAGAAGAAAATGATATAGGAAGTAATTAATTTTGTTCTCAGTATTATAATTCTCAGTGTAGTACCTTGGGCAACCATAGCAAGGAATCAATAAATCGAGATGTATTTTCTGACAGGAGTACACCAAAGCTCGGCTTTTCATTTTTACTGTAGTAAGCCAGTGAGGAGAAATTTAGACAAGTCAAAGTTTTATTAGTGTATTTATGCAGTTCAACATAACTTCCATCTACTGTGATTACATATTCTTAGTTTTAATTGCTCCTGTGGGCTTCCTGTTTGTATATATTTCTACCTAAATATAATTAACATATTCTGCAATAAGCCTGATTAGTATTGTATTTCATAGTCTAAATATTATAAAAAACGCTTTTAGACTATAAACGAAACCAATAGCAGGCACACCTCAAAGATATTGCATGTTTGGTTCCAGACTACTGCAATAAGGTGAGTATTGCAATAAAATGAGTCATAATCTTTTTGCTGGTGACTTTAATTTATAAAAATAGGAACATGTGTGAAGCACAACAAAACGAGGTATGCCTATATACTCTGTGTGCAGAGAAAAATTTCTGTAAATTCTGCTAAATTTAACTCAGCAAACATTTTGGTTTAATTTGTGATTAGATAGATTTAATTTGTGGTTAGATAGATTTAATTTATGACTTTTTCTCTATCAGAAGAATTAAAGAAAAAATTCTGTCATGCTTAACATTTCTGTAAAAAATCTATTTTGTCACATGGTATCTTAATGGCCAATTTATGTGATATAAGCAGATTTCTGGAAAAGGTGATAGATATACTATCAACTTATTATTTCTTATTAGCTTTCCCTTCTGGGAAATACGTTTAGATTTACTTTTATATGGGTCCTAATTATAGGAGAAACTGTAATTAGCTGCCTCATCTCAATCTTTGTTAATATCAAGGAGAGCTCCTTGGAATCAACAGTCTCACCGTAAAATGTCAGTGCTTTCAAGGCTAGAGTGGTTCAAGAAAATAACAGAAACACAGATCAAAATTTATTTGACTTGAAACCTGGACATTTTAGTAAATGTAAAGCTTATGTTGTTTCTAAAGAGTTAATATTTCTATTTTTTTTTTTAGATCACAGAAATCTGACGGTCATACTGATATCAATATTATTATGAAACAGCTATCAAAATATCACTAGGGAATGTCTTCTTATAACAAAATAATTCTTTCATATAAATGTGCAAGGATGTTTTACTGTCAGCGAAGTTTTAGTCCATTAACAATTTCAGCTTTAATAACAGTCCCTAGAATAACATCTCTTTGTTTTTGTGCATTGTCAACTGATATTATGAATCATTTAGACAAATGAAATGTTTCCCAAAATGTGAATGTTTCTAAAAGTAAAACATTAATTATTATATAAGCATTGTACATTTTCAACACATTTTTCCTTTTTTAAAGTGTTCTAAAATAACAGGACAACTCGTTTATTTCTAATTTGAAAGTACTTTTTTTGACAGATAAAAAATGAAAAATGAAAATATATTATTCAAATATGAAATTATAAAAAAAATCAAGAAAAATAGGTACTCAAACTTTAACAAATACATTTTGCCTTCATACCAAAATTCAGGCTGTTTTGGTATATATATTTTTAATGATATTATCATAAAATCTTCATACCAACCTCCAAGTACTAAATGAAAGCTATCTATTCAGTCAGGATTTGACTGATGCCTGTGAAAATGGACCAGAATAAGCAGACTGGCCTACAGAACAGCTCTAATATAGTGTTGCCTTTTTTTTCTTATTGATGTATAATTGACATATAATATCCCATCAATTTCATGTATATTTCATAGTGATTTGACATTTACATACTTCATGAAATGACCCCTCATAAGTCTAGTTATTATCTGTCATCAGACAGTTATTACACTATTATAATAACTATATTCCCTTGCTGTACACTACATCGCCATGACTTATTTCTTTTATAATTTGAAATTCCTTAAATAGGAGGATTCAAAATTTTAGCACAGAACACAAAAATATAGTGATAAAAATGTTTAAATTTAAAAATGTTCCCTGGATATTTTATATCACAAACTTTTTTTTTTCCCTAAAATAAGTTCATTGCAGAATACATAAATTGGTTCAAATTTCTGGAAATTAAAGTCAGTATATAGCTTTGACTTCATCATATTCTGGAGGATAATTATGTCTGAACCTTATGTCATACATCATGACTGATGTCTACCGTCATACACACACAAAGATAAACAAACTCCTCAAGGTATAAATATGGGTCTTTATAAACACCCGCAAAGGATCAAGCAAGGTGCCATATGATTATCAGTTTAATTCTAAACTCTAGTTCTTTTTCGTTCATCCTAAGAGTATGTTGTCAATGGAAAGTATCAAATTTTTAGTGCTGGTGGTAGAAAAGTTTTAATTTATCACAAGAAGAGAAGTTAGAGTTCAGAGAAATTTCAATGTGGTTTTCCTTGGTAGTGTAGTCCTGTCATGAGTGGGACGAGCAGAAGCTTTTATTTGGAGATAGTTCTTTCTGCTATTCAATAATGTGTTTCCACTATACTCAGATGCACACATGGGTATGCTTGTCCTCACGTTAAGCTTAGATATATACTTATTGAAAAAAGCTGTTTCTAAATGTTCTTTCAAAGTACTTCTTAATTTTACATATATATTATGCATTCATTCTAATTACTTATGAAGTTTTCTAGATACATGCAGTAAAAACAAAAATCTGGCTTATAATCATCTCTACCTCACGAAATTAGGCCAATCATTTAATCTCCTTCCCATGCTGTTATTAATTTATTATTGTTATTACTAACTTTTATTTTTAACAAATCTTCCCTATATCTCAGGGGCTCTGTTTTGGGAGACTAACTGCACTCTCCTCTGAAAATTCATATCTCGCTTTTCATAATTTTTCCATGTTAAAATATAATTTTTTATATAAGTATTTATTTTGTGGTCATTTGTTCCACCTAAGTTATCTTCAGTGGCATAGAGGTATACCATTCCCTGTAACCTTCTTTACCAAAATCCAGTATGTAACTAATACTCAGATGTGCATTATTTTGTAAATAAACAAATACAAACAAATTATTCTAATATGAAATATGAGTTACCTTTTTCTTAACATTTTTCTTGATTTATATTAATGGTTTTTAAATTTGTGACTTTGAAATTAAATTCAGGGTTCTGAAGTTTTCACTACTGGGGTAACAGTAGTAAATCTACTATGTATGCAAAATAAAATATTCTTAATTAGTTTCCAAAGGATCACCTTTGGAAAGAAATTTAAAAGGCTATTATTACTAACCTTGTCTATTTTTAGGGTTTTCTTCTCTAATTCTATGTAGATTTTTTTTAAAGATGTTAAAACAGAATGATTTTGGACATCACATAAGTAAAAATAAGGGGAAAAAATCCTTATTCAATATATGAATGTTTAAGAAAAGCAGTTGTACCTCAAAATATAGAGAAACCATTCTTGTAAGCATAGATTAATCCAACTTGTTCAGTCAGATGAAATAAAATATGTATATTTATGACTGAAAATCTTTTTATAAAAAACAAAGACTATCAAAGCATTATAATTTCAGATCAGAAATGTCAAGAACATTATAATAAAATCTGACTTTATCTTTTTTGTGTTACGTAATGTAAATGAGTATTAACTTATCTATAGTAAACCAGATAGTAATAATAAACAAAGAGAAAAATACTATTCCCTTTTATTTGCTTCTTTAAATCATTTTTAATATTGTCAATAGCTATATTTGATGGTGTTTATATACTTAATAAAAGAATCACAACCTAATTTAATTTCTATTTAAATTTTTCATGATTATACCAGTTCTTTACATTCTGTTAAAATGCAAAATCTACCATAAATAGCTTTGGCATATTGAAGGGAAAAAAGCTAGATAACTCTAGCTTTATGCCATCTTTGAATGTTAGGGGTCCAGCTGGGAAAAATTCATAAGAATCAACAGTGACAAATAAACAAATAGTTGTTTTTTATTTTTTTATCATCATCGATTCGTAATTTAGAACAATAACATTTTATACCAACTTGATTCCTAAAGGTTTGTATTCATTCATATACATTTGCCCACAATGTGGGAACAGTTCAGTTTTGTAAGGGGACAATACCATTGCTGACATACACAAATATACACACACACAGTTCTGCAAGTAGAATTTCCCTGTTAGTGGTGTTCTATTTACTCAGAAGATTATTTAGATAATTCACATGGGAGCCATGCAAATCAGCTCTGAAGCCTAACTTATCTTCAGTGTGAAGACTGCTAACATATGCAATTAAAAAAAAAAAAATATATATATATATATATATATATATATATATTAGAAGGAGATATATATATATATATATATATATATATATCTCCTTCTAAAACCTACGCTTTTATTAATTGCTAAATTAGGTTTGAGAATCAAGAAATAAATATATATTAACTATTAACGAGCTGTTCTCTGTTTCCCTTAGTCACCCTGATGCAGACAGCAAATGTCTAAATTTCATGTTGATTGGAAACCAAACAACTTTGTCACTGGCAAAAAGTTAATTTTAAAGCTTTATATTTTTATCAAGTAAGGAATGAGTGTGAGGGGGCAGGTATTATTCTTTACTGCACCTGTAGAGTTTATTCATCGATCTTCCTTAACTATTATTTGAAAGAAAATAAAATAACCTTCCCTTAATGAATATATAGAAAATTCAAGGTGAAACCATTTTGATATTGATTAAATAGACTTATCAACAATGAAATTAACATAGGTATCTCTATTGACTCAGTCCCCTTTGAAATCCTGCCATGTAATCAATCAGTGAAGATTTTTTTGTTTTAAAACAAGAGACAACTCTTGTTTAAAGTCAAGTTTACTCTTTAAAGTCAAGTTTACACTTTCTTGATTTGAGAGAGGTCCACAAACTCAAATATGAATAAAAAAATTAAAAAGTAGAGAAATTAGTTGTTGATCCTTATTCTCCAAAAGCAACAAAGTTTGTTGCTAAGCCTTCATTTTTGCTCATAGAAAATGTTCCAATAGTGAGTGGTTGGATAATTCATTGGGAACATAAATGATAACATTAGAAATTTCTTTCTTTTTTTTTTTTTTACTGTGAAGCAAGATACTAAAAGCAGCTTTCTGATGATTTGAATGTCTGATGTCATCAATATGCTATTTTTGCTCTTTACCAGGTTAACAGAATTTATTGCGGCAATTAATACAAAACATATGTGCTGAAATACCACATGAAAAATATAATTGCCCCAACTTAATTTGCTACCTTTCAAAACCCTGTTTTAGCTACATTTTCTCAGAGCTTCCACCTAATAGAGGATGAGTGCTTTTATGAAAGAGGAGATAAATCTTTATAATTTATTTTCTCATCTTAAATAATTTATAAATTATCTTTTAAATTAGAAAGGGTTTCCACAGGGACTAACATCTACTTTTTAGACCACATTCTATTTTTCCCCATTATTGACTTCTATCACAATTCCAATTGTTAATTCACACTCTATTTTATTATATTTAATCCTAGATAATAACATTAGGGCTACATTGACAATTGCCTCGCAATCTCTGTGTATACATTTTCTGACAAAATCTTCTTTCCAGGCTGAAGAAAGGAATGTTTGAGTGTCAGGAAAGGAAGACAGAGGTAAGAATGTGTGAAGAAAAGACATCACAGACATTTTCTCCTGTTCTTTCCTGTTTCCACATCAAATTTCCTTTAAATTATTTTCTTAGTGTGTCCTCTACACATACAAATAATCATAACTTGTGCATGTAAACACTTTGCAGTTTCTAAGTACTCTCTGAAGTACTTTTTTGAAAGTACATTAAAGTACATATTTTCACTCCAGTACTCTGGGCTTCTAAGTTTTTCTTGCTAAGTCATAAGACAAATTAGTGTAGTCATTGAGATTAAAGTTGAAAAGCTAGTGCTTTTCCTGAATAGAAGGATGCCTCCTAATCCACAGGCATTTGTGTACAAGAGAAAAGGTGAGGTTAAAATCAAAAGTCAAAGACAAGAGAGGGTCTGGCTCAGGTACTACTTTATTATGATTAGTTTCTTCAGTTGTAACAATGAGGGATGTAATACCTATTTTAGGGCTACTTTAATAATTAAATGAGGTCCAGTAGTAGTGAATAATAACATAAGGTAACAAACTTTCTACAGAAACTCTGTGCAATTATCTCAGTGTTGGGCATGACACTGAGGCCATGTTTTGTCCTGGAATTCCCTGGATTCAACAATTTTATTTTTTTATGAAAAACACCAAAATTCCAACACAACCACGGAAACATTAGCATCATCCAACTACTAACCTACCTCTATAACACTACTCCCAGAAACCCTTTCTGGCCCATTTCATGTTTACTGCCAGAATTGGAAGAAGGAAAAACCTGTCTGAATAAAATGGTGCCAATCAAATATGGGGCTGAGGAAGAAAACACACAAATTTCGATTGTGGATGGGGCAAAGTTTACGAACATTCATTCCCTTTAGCTCTCACGAGGGGTCTAATAGGTGGCATTAGTAGGTGGTTATTAAAAAAAAAAAGTGGAAAAAAAGATTCCTCATTTTAATCTAGCGAATGAAGGACTGAAGGAAAGGAGACCGTCCAAACGATCAAGACAATAGCAAAGGGGTCGGGTCACACTGCCTCACGCAGGACAATATGAGGTCTCAGGCCTTCCCGTGAGTCCCATCCCAGGGGCCAGGTACGAGGCACTTTTACAACTCTGCAAGGAGTCCCAGGAACCCTGCATAACTATATTCCACTCCTCTATCATCTGGTGGGGCGGTGAACAAGGATGGAAAGGAGACCGCGCCACCTCTGGACGCCAAGCTGAAAAGGCTGACAGACTGCAATTGGAGGCAGAGGAGCGGGGAAGCATAGATCCGTGGTCAAAGTCAATTGTGAAAGTGAGGAGGTGCCAGGCGGGTCCAAGACCCTCGAGCTTTCTGGGCGGGACCGACCACAGGTAAAGAGAGGCCAGGTGGTGAAGAGCACGCCGCCTCTCCGAGCGCCAGCAGCTCCTCGGCAGCAGGCAGAGGGCGCACGTTTGCCTCTTCCCCGCCCCGTCTGCTCTCCGCGCTCTTTTGCCAGTAACTTGGCGCCTTCGCGCCCCCTCGCTCGGGCCTCCGCCTCGCCAGAGAACGCGGGGCACCGGAGTCCGAGCAGAAGGCGCAGCAGCAGGGCCTCTGCGTGTTCCGGCCGCCCGCCCAGGCCCGGAAAGCCGCGGCCAGCTCGCAGTGCTTCGGCAACGGGCTTCAGCCTCCAGGCGCGGAGACACTCGCTCACCAAGAACCCCACCCACCCCCGGGGAGCTGGGGCTGGAGGACACGGTCCTGGAGTTGGGTTTTTATGATCCGATCCTTAATCCGATCCGGAGAGAAAAAAATCGTGAATTTTTGAGAGACACCTTTTTCCCGCCGCACCACTGAGCCTGGTCCTGGCGGCAGAACAGTTTGTAGTTAAGACGCCCTGGTGGTGGGTGTGGTGGCATCGAGGAGCGCCTGCTCATCTCTCAGTCGCCACAATACTATCATTGCCCTTAAAGCCTTGCTTCGTGCTAAAATTTCTCGGGGCACATTTTTGAAATTTAATCAGCAACACATTATCAAAAGCGGGCGGTGTAACGCGAAGGAAGAGAAGCCCGCCATCCCCTCCTGTGGCCACGCCAGTCAGTGGATAAGATTATGCACAACAGTTTGTTTGTACAGTGCTGCCTACTTGTTTTCCCCCTCCTTCCTCGTCTATTATTCTGACTTCACCATGTTGGTTTGGATTATGTGGATTTTCACCCTTTGCTTTGACTGGAACAGCAGGACATGGTTTAGAAAATGAAGGGAGGGAGGAGGTTCCACACCCAGGGCTTCCAGTTTAATAACATTACTCCAAGTTGGAGGCTTTATTTGTTGAACTGGTTTTGATTCCATCCACCCGCCACATGCATTTGCCCAGGCTTCCAAAAGGGAAAACATTCTTTGGCTTGTACTCTTTAAACTTTCCCGGATAAAATATTTTCTTCTGGGGGAAAATCAAAAATGTATAAACTTGAAAGGAGAAACAAATGCAACTCCACTCCCTTTTTAAGTGTGCAGGTTTTTAAAGATTTAATAAAAATTGATTACCCAGATGTTTTAAGTGATAAATTTTTTTAAGCGAAAGATTTATATATTACATTGGTTTTAGAACCTGTGCACTTCTCTACCTCTCCATCTTTCTAATCAACCTTTTATTTTCTTTTCGCTGGCAGATTTTTTTTCTTTGTAATCGACCATCCTTTTTTTATTTCAAAGAAAGCTGATAGGAGGCAACAAACTTGCTGACTTGCAGAGTTTTCCAAGAGGAAGCCTCCTGCCAGATTCCCAGAACTACCTGATAGTAGGCAGCTGGTAATAGATTCACAGAGTGAAATCAAGGAGTATACATGTGCCCACACCCTGATTCTGACCAGAAGTGTCTTCCTAAATTGTTTTGAGGCTTGGGATCCTTTACATTTTATAAATGTCACATTACTTTTATTTCTAAAGTTGTTACAAATTATCTTCTGCTTTAGAGTCTTTGAGAAATAAACTCCAAATCCTGATTTTTGGTATACCTGAATGAATAGTGTAATGAGTGTTTCACACCAGCAGTCAACTCTTTATTTAAAAAATCTGTGGAAAGCACTTTGTAAAAGCCCTGCATTGACCCTCCCTGGTGATAAAATCCAGATCTCTGAAAACAGAATCAACTAGAGAACACCTGCATCTGTTTTTCTAAATCTTTTATCAAACTGGAATTAGAAAAAAAAAAGGTTTCTTAAATATTTTAAAAGAAAAACATGTATATTAAAAAATAAAGTTGACACTCTTGACAGAATATGATTTGTAAAACTTAGTGTTCTTCCAAGAAATACATATTTTCCCCTTACATTTCGTATTATGCCAAACAAAATCATTGGAAAATGACTAAAATCAAAGGTAACCCACATCAGAGATTGCTTAGTAAGTCAATGTCTAGAAGAACTTATCAAGTTTTGATGATTTGTGGAAAGTTTTATTAATATTTTCTGGAAGATTTTATGACTTGGAAAATGTACCTCTCAAGAACAGTTCTTGCTGTTTCCATTTGCGTTGAAGTTAGTAAATCAAATATACTGTGGAAATATGTTTCGCCTTTAAAAATCCTTTGCATATGTAACTGATTATTTGATATTTAAAAATTGCATGTATTTTGTTTCAGAAAAATTCAAAATTTCAGAAACAATTTTAACATTTAAAAATCTTTATAAAGAAAATTATTATGAGATAATAAAGTGAGAGGCCTTTAAAGAACACGCCAAAACTTGAATATTAAAATGTGGATAACATGTGAATTCTTTCTTTAAGGATGTTTCTTGAGAGTCAAGGTGAAACTCCTAAATTGTTTATATAAGCAAGGAGCAAACTATAATTATATTTAAATAATTAAAAAACTTCACATGAAAATTCCTAAACAAACTAAATGATATTTAAAAAACCTTTAGGTTCTGATTGTGTACATTTTGTTTAAAACATTTATGTTAAATTTAAGTACTTTTCATTGTAGCTCCCAATTTCTAGTGTTTCATGGAAAAATACATGAAATGTCTTTATATAAAATGCAACCATGATCTAACACGTGGCAATGGTGTTTTATTATATGTAGTTTCCCTTTTATGGTTCCAGTTGCCTCTGAGTTATAAATATATCCAATTGACTTTATTTCTTTAAATAGGCAGAAAAATGACATCGACCATAACATCAATAAAAAAGTAGAAAATTGAAAATGTTGATAGTTAACAGTGAAGCTGGTTTGCATTAATAACTCTGTTGTTTTTGCCAGAATATTTAATAAAATTAAGAGTTCTTAATTGCTCATTTAAGATAAAGACTAGAATGGTGTAACATGTGAAACATAGGAGTGAGGAGAATGGGGTATCAAAGTGGACATTTCCCCATTTGAATTATTATTATCAATATTAATCTTTAGGAAGATATAAATTCAGAATGAATTAATTTCATGATAGATTTTGAGAAAGTTATAAGAAGTTTCTTTCCGGCACAATCAAAATATTATCGTAGCAATTCAAGTTGTCAGTAAAAGCTTAAACAAATTTGCTGATAATCCTGTTAATGACCTAGGTCAAGTGTTAACTGTTGTGGGTTATAAAATAGTGAAATTAAGGTTTCTCCTACCTCCAGGCAAATAGCACAGTTATAACTGTTGGGGAGGAGGTAGAGGCGAGCTATTAGGAGAGCTATTAAATTACAAAAATGTGTAATGCATTCAATTATTTAGTCTAGCATGATGAAATGCTATTAAAGCAAATGTAAACCCTCTTCTAAAAAAGAAAACCTATAAAGATGATATAATAGCTTAGTTCTCAATATTTCAATCACAATATATTATTTGAAGATACATTTATATATAAAAAGTGATGCCAATTCATAGTAATGTTTTAAAAGGGAAAATTCAATTATTTAAATGTTTATTTTCTTTAAAGTTTGCCTAATATTGAATTCAAAGGGAAGCATACAGTGTTCATCTGCAAGTCTTACTTTTAAGCTTTAAACAATCACATAGGCTCCTCTAGTACTTAGAAGATTAATGTCTAGTGAAATACATTTCATAGAAACAGTGTCCTAGCCACTCCAATGAAAGTCTCCTAAAATAAGAAGTATATAAACATGCAGATTTAATTTTATTTTGAAAACTATCATTTCCAATGTAAAGAACACTATGGGTAAAATGTTAATCTAATTCATAAACACTTTAGGACAGAAAAAATGATTTAGTGGTCTATGTACTGATGAATAAGCCATGCATGCATTCTGCTTCAGATTCCTTCAAATGTAGAAGTGTTTAAAGAGAGTACTTTATCCAACGTTAAAAGAAATAGAACTAAGAATAGCCAATAGTTCACTGTATATTAAGTTTTAAACTCTTTCCAAAGTTATTTTCATTTACCATTAGCATCATCCACCTAGGATGGGAATAGGGAGAAAATATGAGGTTTTCTAATAATACATAGTTTAACAATCCTATTTGGCATGAAAAGTAGTTGATTTCTCATTGGAAGTCTTTTCTTGGTGTGTCATGTAAATAGAGAAACATGATAAGATTTTAATAAAATTCTATGCAGGTTTTGTAAAGTTTCTGATTAAGTATATAAGCCAATTCTTGATTTAAGTGATCATAGAAATTATGAATAATCTAGTATCATTGAGGCCAGTGATAGAAAGTATAACCTGGAATCATTTTCTTGAAATAATATTAGAAAGTTATTTGTAACTGGATTAATAAAAATAAGGCTCAGGTTAAACTTTTTTTTTCTTATTATGAACTCATGGCATTTCAATATTGAAATTTGATTATCAATATCTCAAAAAGAAAAGCACAATGACAAGTTTCCTAGCAATTAACTCAATGGCATGGTTTTGTTCTCTTTTAGTTCAATCAAGCCTAACTTCATAATAGATTGCTGAATAAATTCTAGTAAATTTTACTAGTAAATTTCTAGTAAATTTTATATAGTATTGAAATATAAATTTTAATGTAGCATTTTAAATGCTAAAATACCTAGTATTTCATATTTGTTTTCAAAATTTATATCAGAAAGCTATATTCATTTTATCATTATTCCTTCTACCCACTATATGACTTTTCAGAAGCATTGCTTTCTATTCAAACGACATTGTTAGAAGAATTACATGGAACTCTTGGCACATATTTGGGTTTTTCACTTTTCATGTCGTTCAACTCAACTATTAAGGCCCAAGCTATCGTATTAATATTTAAACCCTCATTCAAATATTACCCAAGTTAAATCACTCCATTTAAATTTTGTTTCAAAGCTTCCTTTCATGACCTCAGAAGGGAAAAAGACACTACCCACAGAACACAATCTGGAAAGAATAATCCATGAACAATGGATAGATAAACTTTTACCCAAGCAAATTAAATGTAATTATGTCAGTTCTCTGAGTATATTTGCCTTCCTATATACATATTGTTAATGTGTACCTGCTTGTATAATAACATGCATTACATACCCAGACATACACAAGGTGCGCTTTAAAAACAATCTGCATTAGATTATTTTTGTTTTATTAAATTAATATTCACTAATATATGTGTGAATAAGTTTAAAAGGACTTTTTTTCTCTTGCAATTTACTGAAAGTTTATATTGTCCACAAAAATACTCTCTCAGCTATATTTTTGTATTATTAATTCAGTAAAATCCATTATCTAAATAGTTTAGAAATTGTCCATCTGGAGAGATACAATTTATTATAGCTATATGGAAATAATATTACTATTTTCCTAGTTATTGTCAATATTTTAATATCTTTGAAAAAACAAATATTAAACATTAATTTTAACTTATTGATATGTTACTCATTGTATAAATGACTACTCTTGCCTTTCATTTATGAAGAATGACCATTACTTTCAAATAAACATTTCGATTTGATTCGAAAAAGAAAAGTCACTTGTAGGTAAAATATTTTCTTGATTCATATAGTTTAGAATTTTCAAGTTCCCAATTAAAAAAAAAAGACACAGAAAAATCTAGTGAAATCTGTAAAATGGATAAAGGCAGTCACTTAGGAAAGAATAAAATTAAACTGCTCCATTAGCAGTGAAAGTGGGTCACCAAATGAGAGGCAGTTTCTATATTTAATTTAAAAGTTTCTAAATATTTTGAGTTTTAAAAAATAGTAATGCATATAATATATCAATATATTTTTAGTGTGTGACATAATGTATGATGTAGCATTTGCACATCAACTGCTCAGTATTGCTAAATTCCAAAACAAACTGCTAAATTTTATTGTTATAGTTTAAAATGACTGAGAGGAAATCAAAGTTGTAAAGCAATCAATTACTCAGAGAAGTTTGTCTTGAGAGTTAGTGATTGTATTTACAAATCATTAGGAAGAGATCACAAAAGGTATAGAGGAAAAAGGCAATGCATCTATTAAGTATTCAATCTTATAGGAAACATTGGTGTCCTTAATATTAAGTTTGCACTTTAATCCATTGAAAAGAGATGAATGCTCATTACGAGGAAAATAAATAACCTAACATCAAGGAAATGCAATATATTGCATATAAACATTCCTTCTTAATTTTGCTATTCAGATAGTAACTATACCTACCCAGGAACGTCTCACTATTCATTAAATACATTCTCTTATTCGTATATAAGCCCTTAAACAAAGAAAATCCAACCTTAGCTTATTCTAATTCCTGCAAATATTACTTATGTTAATGTGGCATATGCTGCTCATTAGAACCTGTACCATAGAGCAAACCATCGCCTGGCGGGATACACATCACTTAGAGCAGTTGCAACACAAACATCACACACACACACACACACACACACACACACACACACACACACTTCTCTCTTCAACAAACTCTGATTTCTCTTTATTCCATTCATAACGCCATGATCCTAAGAACAACCTGTCATTACGGTAAAACATACTAAAAATATAGAAAGGTGGCTTGAATTTTATTGTAAACTTCTCAGAGTACTGCATGATCATAATTAGAAAATAAAATACTTCCATAGCTATTTGGCAATTAACATCCTGGGTTGAAAAACTGGAGAATTTTCTTTTCTTTTCTGCTTAAAATTGGCAAACAAGGTAATTGCTTGAATTGGTCTCAGATTAAAAACACATTTTAGGTTTAGGCAATTCAAAACGATCTATTAAAGTGTTTTAGAAGACAGCCGAAGATAAAAACACAGCTTTAGTTTACTCTCAGAGCAAACTGCTTTATTCGGAGACACCTTAACGACCTAAAAAGGTTTCGGTGAGAACGTGCTTTGAAGAGCGTTAGCCTGGCGGGGCAGGGCTGTGCGCGTCGCGGTACCTGGCTTACCTTCATTGGAAGGCTGGAGAGTCAGTTCCCCGAAGCAGTTGAGAATAGAGCTGCTGAGAAGGAGGAGGATGGAGAGGTGACAATCCATGTTGCTGGTGCAGAGGGCAGTGAGAGGAGCATATCTCCATGAAGCATGCCACTGATGTGAGGGGGAGCGCTCTGATTGCTGGAGAAGTTACCATGCTCCGCTCGCAGGCTGATGTCAAGTTTGACACTGGAGATAAGGAGGAGTCTGGCTGCCTTTCTGCGAACCTCGCTCAGGGACTTCCCTGGGTCCTAGTGCCGTCATAAGCGAACGCTGAGGAGCAGGACCGCACAAGGCGGCTCCCTGACCTCTCTGAAGCGCGGAGCTGGGAAGGGAGAGGCTGGGGGTGGTGCCGTCCTGCCAGTGCGGCAGGAATTCCTAAAGTTGTGATGGGACAGTGGTGGAGAATAATGGTGGAAAAAGAAAAACACCCTCTCTTTATTTTCAATGAAAAACAGCTATTTTGTTTGCTGTGCGTGCTCTGTAGGTTAATTCCCTGAAGAAACCAGAAGAACCCTGACAGGAGTGTCATATGGCAGTATGAGTGGAAAAGAAACTGAAATGCCAGAGAAGTGTTTGTTATGAAAAGAACGGAGTCCTTCATTTTTTTTTTTTTAAAGATGATTGTATAATTCAAAGGAAATTTAGGCTCATGCCTTTGCTATGTTCAATGTGATCATAACTCTTCACGAGTCCTTTGTGATGCAGAAGGACGCTAACACCCACCCCAGATCAGGAAGTCTTTTCAGTTCCACACCAACGGGCATCAGGACTTTTAAATAGATCTGGCACAGCGATTTCAGTGCACATATGCGCACTTTGTTTTTCCAAACTGGGAAGTAACCATTATCCTAAGGAAGTGAACAAACCCAGCCCTAGGAATAGCTGCAGGTCAGCATTCATCCTTTGTTCTGTGCTGTGGGTATAAATAAAAGTAATACAAACCCAACCTAAAGTTCTTGACAACACATCACCACCTCCACTCCTCTCACCATTTACATTAGGATCTCTGACTTCTGTAAGATAAACATTGCATAATTCACGGCTCCTCTTTCAGATTTCAGACACTTTAAATCTGATAATAGTTGGAAACTTCTTCATTAACATTCCTAGTCCAATGGCTAAATCATACTGCCCTTGCATTTACTTTGCATCATGGTTATAAATGTTTTCTCTTATTTCCAGTTCCCTTGGACAGCATGATTGCAATCTATTTCAACAAAATAATTTTGTAATTTATATTTTGAAAATATTCTCGCTTATCTTTAAAGCATGCTCAGAATGAATACTCAAATATACTTCTGCTCATCTATCTTCTTTATTCTAAACAGAAAACATGACTTACGTTCCTTGCATAACTCTAAAAAGTAAAGGTAGGTCAACAAGTTTAGGATCAGGGACAAGTTTTAGAGTTCTACGTTGTGGAACCTAAATAAGAGTTTAAAAAGATCTCCTTAAGCTGTTTATTTCACAGACACTGTTTTCTATGAGAAAACACAATTTTCACATAAATCTAAATTAGTGGCTTCTGATAATAGTTTGTTGGCTGGATAGAGGATGGGGGTAAAGGAAGTCAAAAGTAGAGAGTGACCCTGCTCACTTTTCTGTGTGTGCCTTGTTACTTTGTATCTTTAACTTCTTCTCACATTATATCACTGGAGGCTGTAGAACCCTCTTCAAGTGCCAAGTCTGTCAGAATTGAAAATACTGAGATACTGAGCAGAGGACTCAGATAGCAGTGACTCTGGCATTTTTTAAAGTTCTAACACAACTGTAGTCTTTCCATAAGGCACAGTTCCATTGTTCTAGGGTTAGATAAAATTTTTCTGAAACTTGAAAGTAAATAGTCTTATTTAGAAATGACAATTTAAAAACATTTTGGGAAAACATGCCAATGCTCTGATCTCCACATGCACTGGCTCCCTCTCACACTGCTTCTCTTTTCACACTTACACTGCTTGATGCTGTGGAAAGAGGCGTTCACGTTTGAAGGAAGCTACGATAGTGTGAAAATGAGTAAAAAGCAATTCCTGGCCTTGGAATATAATGTAAACAACATAGGATCTCTCAATTATAGATTCTCTAAGGCAAGAGACAGTAGGAAATAAGTAATGAGTTTCTATAATCTGAGTGTCAGATGTGGAAAAGGGTAATGCCTAGAAATGGAGAGGAATGATGATTGATTTGGCCAAAATAAGAGTAGAAGGAGAGAAGTGAGGGGAGCTGATTCAGAGAAGGCCTTATTGACTGAGTTGTAGCTGGAAGGATGAGTAAGGAGTTCACTAGTTTGAGATCAGTTCAAAAGGCACTCCAGGTATGCAGATGGAACACAAACAAAATAATAATCACTTCCAAGTGATGGCAAAAAAAAAGCATCTGTCATATATAGGACATAGAGTGTGTGTGATACAAAAAGAGCCAGAATACAAGGGAGTGAACCGTAGGGACAGAGTGCTAGGAGATGTTCTTCAAAAGGCAGATTGGAAACTGCAGAAATTTCTAGGCCACGTGGTAATCATTTTACAATATATTTTAGATGAAAGAGAGACATCAAAAGCATTTCAGCAAGTAATAACTTGATCATATCTGAGTTTTAGGAAAAAAATGTACCAATAACATAGAGCAGAGTATCTCCACCAGTGGTATATGAACAACTTGCTGTGGAAGTACCTAATAGGAAGTATCAATTAAATGTGCATGTGCCTTCTGCCCACCACAGACTTAATGAACCTGAATCTCTGTTGGGACCCAGAAACCTACAATTTGACAAGCTCCTCAGGTGATCCCATGGTCCACAATGATTGAGAACTACTGCTGAGTGTGGAGGAGGAAAAATCAGAGGCAGAATGGTGAAATTTGAGGCTATTTTTGAAGAATAACTAAAGCAATAAAGAACTGAATTAGAATCCATCTAATGGAAAGAAAGAAAATACAAGATGAAGTTAAAATACATGTTTGAGATGAAACGAACGATATTCTCCAAAGAAAAAACTGAATTTGGGGGTAGAGAAAGAAGGAGATAACTAAGACATCTGCAATATTTAGTTCACACACCCAATCATGTGCTAGACACTGAATAAGACCTCGTCCCCTCCCTTTAAAATATTTTAGAATCACATGGAGAAATTGTGGCAAATGTTAGATAGAAATATGTGTAGAATATTTTCATAGTATGCAATAGAGGGGAGGTAACATAAGGATTAAGGGTTACTTTCTTGGAGTAGATAGCAATTGAGTGGCACCTGGAAAGATGTTCTTTAATAAAGAGTTCTGAGAAGAGAGAATAGACATGGAAAGCATTCTTTCTCGAGGAAACAACAAATATCTCTGTTACTAGAGCATAGATTTTGACACAGTATTGGAGGCATGGGAAAGAAGTGACGGGAGATTAAGAAAGAACAAGGTTATGAAGAATTCTGTGAGTTCTTCTAAGGAACTTGGACTTGAGAGTGATATGGGGCAGAAGAGAGACATTCAATTTTTCATTAAAAAAATATTTTGACATATTTGAGGGGAGGAGGGTAAAATGAAAGCAAAAACATCAATTAGGAGTCAAGAGACCAATTAGGAGCCCTTTGCAATAGGATAGCCAATATCATGTAAAGGTACAAATGGGGCTCATAAATCAGAATAACCCCGGTGACTCTCCTGGCTCTGATACTCTTAGTGAAATTCTAATAATAACAGATTCTATCTCATAGGGATATTATAAGGATTATATGAGATTTGGGATAGTACAAATAAAGTGTAAGCCTATATTAAAAGCATTTGATACATTTTTTATCTTGAGCTAGAAGAGAGGTCTAGAGGTTATGAGACTAAGCAATGATAGTAGAACTACAAATCATACAAATATAAATCAGAGAAATTGGCAAACTTCATAGTGGATTGATTATGAAAATGAGGTAGATAGATATGTTTGGGAGGCCCTTCAATCTCTGGCTTCAGTGAAGAGTTAGGAATGAAAGAGAGGTTTGAGGAGAAAGAATGGGCATGAGAAACAAAAATTTCTATTTTAGATATATCTAGGTGAAGTGACCCGAGGGAACACTAAAGGTAAATAAACTATTAGGAGACAAAAACCTTGACTGGAGTTATTTCTTTGAAAATAATTAGTCTATGAAAAAAGATAAGTAGGTTCATTTACATAAAGTATTAGTCAAGGATGAAATCCTAACATATACTAATATTTAAAGACAGGAAAAAAACAGAGAAGAGCAAAGAACTAGAAGAGATTAGCATATTGGAAGCCAAATTTTTTAAAGATTCCACAAACAGTTCATGGTCAATAGTGCATGCAACCTAAATATTCAATAAAATATTGACTAAAAGGACAATTGGATTTGACAGCTGAAGGCGTTGATGAATTTTGTGGGAACAGTTTTGGTAGAATAATTGCGCTGCAAGTAGAATTAAAATAAAAGAATAACTGGAAAGTGAAGACGTAGAAACAGTAAGTGTACTAGTCTTTCAAGAAGGCAAGCTTAGAGGGGAAAGTGAGCCTTGAGAAGGGGAAACCAAGATATAATGAGAGTATTAAAAATTCCAGAAGCATGTAGGGTTTCTTTCTCAAGTGCTTCGCTGACCTGTGATGCGATTAATTGACAAGTTATTAGTGAATCAAATTTTGGACGTGGAGAAAAGGTGGAAGAATAATGACTTCTGTTTAGGGGCTGGTAAGATGCAAGTGCAGATATTCAACTCAGTAGTTAGATATAAAATAAGAAGCCCAGAAGGGAAGGCAGATTAAAAACTTCAGTTTAAACAATCATTAGTAAATTGATAGCAGCTTAATCCACTGGAGTAGATGAAATTAACCAGAAAGATCATAAACAATGAAGGGAACATCGATTATGTTAAATAAATATTCAAAAAGAAGATGGAGGGTTATAATGATCAGAGTTAATTGAGTAAGAGTAAGTATTATAAAAGAAAGGTAAAGAGAGAGTGAGTCGTAAAAGACAATAGTAACAAAATTTTTAGGAAGGAGACAATGAATCAAAGGAAAAAAAAGTAGAGCTTAATGAAAAAGAAAAACCACAGGACTGGGAATCCCTTTCCAGAAAATCTTTTGAACTACAGAATTATTTAGAGCCTATCATTTTACAGTTAGAAAGACTAAAACATTGGTGACTTCGTTATGTTTGCAGAGTCAAAGACAGCAATAGGGACAGTATCTGAATGATCTTGACATTGTACAAAGAAAATATTAGGAAAAATAATTATGAGAAAATTTACAGGGAATCTGTTACCTAAGTGTTTGAAATTGATTAGAAGAATAGAATAGTCCATGAAAGTTTCTTGAAGCGCTGTGATATTTTGGGGACAATTACTGAGTTTTGGATTTGAAAATAGTCATGGTAGTTTGCACAAATTAATTTTAGTTAAATTAATTTGCTGTATTTTAACTGATAGCCAGTGAATTAATATATTTTAAATTTAAACATGCCGGATGATGCAATCATTATAAAAATTAACATGCCTAGGTTAATTGAAAACGCTAATTCTAAATTGGAAAGATTTTATCCAATTGTTATAAAGTTGTTAAAAAAGTAAAAATAGATCATAATTATAGTTTGCTTGTTAGAATTAACCCATGCTATTTAAAACATATTCACGCTCACTTTTATAATTACCTCTGGAATATTTCTCCTTTTTTAAAGAACAAACTTTACTACTACCATTACTTTCTAGCCTTCCATTTCTCTTGCTAAAAGACAGTCAAAACAAACTGAGTTCATTTTAAAATCTAAGGGAAATCATCCCAATTCCTGAGTAAACGCTGAGCAGGAGAATATGAGACTTGAGATGGTAGAGTGCAAAGGGAGTATTTTGGCTGAAATAGAGCCTAAATCATAGTCCTTTTTAAGTCCATTTTTGAGAAATAATCGCATACGTTTACACACATATACATTAATATGCACATGTACACTCATATCACACACACAAAATATTGTATTGATACACTATACTGTTTGTAGAGCAGGACATTTCAGTCTTTAATATGGGGAAGATCGAGTTGCTTCTTAAAATGCAGACCCTGATTTAGTCAATTTAGGCCAGGTCCTGAGACCCTGCGATTCTGACAAGTTCCTCAGTAAAGTCTTCTGCGAGTCTGACAACGTTTTGTATTGCAAAGTTCTAGCATACATAAATTTCATTTGGAAAATTAGTAAAAATATGTAGATAAACTTAAATGCAAGCATTAAATATTAAAGTCACATGATGAAAATATAGAAATACATGGCCTAATTGATTCAACTTTATCTCCCAATAAACTTCAGAATACACCTAATGCTCTCACAATCTAGTTAGATCAAAGTATATTACTCTTAGTCCTTCTTTTATTTGAAGGAATATAGTCAAAACTGACTTATCACTCCTGTGAACTATTATTTCACTTTTATCTAAATCACTCATGTCAGCATTTTATAATTTACTAATCTGTGTTATTATTTAACTGTTTCAACGGTATGAATTGTCTGGCCAAAATATTAAGTTCTTTAATGATAAAGTAAATACCAAGCATTATCTGGAAGAGAGAAGATACTGTTTAAGAATATATAATAATCTCTTTCATTTTATTTCAATATATTAAATATGTGATAATTACAGTTTAATGATAATTTTTCAAGATATACATAAGGGGCCAAATTTCAGAGATCCAAAGAGATTTGCTAAGCTTAAAGAGCATAAGAAAATCATTGTAAAAACAAACATATCACTTAATATAAAATGAATTTGGGTTTCAGGTATTAGGAAGTTTAATGATGAAGTAATGTCCCTCATTTCTAATAAGCTAATATAAATACAAAAATAGCATTTTAATATTCTTGATGTATTGATATACAGTTCAGTAAAACAAGTAATAACAATATGATTTATCAATTGAAGGAAATTCTTTAAATGATGTCATAACTAAAGCTGTATTTATGGTTCAGGTAAAAAAGTAGGTGCACATATAGTATCTTTTAACAAAAAAGTAAAAGGTGGTAAAGGATTATTAAATGCTCTATAGAAGTATACTTTGGGAACACATGGCTTCAATTTTGTTTCTCAAGTATCTTGTAAGCCTGAACATAAAATAGCATTACTCAATACAGAAAAATTAACTGATTATGTGCTTGTCCAACCATAGTCGTTAATTCAGCTGGAAACCAGAAAAATAATTCATATTAAGTAATAAGGATCTTATATTCAACAGTGTCAAACATTTGTGATTTTTCACGGATGCTCTGGTTTCCACCACTGCCCAAATAACCTCACCTGCTTTTCCGATTTGTCTCCTAGACTGTGCTATGGGTCAGTGATCCCTATTATATAACCTCAATACAGTGGTTAAATAATTAGAAATAATTTAAAATATGACAGGTAATTCACATCCTAATGTCAATCATCTTAACCCATGCAGTATTTCTCAAGTTAAAATGGAAGCTACTTTCATTTTAAACTCTAAGTTTTTATATATCCAAATATATTTCCTTAAATAAAAAAATACGTATTTCACAGAGTTAATTGAAGCTCAAGAGGTAACTGAATTTGGAAAATAAATCAAGGTAAAAAGGATTGCACCTAAAACATTTTAAAATAATTTCAAATACTAATGACATATTTTTTTTTTTAAAAAATTATACCTTTCCCCAGTTTTTAATTGTGGCAATGAAAAGATTCAAAATGTGCATGTTATATTCTTATTATTTCAAATGCATTAATTTTTAATTTCTATTATTTAATTAGTTTAGTTTCAGATATTCAATAATTATTTTTTGAAGCACTTGCATGAGTAAAAACCCAAGTGAAAACTTGGACCTTTTTCAATACACTTTAAAGCAAAGAAGCTAGAATAAATTTACAAGTCAAGTTCATATATATAAAATTTGTCTGTTGGACGTAGTGCCACATCTAAATATATGAAGGAGTAGTGTCATGCGCCATTACTCACTTCACTCGATTTCATGGAAGATTTTACTGTCAAAGCCTAGGCTTAGGAAACTGCTATAGACCATGCACTCCACTAGAGGGCTCTGCAGAGGCAGCAGCCAGTGCAGATGAAGATTGAGGTGTTAACATCAGCTCGGGGACACAAAGCCCAGAGGTCTTCACAGGAATGTGCACAACTTTATTTTTAGGTTTAATTAATTCTTGATTGGTGGTAATTAAAAAGGGTTAAAGATGTCTATGTGTGAGTTTCATCTGATCACATAACATTCTTATACTTACCTTATACGGATTCTGTGATGAGTTCAACACAACCTTGAGGAATCAAGGGAAGAAAGTATCACATTTAATTAATGGCCCAGATAAAACTATTTCCATACTAAAAAGTGTTGAGATGAGTTACGCAATTTCTTCTCTATAATTCTCTTTTTTAACACAATTTTTCCTTATTACATTTTTTCTATTAAAATGTGTAATGAGAATGACATGAATATAAGATTTATAGTGTATTACAGATATTTTCTGAAAATATACAAAAGTAAAATTTACTGGAATAGATAAGGAAATATGATAAAACTGACAACGAAATAAACAGGATCTCCAAAATAGATAGTCATCGACTAAAAAGTCCCCTTGTGTTTGGAGAGAAAACAGTGAGTCTCCTGGAGCATTTATAGTAAACGTATTGCAGAGAAAAACTACAGCAAAAACTATATAGTTTGGTCTTAGCGCTTTAAATTTAAAGGTGTATAACTTCAAGAAAGGATGGAAATAAAAATGAGCAGACCAAATGTCCTAATCCTCTTTGGGCAGCAACATACCTGGTGTGCCTGTGGAATGTGTCTTGCTCCCATTAGTAAAAGTGACTTAGCCCATCATGATTTTCAAGAGAAACATGATAGATTCTGAATAAATACGGAAAAATTTTGTAGGGATGAGCTTTTCCTATGGAAGAGAATATGCCTTACTTGGAAAAACTAATCTCTTTTGTATCCTTATTATAAAAACTCGAATTGTTTATTTTTAATATTCTTCAGAGTATAAGTTTTCACAATTTCATAATATTTAACAATGTCCTTGTTTAACAAACTTCTAACTCAGAACTGTATTTGGTGGGTTACCAGAGACTCTTCACTAATAGAGTAATATACCAAACCTAGAAATATCATTCTGTGTTATGATGAGCCTAATAAAGTCTAGAATAGAATATTATTAGAAATGTAAGGATGCCTATGAATGCTAAGTAGCCTACAGACCACCTGTGACTGACGTCGGAGCCTGCCAAAAGATGACTGCATCCAAAACACTATGCAATTAAGCAAATAAAATGTAAATTACAGGAGAGTGAAGGTTTTGATCTGTTTTGCACACTGCTGTCTTCCCAGCATCTAGAACAGTGCCTGGTGCATAGTAGGTTCATGACTAATATTTGTTGAATTAATGAAATATAATTTACATTCACGATATACTTAAAATTGTGTTTTTTACTGTTCTCTTTTGTCCCTTTTTTTGGATTAATTTTATGTCAGACTTCAACATTCAACTTTATAGCTTGCTTCTAGAATTTTACTTTTCAAATAGTCTAACATAGCCTAGAAATTTAGGCAGCAGTTACTCACTTAACAGTGAGTTAGTAAGATTTATTCCATTGTATTTGAATAAATTAATGTTTACTGCATTTTGTTAGAAAAAATTAAACTATTACTTTTATACTGCTGCCCCTTTAAAATCATAGACAACTGGTTTGAGCAGACAGTTTCAAGGGCCATTTAAATTAACTATTGACCCTAGAGAGAGATATCTAGAAATTATTCTTTAAAAAATTCAATCAAAAAATAAATAGCAAAAACTTCTCTGTATATCCACTGAATTTATTTAACAACCTTTATGTTAACTTATTATTATCCCTGATAAATTGATTTTGTATAAAGGAATTTAAAAAGTGATAGAAGCAAAACAAACTACCAGTTAACAAAAGAGTGAAACTATTTTCAATCTGTAAAATGTTCTCTTTACTTTTAGTTAGTGAAATTTAAAATCCTCAAAATGGAATGTTTTATTTGGTGAGTTTTTTTCCCCCAAATAGGAGGAAGGGCATTATTTTACCTTTAAACTCTCCCAAAATCAAACCACACAGTCAGAGAACTCTAGACCTCATGCTTGCATAAATAATAATAAGAAAATAACTACCATGTATAAAAATTTAGAATGACTAGAGAAGAAAATAATTATATCAGTAAAATTTCAATTTTTAGAATTCCTCTAAAAAAGCTATTTAATGTCTACAAGTTTAATTTATGTTTTTCATTTATACCACATGTATGTGTTCTTCATTTTAGAGTCACCGATATTTAATAAACTAGCAATACTTTTTTTTGTTTTAAAATTGCAAAACAACTCAGTGTGGAATAGAATTAATGTAGCATCTGATTTATAGAGAGAGCCTGGTCAGCAGCTGTGAGATTTAAAGTCCTTATTTGTCCTCAGGACAAGTATATATAGAAAAAGATAATACCACTCAAGTCCTTCTATGTTACTTTCCACTTCATGTGTCAGTTCATATCTAGTATATAGTCTTTTATTTGTTTAACTTATTTTCATTGTCAATGTATAATTACCTAAATAACCTTTTGTAGCCACTTGCATTTTTAAAATCAATTTTAAGACTATAGGAAAAGAACCTAGAGAATAATTCAAATGCATTATTTGTGAAGTTAAAAGAAAAACCCAGCCCCTCCATCTTTATTTATATATTTAGATATCAAAAAGAAAAAAAGAAAAACGGGGTTATGTTTGAATGAAAGCTAGTAGTACTAAAAACAGAAGTCAGCCTCTTAAACACAGTTTCTGAATATTATTGAGAAGTTTCTAACTTGGAAAATATGAGTCTTTATTCCCTTGGATGCTTCTTTGCTTTACAGTCAACTCCTAGAATTAACTCAGTGAATGATGTTTCCGCAAGAGCTACTACACCAAGGAATTCTTCAAAGAATTCTTAGGCCATAGAAATCTTGAAACATTCTTCACCAGGTTATATCGATATGTCATAAATAGAAAAATCAATAAGGGGAATAAAGGCAGATGTAAATCATAGGTATAGAAAATTCATAATATCCTCAAATTATTCTAACATCCAAAATAAGTTCTAGTAAGTATTTTTGTTCAAAAACAAACTCTTTACAAAGCACATAGTTCTTGGAGACATAGGGTAAATATAATTTTAAGTGACAGGAAAAATGATTCAATCTACTTGATCAAGATACCACTTTCCAACATTTTACTCTGTATATGAGCATTTACTAAATATTTAGAAATTCCTTCATGATCTCATTCTTAATACCTTTCAAGAGGTCTTTTTTAGAAAAAAAATTTTTCATCTGTACTTCTTTATTTAACAGCTAGCAGACCACAGCTTTGCATATTTGGGGAAGAAGGCTAATAATGTTGAAATCTATGTTTCTGCTTGCTAATGAATGACTTCCAGAGGAAGCCAGGACTTGGTAATTAACAACAATAGGCAGCAACTAGAAGAACTAAAAATCAGAGTAAATGTTCAAGCTCAGGACACACAGAAAGCATGAACTTTTTAAAGTAATCGATAACAAGCCACAAGTAGAGATCAAGAAATACATTTTACTTGTGATTTATATGGAGGAATTTTTTCTAATGCTTAGTGATTCTATATTTTTCTTACATGCAAATAAAGATGGCAAATGAAAGTAACGTGAAAGTAAAAAAATCAATGGAATATTATAAAGTTTAATGAATACAGACACACACACATGCCCTTGTTGATAGTTATCACCAGTCTTAAGGATTTTAACTTAAGCGGTTTCCCTAAAAACAGGAATTTGGTTATAAAGAATTAATTTTCTTTCATGAGTTTTAAAGTTACAGAAATTCAGTATTTTAAAATTTTAATTTAAAAAGTACCATGAAGGTAGATATCAAGAGAATATGCTGATTAGTGAAATATATTTACTTGCTATTTGAAATTATATTATTAGTTTATATTTTTTACTAGGTTTTTGAAAACAGCTAAACTGGACTAAAAATATGTAATATGAAATATATTAATTTGGAAATTTGAAACAGGTGTATTTATGGTATGGGGGAGAGAGCCAGCATGTCAGATATACTCCTTCAAAGATATTTCTACAGAAATTGGAGTGACAAGATTTTCTTAAGTGAAAAAGTATCCAGGAAAACTGTATAATTTAAATATTCCACTTATCAATTTTCATGGAAAGACCTATAAGAGTAATTTTAATACTTGATCTGATGTGTTGCTTCAAGTAGAAAAAGTCAAAAAAAAAATAAATAAACCCTTAATAAAAAAAAAAAAGTTGGAACATGTATCATAGAATTAAATATATATCCAGGACCACCTACTCTCTCTCTATATATAAACCCTGTAATCTCCAACTAAAATTATCTGTCTCTTACCAATCGCAACATTTAATTTCAGACTTATGGCCATAATCAAACATTAACTGTAATAACATGAATAAAGTATATCAGCTATAACTTATCTGTAGAGTTCCATTGTTTACAAAGGATGTTGTGAAAACATTGACATTTTATTTAGGCAGAGAAGGAGAAAATTCTTGTCATTGATGAGAATGTACAAGTTCACTCTAACTAGGGTAAACGGGGTAATTTTACACAGTGATATGAACTCCAAGGAGACATAAGATCAACATGTTTGGTTAAGGGAATGATGACAATCACTTGAATATAGTTATGACTAAAATGTCGACACCAAACTGTTTTAGTTAAAGCACCCGTGAAAATACACAAAGCTTGTGAGATTAGTTTTTCAATAGTGAAGATCAAAGAAATATTCATTTTTGTCCTATTATGACCATTATACCACTAGAAGATAAGGACTGAGAAACCCAGAGTCTAAAACTGAAAAATATTTTTCCCTTTATTATATTTTACAAACCAAATTTATTTGAGTATATTACATGATTGTGGGAATCAAGTTGCATACTTTAAATATGATTTTACAGAGATACAGTTATTTAATTTGAATGGGAACTTTAAATAGATAATTTATTTTCAGTGTACATATAAACTCTTAGTAATCACATGAAAATATAATAATTTGGTGTGTTTTTTCTAATTCAGGAGTTAAGAGGTATGTAAGTTATGGATCAAAAAAATATACTCTCCCAAAACTTTTGAGTGAAGTAGAACAGAAAAGTTTCTTAAAAAATAATTCTGTAAACTAAATCTATGATTTAATGAAAACAATCTGGTTCTGAGAAGCATTTGTCTCATTTCTGCCCAAACCTAGTATATAAGCTTAACAAGTCTTTTGCTTTACTATTTTAATATGCAAAATAAGTTTTTAGCCTATGATTTATTAAGTCTTCTGTAGCTCTACAATTTATATGTATAAAGCAAATTGAACTACAACCACCTTTTAGTGTACCACATCATCTTTATTTTTTTCAACTGGAAATTTATACTATTGATTATCCTAATTGGTATGATGAAGCAAGTAATCTCAAGAGTAGTACACTTGTCTGCTTCATCAGTGTAAATTGCCATTATTATACATTTTGCCCTTTTTTAAACCATAGCTTCAGATACTATTAGATTAGCAGGTAATGCCTAAGTTATTAATTGTCTTCTACCCGTCTGACTCCCAAGAAGCACAGCAGACAGCTCATCAGAGGAGTCTCTTTGGAAGAAACAAGATGCAGCTAAATGAAAAGGGTCATAGAAATTCCCTGAATCTTTGCTCATTCTACTACCTTTCTCATATCAACATCGCTTAAAAGAAGTTTTGGAACAAAGGGAATATTTCTCTTATACGTAGAACGTTTGGAATTTGTAGAAAGTAGAGGAAAAAAGCCTGAAAGATATCTTAAATATTCTTTTATGTTCATTTGTATTTTGCATACATTTACATAGTTTTGATCTTTCTAAATAAACCAATATCCATCAGGCTACTCATTTTATAACATTTTAAAACATATTATTAATACTTTATAATCATTATCATGGTCATATAAATGTTTAGTGGACATATCATACTTTGATAATTGATTTGTTTCCATTTTAAAAATTGTCTTTATTTAATTATAATTGTCATACAATTGCATTTATTTAAAGCATAAATGTTTTGAATTTTGATAGCTAGATAGACCTGTGAAAACCTCTTCAAACCAGATGTAGAATATTTTCATCACTTCCCAAAATAATCTTACACCTGTTTGTGGTCCATCCTACCTTTGTTTCTTAGCCCCAAGCAACCACTGATCTACTTTTAGTTATAATCTATTAGTTTGCATTTTCTAAATTTTTTCTTAAGTTGAGTCTTATAAGATATATCATTTTATGTCTGACTTTTTTTGCACAGGGAAATGTGTTTTAGATCATCCATGTTGTTGCATGCATCAGTAGTTTGTTTCTTTTTATTGCTGAGAGTTATTCCATTACAGGGATAGAATACTATTTTAACCTATTCACCTCTGGATAGACATTTGGTTTTTCCCAGTTTGTTAGCTATTGTGAATAAAGTTGCTATAGACATCCATGTACACGCATTTTTGTGCGTATTTTCATTTCTAGTAGGTAAATACCTATTTGTTCAAAAGATTTTCCTTACTCCTTGAATTGTTTTTATACTTTTATTTAAAAAAAAACTATAACATATATGTGTATACCTATTTCTGGATTCTTTATTTTTGTTGATCTATATGTCTATCCTTTTACCAATACCACACTAGTTTGATTACTGGAGATTTTTTTTAGATAGAATAAGTCTTAAGATTAGGTTTTCCTGCAGCTGAGGTCTTCTCTCAGAATATGCTTTGGCTATTCTAGTTCATTTGCATTTTCATATACAATTTTGCATCAGATGACCATTTATGTGAAAAAATGTTCTAAGAATATGATTGATATTGCAATTAGGGAAGAATTGCTTTCTTAAAAATATTTCGTTGTCCAGTACATAAACATCATAAACATCATAAATAATTTTATTTATTGATATTTTCTGTAATTTCTCTCAGAGATGTGTGTAATTTTCAGAGAATGACTTGTACATCTTTTGGTAAATTTATATTTGTACTTTATCTGTTTTAATGCTATTGCAGATTTTTTATTTTCCAGTTTTTTGCTGCTAACATATAAATATATAATTGATCAATTTTATTGACCTTTGTCTTGCATCCTTGATATTGGTTCTAGCAGTGTTGTATATTCCTTAGTATTTTCTGTGCAAACAATCTTGCCATCCCTAAAAACAGAAAGTTTACTTCTTTCTTTGTGAATCTTTATGACTTTTTCTTGTTTTTCTTATGTTATTGCCATGACCGGGGTCTTCAGTACAATATTGAAAATAAGCGATGAGGATATCCATCCTTCTCTTCCTGATCTTGCAGGGGAAGCATTTAATATATCACTGTATTAGAGTTCTTCAGAGAAACAGGATCGATAGAGTTTGTGTGTGTGTGTGTGTGTGTGTGTGTGTGTGTGTGTGTGTGTGTGTGTGATTTATTATAAGAATTGGCTCACTTGATTTTGAAGAGGTAGGCTGGAATGCTGGAGACTCAGGAAATCCAATGTTGCAGTTCCATTCTAAAGGCTAGCAGTCTGGAGACTCAGGAGAGCCAACGTTTCAGTTTGAGTCTGAAGGCAGCCTGCTGTAGAACCAGGAAAAGACAATGTTGCAGATGAAGTCTCAAGGTAGTCTACCAGAGATTTCTTCCTCAGAGGGGGCTGGTCTTTTTGTTCTATTCAAGCCTTCAATTTAGTGCATGCAGCTCCCCCATGTTATGGAGGGCAATTTGCTTTATTCAAAATCCACCAATTTAAGTGTTAATCTCACTCGAAAACACCCTCACAGAAAATCCAAAATAATATTTGACCAAATGGATGAGCATTCTGTGGCCCAGTCAAGCAGACACATAAAATTAGCCATCACAATCACCATTAATTATGATGTTAACTAAAGGCTTTTGAGGAAAAGCTTTTATTATGAATGAATGTTGAATGTTGTCAAATTCTTTTCTGCTTTTTTTTGAAAGAATTATATAGTTTTTATCCTTCATTCTAATGTGGTGAATTACAATGATTGATTTTGAAAGTTAAAATAAATTTGTATTCCATAGTAGTAATCTATTATCTTTTAATATACTTTGAATTTAGTTTGCTAATATTTTATTAATGATTTCTGCATATATATTCATGAAAGATATTAATCTGTAATTTTTTTGTAATGTCTTTTTTAGGTTTTGTCATTAGGTCTGGCAAAGTGAGTGAGAAAGAGTTTCTTTTTCTGTTTTCTGACACTGTTTATTCCTTGAATGTTTAATAGAAATCGCCAGTAAAACAATCTGGCCAGAGAGATATATTCATGGCAAAGCTTTAAAAAATAAATCCAATTTCTGTAATTTATTTAGGTCTTATTTATTTTATCTCAGTATTTTTCTTAAATTTTCACTGTAGTTGAATTGCATACCTTCTGTTAATTATTTAATTAATTACCAATTCAGATTTTCTATTGATTTTTGTTATATTTCTTCAAAGAACTTGTTCATTTCATCTAAGTTCTTAATTTTCTTGGTATTTGGTGGAGGCTTATTTTGGACACAAACTGGTGAGACCAAATTTCTCACTGGTGTGAGTAAAATTTCTTAGGCTGAGAAATTATATACATACATACATACATATATATATATATATATATAAATATATATGCACACACACATATGTACAAATACATGTGTATTAATTAATTATTTATTTCACAAATAGATTTCTCTTTAACATTTTATAATTTATATGAATGGTGCACTTGCGTATGGTCACGTGAATTTACATGTGTGCAATCATATGCACATATGTGAACTGAATTAGAAAAAAAGGAATTCCAAAATGACATGAAGTTTCTTATCGTTCTTAACCAAATGCTACAATGGACATCCTTCAATTTAAAAGCAAGTTGAAGTAGGTTAGGGTTATTTGGCAAAAAACATTATCTGTGTAACTGAATAACTGTGAACCGTGTTATAAATTGAATAGGATAAAGAAATAGAAAACATACTTTCTTTTTAAGTCTCTTTGTCTGTCATGTTTGTTTGTTGCTTTCAGTTTTATAGCCCACTTATGAGTGATATCATGTGGTTTTTAACTTTTTCTGTTTGAATTATTTCGCTTGGCATGATTATCTCAAGATCCATCCATGTTGTCATAAATGGCTGTATTTTATCTTTTCTTATGGCTGAGTAATATTTCACTATATATATGTATCACAGCTTCTTTATCCAATCATCTATCATAGGACACTTCACTTGCTTCCATGTCTTGGCGAACATGAATAATGCTGCTATGAAAATCGAAGTGAATATATCTTTGTGGATCAATGTTTACAGATTTTTTAGGTAAATACCCGAAAGAGGTTATTGCTGGATCATTTAGTAATTCAATTCTTAGTTTTTTGAGGAACCTCCATTATGGTTTTCCATAGTGGTTGTACCAATATGCATTCCCACCAGCAGTGTATGAGGATTCTTTTTTGCCTATGACATCTCTGACACTTGTTATTACTTGTCCTATTGATGAGAGCCATTCTAACAGGTGTGAAATGGTATCTCATTGTGGTTTTGATTTGCATTTTCCTAATAACTAGTGAAGTTGGGCATTTTTTCATATGCCTGTTGGCCATTTGTCTTCTCAAGAAAAGTGTCTGTTCAGGTCTTCTGTCCATTTTTTAATTGGATTGTTTGGTTTTTTTTGGTCATTGTGGGTTATATGAATTCTTCATTTATTTTGGATATTAGGTCCTTGTCACAGGCATTATTTTGTTATATAATTTTTAAATACATACAACATAACATTCTGTACATTATAATGTTTTAAAACTGTATTAAAGTTTTCTCAATTTTTTCTTTCAAATAGTTTCCCCAGAAGAAAACTATAGACTTAGTAAACTTTATAAATTACATGTGCCTTCAGCTAGAAGATCAGTGATCCAAGAAAAAGTACCATATATTTTTAAAAGACTTTCTTTTCTTCCCATGCTATGCTCTAAGGAGAGCATTTTAAGTTCAAATAAGAAACACACACACAAATGAAAATACACAAACTACATACTGACTGTATGCTAACATCATCCTATGATTTGGAATATAAGTGTTAAAAATGATGGTTATTCTTCTTTTCTTGCTATTGTATCAGAAACAAAGTCTATTTTATTTTAAATAGATCTTAATCATAGAAATACAGTTGCCATGTTAGTTGAAATGGTCTGGGCCCTAAAAGCCTACTGTTCATCACCTAAGGAATATCAGAAGATTTACAGTAAAATAAGCCTGTAAAATATGAAAGATATGAGCTATTGATTGTGGTGGGAATGGCAAAAAGTCTGCATTTTAAGCAACTTTGTCCGCCTTGTATATCAGCAGCTGCCATTGATGAATTCCAAATAGAAATATGTGAAATTTATCCTCCACTACACTCCTCTCTCAACCAACATTATCCATTCATTAAGGAGCACTTATGTTCCTGGAATGAGAACAACAAAAAGAAATAGCTCTTGAAATGTAACAGGGCAGGATATTTCTTCCTGAGAAAAAAATGAATCTTTCACATAACTGTATTTCATTTATAAGCTATATTATGAAAGACTTATAATGTCTGCTTTAATTGGGAAGTATTTGAATGCAAAAAAATCCACTTAGGTTTTAAAAAATTTTTTCCAAGTAATTCCTAGTGTCCCAATATTAATATTAAAAATATTATCCACTATTACAACAAAATTTATAGCAGTATAGTTATCCATGATGATTATAAAAAGTATGATCCAAATACAGAATTTAGTGCTATTTCTAACTTAGTGTATCCAAGAATGCATATGGCACAACATTTATTTCTTTTAGCTTTTCTAAGTTTAACAAAAGCATAATATAAAATAGTCAGGATGCAAATTCATAAAAATTCACAACTATGAATACTTGGGTAAGGTTACATAACAACTCAAAATGCAACTTCTTAGACACTAACAGCATCAATACATATATATAGAATTATATATTAGTATCCTATGTTCTGTCTGATACATTGGTTTAAAAATACTCTAGCAGCAGTTATAATGATGATCTTTCACAAAAACAATGATCATATCTCAAAGAATTTTAAAACTTATGCCCTTAAGAGATGCTGAATTTATGTTGAAAAATTTTGTAATAATATTTATAACTGAAATAAAAAGCAAAAAAATCCCATATAGAACGATGATTAAATAAATGCCATGTAATGGAGTATTCTACAACGATAAAAAACTACGTTTTCCAAAAGCATTTAATTACCTGACAAAATTCTAATGATAGAAAGTGTGAAAAATAAAAACAGACTGTAGAACTGTTCATGGTATTATCTGGAACACTTAAAAATGGGACATATATGTAGAGAAATAGGTCGGAAGGAAAGCATTAATAAAAAAATTACCAAACAATTAAACTGGATAGTAAAATCATGGACAATTTTTATGTTCTTTTTGTATGTTCTTCCTTTTCTTTTAATGTATAGGTACTGTTTTACAGATAGAAAAAAATGTTATTGTCATTTGGTTTCTAATTATACTTAGAAGAAATGACAGCATCTATTAAAGCAGCTCGATCATTAGAAGGATAAATATTATGTGTTCTCTCCCATTAAAGCTCAAATGACAGCTATCATTCTGAATAAATGATGATGGCTTCTGTCAGGAATCAAATGGAAAATTCAGTTCAAGGTAGAAAGATACTATATTCTTGCAAGCTCATTATGTAGTTATTTGAAAACCAAAACCCAGTTAATATTACCAACTATATTGAAGATACACACAAATTTATGTATATGGACATATATCCAAATATGTACATACAGTGGGCCCTCGAATAACATCATTTTGTTATAACATTAATGAGAAAAAAAATCGATTTCACCTGGACCACTGTGTGCGGTTTGCTCATTCTACACATGTCTGCTTGTGTTTTCTCTTGGGACTCCGGTTTCCTCCTGTATCCCAAAGTTATGCATGTTAGATGAATTGGCCTGTCTAAATTGTCCAAATTTGAGTGAGGTGGATGTGGACATGAGTGAGCCCTGCGATGGAAGGACATCTTGTCCAGGGCTGTTTCCTGCCTGGTGCCCTGAGTTGCCAGGAAAGTCTCAAGCCATCCACCAGCACGAACTGGATTAAGTAAGTTGGAAAAGAATTATCTTACTTTTTAAAAAATTTATCTTTCTTAACTGTATGTACAGCTCACATTTATTTCAATGTTTAATATTAGATGTGTTTTGGATATGTATTTAGGAGTTTGGTGATGTTTTTGTGACGAGAAATATATCGTAAGAAATTAACTCTTATTTATGTCAATTAGCCATAGTAAAATTGGTTTCGTTAAAAGCCATTTCACATAAAAGTTGCAGTTTCTAAAAACCTATTGATGTTAAGTGAGAACTTACTGTATATGTGCATACATGCAAGAATCAATATATAGATTGTATATAATAAATATATCATATGTATAATAAAATACCCTGGCATTCCATATTAGCCTATCTAAAAAAAATTAGATTATATCTAAAGAACTTAGTAAAATAAAATTTCAGAAAAATTAGATTATAACTGAATAACTTAGTAGAATAAAATTTTATGTTCAATGGTTCAGATGCTCTGTTGTGAAAATTATACAGGATGGGGCAAATCTGCCCTCTAACCCCAGAATGGGGACTCAAGCCCTACTCTGAGGGAGAGTCCTTGACTTTGCACAGGAATTTCAGAGTGAACTAGAATTAAAAACAAAGGAAACTTTATTAGGGAAGAAATAAGGCTCCACAGACAGAGTGTGGTCTCCCCTCAAAGTCAAAGAATGAGAGCTTGAGTGTTTGAGGAATTGGGTTTATATCTGTTTCTTAGTTTCTATAGAAAACTACTGATAGTGGAAAGTAAAGAATCGAAGGAAATGTCAGGTTTTTTCTTTAACTTATACAAGGTACAGTTTGAGGTTTTTGTCTTCCTTTTATGGTGTGGGCAAGTATCTGTTAGTAATCTTCACAGGAATTTTCCTTTGTTTTGTAGGTTCCTCTTAATCTGGCTACATGACTAATTAGCTAAGTTTTGTATCTAACAGTACATTTTAGCAGGCTCTGAAGTCATGCCTCTTTCCTATATCAGAAAGAGGATCACGTTGCAAATCATTTGCAAGGCAAGTGTAGGGAAGAGGGGAAAATTCTGCCCTGGATTGACTTCCAGGAAATCTGTGTCTTCTCTTTTCCCTCTAAGCAGTGTGTCCAAGGCTCCCCTCTTCTGGCTCTCCTCAAGATTGCACTACCTTCCCTTCTAGCTTGTTTCAGGGTTCGTGAATTTGGCTTCGAACTTTAAGAACCATGGCTTCCAATTTCCTTCCCCAAATTTTATTTTATTTCCATCCATCCCTTTTCTTTCCCTTAAATTTCAGATGGAGATATTCTCCTATTTCTTTCTGAGATTTATTCCTGATCTGTTATCTTGATTTGATCCTTTTATGCCCACCCCGTTCCAGAATATTGCTTCTCACATACTTACAAGGTGTCATCACCTTGAATATTGTTCCAAATACAATATTCTCAAGACTGCATCATACTGAAAAAAGTCTTATTTACCTCAATTCTTCTTTCTAAGTAGAGTCCCAACCTGTCATACTTTTATTCATGAATTTAACCAATATTTATTGAACAACTAGTATGTGCCAGACACTACTTTAGGTACTAGGAGTATAGATAGCATCGAACAAAATAGAAGAAATGCCTTATCAACTGTAGCTTACATTCTGAGAGGTGAGAATGAGGAAAGAGGATAAAAAAACATATTTTAATGTCAGGTTGCAAGTGCTCAAAAGAAAAAGCAGAGTAGGATAGTAAGTGATGAAAGAGAGTAGGCTCTTTTAAATCAGGTGGCCAGGGAAACTCTTTTTGTTATGGTGATATTTTTAGAAAGAATTAATATAGTGTTATGTAAATAACCGAGGAAATTACTGGTTTTGCAAATGAGAAGACATGAGGCCCAGCAAAGGCCTGCACGTTTTGTTGGGTTCTACAACTACATTGCCTTTTTAACCTTCCTTTGATGTTCTTTTAATTTCTAATGTGCCTTCTTATACTTGTTGGAGGAAATTTATCTCTGTATCACTGCATCTAGAAAATTCTCCCCACTTGCCTCCAGAAAGAAAAGAAAATCACAATCATGCATCCACCTCTCTAAAATATAAATCTGATCATCCATGTCCCTGACCTAAACTCAGTTGGTTTGCTAAGGTCTTCAACAAGGCCCAGATTAATTTTTCAGTTTCCACACCCTGATGTGGGCTGAAGTCTAGTCAGGAGGCATCTTCACACTACTCTGTCTTTGTTGTCTCCTTTCCTGGGTGAGTGTTCCCCATCTTCTCAATCTTTTTCTAATGGATTTCAGTCATTTAGTATAATTTACTTGGGATATCATTTGTGTAGCTCTTCAGTTGTAATTTATTACTATATTTTTGGTGAACGAAGATTATTTTATTTATAAAAGTATCTTGCTAATTTATGTTGTACCATCATATTAAATTTATAAAAATATGTCTCTGTCATATTAATATAAGTTTCTTGAGCATCAGAACTCTGGTTTTCCTTTAGATAACTCTAGTGGCTTCACAGGAGAACTGTTTTCTAAATTGAACTAAATAGAATATACTTCTGAAACAATTTAATTACATAAGACCTTCTTAAACAATATTCAGTAAAAGTAAGAAGAGCAAGCAAATGTTGACTACTGTGATAAACATTACAACATTCCACTAATATTTATTATTTTCAGCTTTCAAATACATGGTAGTGTTAGGTAGCTAGTCAGACATGAGAGACAGGGAAACAAAGGAATAAAGGCTCAGCCTACAGACTGCCCAAAGAACACCTACTGGTAGTTAGAGAATCCCTCCTGCATCCCCAGAGACAAAGGAAAGGAGAGTCATAGTCTTAGCTGTCCTAATCTGACTACAGATACCTGTGCAGGTCATTATAATACTATGTTTATGCCTGGAAGTTCATGAATGTAATTATAACAGACTGAATGCTGGGTATGTACATGCATACTAAGCAATGAGATATATCAGCCAGGTGTCAATCAAAATGACATCACATGCCAATCACCTAGGAATGCCTTTGGAACCACCCCATCACAGCCCCCAAATATAACTGCAGACCTCTCCCTCCCCTGGGTTTACAGTGATCCATCTTCCCTGGCTGTAATCCAAATCCCCCTAGGGGTGTGTAACCTCATTTCCACGTGGCTAGTCAGTTTTAGGCTTGACTCATCTCCTACCTCATAACATGCTTTTAATTAAACGAATATTTCTCATATTCGCCGAGTTGAAATTCATTTCTTTGCTAGTGAAAAGGACCTACAGATATGTGTGTTACCAGAATTCCGATCACTCCAATGGTAACAGTAGGATCAAAATGTACCCAGCCTCTTGATGATAGATATAGCCATGTGATATACTTAGACCAAGATATGTAATACAGTGATATATGTCATTTCCAGGAAGCAAAGACTTAAAATCTGGTCCCTAATTCTTTATCTTCTCTTCTTCCTCTCTTAGCGACCTGTCATATCCAGTTTATAAATCTTCCATCTGCCTGGGCCCTATAATAGACAGATAACATGAGCATAAAATAAAGTTATTTTAAGCAACTGAGATATTGGTGTTTTGGTTTAATACAGAATAACTAAGTTTATACAAAGTAATGCAGCTGCTTATTATACTTCTTTTAACTGACACAACAACCTACTGTATGCTACTAAACTCTGCTATGATATGACTTTATGTAAATTATGTCACTTAGTTCTAAATACAGAGGATATACTATTTATCCACATATTAGCAATTAAGGCAAAGAGGCCCAGAAAGGTGACACCATTTACTCAGTAAGTTAGAAATTCAGTCTTTCTGAATTACACACAAGTTTTTAACCACCTTGTAGCATTTGGTCCTAGGAATTTATTAATTCATTCTATAATTAGTAAGCATCTATTTAATGCAATATAGCATTGTTATTAATAAGTTTGGAGTCAGGCTTTCTGGATTGAAATCTTAACTTGTTTCTTGTGAATTGTGTGACATTAGGCAAATGACTTACTCTCTCCATTGTTTTCACATTTGTAAAATGGAGATACAAATAGTACCTACTTCATAGAGTTCTTATGAAGATAAATTTAGTATGATACCTGATGACAATAAGCACTCAATAAATTTAGACATTATTTTTATCATTATTTCATTCCAGATACTGTGATAAAAATGGCAATATGTAAAGCAAGTCATTGTCCAGTCATAATGTCTTAAAGATAAGCAGACAAGTAAATCAAAAATTGCAAACTAATATAATGCTATAAGGAAAGTATAAGATCTTCTAGGATGATTAAGTAGAGACATTCTCTACTCACTCTCATGCAGTGTACAGCCTCTCAGAGAAGCTTGGTGAGCCAGTGTTGAGCTAATGCCTTTGACAACAATGGATATTCCCAAGACAGGAATTGAACAGAGAATATGGCATGACAAAATCCCTTCAGCATCAGTTGTAAGAGTAGGATAAACTGGCCTGGATGGTGAAAATCATAAGGTTGTGAATCAGCTTAACACATGAAATTTCTCATAATAATATGGAGCATGAAGTAGAAAATCATCCCAAGCAAATCAGGGAAGCAATTAGACTTAACACAGGCATAGCCACAAACCTAGGACTTCTTAATGCTGTCAGGAGATCTGCATTGCTCCTGCAGCTCCATTTTTCTTAACGTTGCAACAAGAAGGGATTTTAGAAGTTGTCTAGAAAAAGTTCAATATTTTATAGACTCAAATGAGAGACTTGAACTCTCTGGGGACAGAATCTAGGCAAGAATTTAGGTTTCCTGATTTTCTGCTATGTCCCATTTTTTACCATTGTAAGTCACATACAGTAAAAATATAAAGGTAAATGTTTATAAGAATAGTTTATAAGGCATTTCTATTATTAGCGTAGCAGTGGGAATATCTTTGGTGCAGGCAGGTAAGAAGATGAAATATTTTCACCTCTCTGGACAACTTTGGTCTAATCTAAAGGCAGCTTGAGTGTTCCTCAGCAGTGAGCAGAGAAAGGTGAGAATGAAGGTTACAAACAATGAGACATTTAGCTGCTTTGGAAAGCTATCATTTGCTCTATGATGATAAATATAAGAAGATAATTAAGTGTAGCAAATTCCTCAATGAACAAATATTTAGCAAGCATTTACTCTGTGCACTCTTCCCAGTGCTGCAAAATGATGATCAAAAGATTAGATTTCAATTCTCATGGAGCTAAAATCCTAGTGAGAGAAAAGGACATCACAAGGAAATAAAACCAATTCAATAATGTTTTACATTGTTAGAAGTGCCATAAAGACTAAAGTATTGTGTAAGAGAGACCAGTGGAGTATTTTGATTGAGCATATCCCTTAAAAAATTAACATTAAGCTGAGACATAAAGGACTAGAAGGATATAAATATGTGGAGACCTGGGGAAAGAATCTTCCAGGTATAGGTATAGGAATAGGTATGGTGCAAATATCATGAGATGAGAACAAAGTCAGAGTATGGGAAGCACTTAAAAAAAAGCCAGATGAGCTAAAACATAGTGGGCTTTTGGAAGAATTACAAAAAGTAAAATCAGAATGATGGACCAGATTGTGACCTCACAGGGATTTTTTAAATCAGGATTATAGGCCTAGGATAAGAATTTATAGTTTATTCTGGGTGAACATGAAGTCAAAGAAGGGTTTGACATGATCTGATTAGAGTTTTATTTTTTTAACAGTTTTACTGAGATATAATTTATATACTATGTAAATTCCTCATTTAAAGTTTACACTTCAACAGATTTTAGTATATTCTCTGACTTATGAAACCATTACTCTAATCTAATTTTAGAATATTTCATCATCTGCAAATGAAATTTTATACTCATTAGCAATTTTTCCCCATTCTCACTCACCACCCACCCATCCCCTCCACCAATGCACACATCCCAACTTGCCTTGTGCAACCATTTATCTGCATTTTTTTATCTATAGTTCTGCTTATTCTAGATATTTCACGGAAATGAGGTCATATAATATGTGGTCTTTGATGACTAGCTTCTTTCACTTAACATAATATTTTCAAAGTTCATACATAATGTAGCATGTATCAGTACTTCATTTCTTTTTATTGTCAAATAATATTCCATTGTATGTGTATGAATAATACCACAATTTGTTTATCCATTTCTCAATTGATAAGTATTTGGATTATTTCTACTTTCTGCCTATTTTGAATAATGCTAGTATAAACAATCATGTATGAATTTTTCAGTAAACATATATTTTCATTTCTTTTGGGTAGATATCTACAAATGGATTGATGAGTTCTAAGGTAACTCTGTATTTAGCATTTTGAGGAAATCATTTTGGGAACTGGTGCTTCAAAGATGCACTTTTAAGGTAACATCTTCATTTATATATCTGACACCAGAAGTGCTTCTTAGACTCTTTCTCTTCAAATTGTTCTCAGCTTCCAGGATCTCTTCACATGGCTTGGACATCTCACAGCATTGTAGTTTCTGGTAGTTATACGTATGTGGCCCTTGGCTTCAAGGAGCAGGAAACTAAACCTTTGGTACTGGGTCGGTGTTATATTTACTTTATTCTTTTGGTCAAAACAGTCACAGGCCCAATAACATTCAAATGGGTAGAGAAATAGTTTTTACCTCCTAATAAGAATGTGGCAAGTTATCATGTGGCAGAAAATAATGTGAGATAAGAGATTTTTATATGCTCATTTTTGAAAAATACAATCTACCACAGCAAATTAGTTAGGAGATATTGTAAAAAAGAAAAAAAAGGGTAAATATGATGGTGGCTTCTGTTAGAGTGTTAGTTGTAAAAATAAAGAGAAATAGACGAACTCAAAAGATTTCAGAGATAAGACTTACATATAAAATGGATTGGGCCAAGGAAAGGGAGGTAAGGTTAAGGGAAGAATAAGTGATACAGCCCTAACTTAATGCTTGAGCAATTGTGATACCTGATGCAATTTGTAGTGTATGGAGGCATATGAGGGGTCAAATTTTAATTAGTTTAGCCTTTGTGTGTGTGTTTGGTAGTAATCAAAGTTTGGCTTTTCATATTTGATATAATGTGCCTTTTACATATCCAAGGGAAATTTTATAAAAGCATTTGAATTCATGAGTTTGAAGTTCAGGAGGAAAATAATGATAGGACATATAAGTTTTATAGTTGTATAACTGTGCCAGCCTTGTCCTATTTATTCTAAGATACATTGCTTATCCTTCCCCTATTTTGCTCTGCATCAAAAGTGGGCTCAATACTGCTGGCCATGTCTCACACTGGATTTGGCTGATGGCAACACTCGTTGGAAGGTAAAAAAGTAGAGAATCAGGGATTTTGCCTCTCCAGGCCCTAAATGTCTTTAGCAGTGAGTAAATGCCTTTTGTGGCTTTTATGCTCACCCAACATACTGGCTGTGATTCTAATTTCCTTATTGTGAGTCCCTGCATCTAATACCTGATACTTCTATCTCTTTGATACTTCTATCTCTTTGATACTTCTATCTCTTTGATACTTCTATCTCTTTGATCCTCTAAGAGCGTAGCTGTTTGTAACATTGTTGATTAGCTCACTGTTTCCTCTTTTTCTTCTTAGCTATTTTATCATCTATGTAGCAGTTGACTCTATTAAATTTCTCTCTAAAAATTCTTATGGTGGTTTTGTTTTGTGGATTAGACTCTCACTGATAGTAGTTATCAGTATATAGATGGAATTGAAAGACATGGGAAAGAATAAGTTTAGCAATTGTACTGTTCATAAGAGGATAAATAGGGCAGGAATTTGTCATGTTTAGTGATGTATTTACAGGGCATAGAACACTATTTAAAAGATATGAAGACTCAATAAATGTTTGTTGGGTGAACAAATCCATTAGTTAATTAAGGGAACCATTATTAACGTTCAGATTTATTTTAATTATTTTTAACCCAAATTACTTTCACTTCAAAAAAAGGCTTTGAAATATATTAAATGTATTATTTTTCTTCTGTACTTTTATCAATATCAGTTTGTTTCTTATTAATCTCAAGGTAGATTTAGTGAAGGATGATTAAGGTCATTGCAAAAGGTATGCAAAACAGAATAAATCATATTTAGCAGATGGCATTCAAAATATAATTTTGAAAATTCAGACTTTGAGAAAACAGGAATTTTTAATTTTCTTTGCCATAGTAAGAAACAAATCTGGAGAAATTAGATTAAAGTGTTTCTTCCACAATTTAAAAAAGAAACCATTCATCTATGATGGCTTGGCCATGAGGCTTGCTGCCTCTGGCGAATAGTTGGATAAAATATGAAGAAGCCTGGCTCAATGAAGTTGCTGAGATCACTGCAGCCATTCCAAAGGAAAGACCATGAGGATCAGATCCTAGAATTTTATATTCGAGGATCCCTGTTGCCTTGTTGCTAACCACACTCTCCCACTCCAAACACATCCACAACCATCCTGGAGATGGGCAAAGTAAAAAACGGATAAAATCTGAAAGAACATTTATCTGAAGAAAGAGAGTTAGCAAAATCAACCCTACAGAAAAGGTACTTTTAATAAGTTTAGTGTCTAAAACAAGAGACAAAAGTGTTAAACTATAAAATACAGGAATATTTTTTAATTGCTAAGCTATCTCTCTACTGGAGTTTGACCTTAAGAAAATGAGAGCAAAGAAGCTACTTTTTTTTTTTTGCACCCACATTTTAATGTTAGTAAATTTGTTGCCCTGATGCATTTTAGATATAAAACATTTAATATTATATTAATTCTACTTGGTAGTTCCTATTACTCTTTAATGATATATTATTATACTTCACCTCCATTGTCTCCTTGACAAAATAGATGACCATTTTCTTACAAAGTTATTTTAAAGAGAAGTTCATATATATTTCCCTAGCAACTAGCATCTTCCCCAGAGTATGTGTGTTTAGGAAAATAAAAAACCCTGTGAAAAAATATTGGCAAGGCAACCTTGACATTTTGATGTTCGAAATTAGTTAAAAATGGTACAGTTTTCTTACACCTATAAAGATGTGTCTTTTGACAGTAATTCTTCATATAAATATCTTTCAAGTTTTTATTTTTATCTCAAATGAAAGTAATT
>NW_011888807.1:4181798-4253054 GCF_000151845.1 Pteropus vampyrus
AGTGTTAAACTATAAAATACAGGAATATTTTTTAATTGCTAAGCTATCTCTCTACTGGAGTTTGACCTTAAGAAAATGAGAGCAAAGAAGCTACTTTTTTTTTTTTGCACCCACATTTTAATGTTAGTAAATTTGTTGCCCTGATGCATTTTAGATATAAAACATTTAATATTATATTAATTCTACTTGGTAGTTCCTATTACTCTTTAATGATATATTATTATACTTCACCTCCATTGTCTCCTTGACAAAATAGATGACCATTTTCTTACAAAGTTATTTTAAAGAGAAGTTCATATATATTTCCCTAGCAACTAGCATCTTCCCCAGAGTATGTGTGTTTAGGAAAATAAAAAACCCTGTGAAAAAATATTGGCAAGGCAACCTTGACATTTTGATGTTCGAAATTAGTTAAAAATGGTACAGTTTTCTTACACCTATAAAGATGTGTCTTTTGACAGTAATTCTTCATATAAATATCTTTCAAGTTTTTATTTTTATCTCAAATGAAAGTAATTGTTATTAGCAATATTACAGCTATGCATTTCAGTGACAGTTCTATTTAATTAATAGGCTATTTGTAAGGTAAATTTTAGCCTTGTTAAAATTTGGAGACATCTTTAGCTTAAAAGACATTGTAACATTCAAGTTAAGCTATAATCTATTGTAAGACATTATTGAAAACCTAGAAACAGTATCTACCTATTCTGGAGCTAAAAGGAGTATTCATTTCAGGAATAAACTGCCACATTTGTAGCTGGAGTTGAAACTGCCTTGGTGATTATACTACTCTTCTTTCTCACCCAGAGAAATAATATAATACCTTTCTTCTCTAATTTAAACCCATCTTTGTCTCATGTAACTAGAGTTGCTATTGCAAGGAAAATGTAATCATGTCATAGCTTCATGAGAACCTCTTACTCAAGTTGTAGTTTATGTATAGGTCCTATTGAAAGGTTATTCTCAAAATAAGCTTTGGTTTTCTACGGTATAATTATGCACTTGAAACATTTTTTAAATATAACTCGAAGGGTTACATAAATTCTAAGAGACATTTGCAAGAGAGCATGTACAATCTGACTTAAGATATTATTTTAGAGGAATTTCTACCTTAAAAATGTATATTACAAAGCAAGGAGTTAAAATAGATTGTTTATTGCAGGAGTTTAAAGATTAGTAAATTTCCCAATGAGACATGGACACAAAAGTTTTCTTAAGTGGTTAGGCATTGAATAAAACAACAATATTCCATTAACAAGATTATTTTGTTAGCAAGTTTTCATTGCAGAGGAGTTTTCATTGAATTGACATAAATTCTTACATAGCCACTTATTAATTTAATAACTCTCTATACTTAATTATGGCTAATTCTTATTTCACAGATTTTGTCATTTTCTTCACTTAGTCACTTCAAACATTAACTTAAATGGTATTTACTAAACTGATGTATAGTATTTTTTTCTTTTCTTCTTATGCACAGCAGCTCAGAAGGACAATCATAACAGAAATAAAAATGGCAAAATAATAAATTTACCACATACTAAGTTCCAAGTAACCCCATTTGCACAGATGATCTTATCCTAAATATGTCTATTATAGTATTAACACAGTTTGAGTATGCAACTAAGAGTGTTTCTAAAATTCTTCATATCATTGTGCCTTAAATTTAAAGTCAATTCTACCTGGTGTTTGAACAAAAAGTAGGTTTATATAAAATATTCATTTATACAACAATTTTCTGAGAAATAATTATTAATGTTGCAAAGATGTCAGTCATCTGAATGTAATATAATCTTTTTTCTTTGTTCTTAAAGTGAAAACAGGAGAAAGTTACATGTTATATATAGTATAACTATGTGTGTGTGTGTGTGTGTGTGTGTGTGTGTGTGTATTCCAAAAAGACGAATGTTTTGTAGATGAATTTAAATCAACTGAATGTGGCCTCAACAACAGAAAAGGCTTAATTTACATTATTAATAATTAATATAAGACAAAAAACATACTTATTAATGTAATGCAGTATTGTTAATCAGAGAGTGGGATTCTTTTCAGAAGTGAACTTTATGAAAACAACATGTTACTGTTGGCAGGGAGGAAAGTTAATATTCTAATATAAGACTTTTCTAATTTTTGTAACCATAGACATGTTTTTGAAAGTCTTTATCAAATTTTACAGTTTATATTTTAAACACAATTTTTATTATTACTCAAGTAACATGTTCAGAGTAGAAAAAAATTAAAATATTGAAAAGATGTATCTTTCCGCTAAAGAAGAGTTAAGATGTAGAAAATTTGTTAGAATAATCTGGAAAGTAATTCGTCTTGGATTAATTCCAAATGGTAAAACACAGAACAGATTGACTCTTCATTCATTATGGAAAACATGAAACATTTTCTAAGCCCAAGCTATAGATGGTATAGAACGTGTATATACATCATATGGTATACTTAGATCTTTGCAGTGATATTTTATTATTTTATGTATGGAGATTTAAAAAAACAACCTAGGAAACAAACTGTTTCCTTTATTTTTCACAAACTTCTGCAAAGTCCAAATCTTTGATTCCTCATTCACACGTTGTTAGAACATTTGCCCCCTGAGTTTGGTAGATCAATGGCAAAGCACCAAGTGGATATCAAACAAATGTGGTACTTCTAAAGCTGCAGCACCAAACTGCAAATTGGAAATACATCCCTACTTGTACTGTCAACAAAGGAGACCCTTGATGTGTGATTCCACTCATCATTCCTCTTAAGCCATTATCAGACAGCTGAGATCAGACAGCAGTGAAAGAACATGTGCTTGATTGTTAGCATGTCAGATGTACATTATTAAAAACAGTAGGGACAAGGAGAGAGATGAGAGGAAAGGCATTGGCTTTTTTGTTCCATGTGTGAGGGTTTGTTTAAGAAGAAAAGAATTCTAAGAAGCACCGCTACGTAACTCTTAATCACCAAGACCTAGTGTTCCCTCTGTTCATTTGATAATGAAGTTTATGCTGTCTCTCTCTCTTTGTCTCTCTCTCTCTCTCTCTCATTCCAGAATGAAAATGATTAAGAACTTTCTATACTCATTTCTATCAATTTCCACTGAAACTTCTTTTTATCTGATTGAATTTCTTCTGGTTCTTTAAAGATCTGTATACGAATTACCTGGTTCGATTAAACAAGCCCTTTTCTAATCCACTTTCTCCTAAGTATATTACAGGGTAGACAACAGTTAGAAATTATATATTTTATTCAGATCTTGCAACTAAAAGTAAAAACCATTAATGATCAAGTTTATTGCATATCGTATTATACATGACTTAAGTAAAGTAAGATTTTAAGGTTAGAAACAATAAATGAAAATCTGTTAACAGCTTATAGTTCAACTTGAGACATTTCCCATTTAGAATTTTTCAACCTGAATATATAAATAGGTACCATAATAGTGCAAATATCATTGAGTTAGTAACTACAAAATATAATTTATAAAATAAATTTATAAAACGTAATGGAATTTATAAAAAAATTTTCTCACAGACCTTTTGTAGCTACAAAGGATAATCAGAATTATATATAGAAATTTTCAAATTCACTGTTACTCTATTTCTCCAAATTTATTATCTGTTCAATACTTTTCTTAAGTATTCTTAATTTTTGAAGTAATTTATTCTTCACAAAGATAATGTATATTTATTCAATGATACATATACCAGTTATATATATTATTTTTAATTAGAATTGACATACAACATTATGTTGGTTTCAGGTGTACAATACAATCATTAGACATTTATATAACTTACAGATAAATCCAGGACCTATCTGACATCATGGTTATTACAATACTACTGACTATACTTATACTCCCTATGCCACGCTCTACATCCCAATGACTATTTATAACTACCACTACGTATTTTTTAATTCCTTCATCTTTTTTACCCAGCCTCCAATCCCCCTCCTATTTGGCAACCATCAGTTTGTTCTTGGTATTTATGAGTCTGTTTCTGTTTTGTTTGTTCATTTATTTTGTTCTTTAGATTCCACATATAAGTGAAATCATATGATATTTGTCTTTCTGCCTGACTTACTCCACTCAGGACAATACCTCTAGGTCCAACCATGTGGCTGCAGATGGCAAGATTTTATTCTCTCTCTTTTTGTTATGGCTAAGTAATATTCCATTGTATATATGCATATTTTACACCTCTTCTTTATTCATTTATTCACTGATGAACACCCAAGTTGCCTCTATGTCTTGACTATTGTAAATAATGCTGCAATGGACATTTGAATGCACATGTCCTTTCAAAGTAGTAGTTCGGGTTCTTTGGATAAATACCTGTAAGTGGGATTATTGGGTTCTTCTTTGTCTCTTGTTATGACTTTTGTTTTAAAGTCTATTTTTTTTCTGGTATAAGTATTGCTATGCCAGTTGTTTTGTTTTGTTTTGTTTCCATTTTCTTGAAATATCTTTTTCCATCCCTTTACTTTCTGTCTAAGTGTGTCTTTTGTTTTGAAGTGAGTCTCTTGTAGGAAGCTTATGTAGGGGTTTTGGGTTTTATTCATTTAGCCACCCCATCTTTTGTTTGTAGCATTTAATCTATTTATATTTGAAGTAATTATTGATAGATATGTAATCATTGCCATTTTGTTACTCAAATTTTATATATATATATATATATATTTTTGTTCTTCCTAAAGAAGTAGCTTTAACATTTTCTGTAATACTGGTTTGGTGGTGATGAACTCCTTTAGCTTCCTCTTGTATGGGAAGCTCTTTATCTGTCCTTCAATGCTAAATGATAACTGCTGGGTAGAGTAATCTTGGTTGTAGGTCCTTACTTTTCATCACTTTGAATGTTTTGTGCCAATTACTTCAGGATTGCAAAGTTTCTGTTGAGACATCAGCTGACAGACTTATGGGAGCTCTCTTCTACATAACTAACTGCTTTTCTCCATCTCTTTTAAGGTTCTCTCTTTGTTTTTAAACTTTGACATTTTAATTATGATGTGCGCTTTCTTGGTGTGTGCTTCTTTGGGTTCATCTTATTTGGAACTCTGTGCTTTCTGGGCTTGTGTGTCTATTTCCTTTGCCGGGTTAGGGAAGTTTTCAGTTATAATTTTTTCAAATAGGTTCTCAATCCTTTGCTTTCTCTCCTCTCTTTCTGGTACCCTTATGATATGAATGTAGTTACAATTGCTTTGTCCAAGATGTCCCTTAAACTATCCTCATTTAATTTTTTTTTTCTGTTGCTGTTTCAATTGGATATTTTTCACTACTTTGTTTTCCAAATTGATGATTCAATCCTTTGCTTCATCTAATCTACTGTTGATTCTAATGTCTTCTTCATTTTAGTTATTGTATTCTTAATTTCTGACTGGTTCGTTTTTATATTTTATATCTCCATTTTTATGTTTTTAATCTCTTTGGTAACATTCTCACTGAATTTATCTACTTTTTCCATAAAAATTTTAAGCAGCCTTATAACCAGTGTTTTGAACTCTGCATCTGGTAGATTTTTTGTCTCAATTTTGTTTAATTCTTTTTATGAACCTTAGTTCTGAGCTTTCATTTGGGACATTTCTTTGTCTCCTTATTTTGGCTACCTCTCTGTGTTTGATTCTATGTATTAGATAGGGCTGCTATGTCTCTGGTCTTAGTAGAGTGGCCTTATGTAGTAGGTGTCCTGTGGGTCCCAGTGGCACATTCACCCTAGTCACCTCTGCCAGGTGCTCTAGGTGTGTCTCTTGTGTGGGTTGTGTGTACCCTCCTGTTGAAGTTGAGCCTTGGTTGCTGTTTGCATGTCAGTGGGGAGGATCAACTCTGAGGCTGATTGGATGTGAGAACTGGCTGTGAATACAGTGTAGGAGCTGTTGTGAAGAGGCTGATTTGCTTTAGCAGTGATCTGGTGCCTGCCCAATCTGTCATTTGTGAAAGTGGTTGAGTAGTGCTCTGGTGTGGTCTGAAGCTGACCATCAGGTGTACACTACAAATTGATCTTCGGATTTTTTCCACTTGTGCTGAACCTGGGTGAGGCTAAGCTGCAAACTGATGTCGGCTGCCACTAGTCCTGGGCTTGCAGCTGCTTAACAAAAGGCATGAGGCTTGCTGTGACCAGATGCTTCTTGTTTGGGGTTTGTAAACCTCTGAGAGATTTTAGGAAAGTTTGCAACATAAGCCAAAATAATCCACTTATATGGAAAAGCCATGGGAAGCAACTTGGATGAGCCCCCAAGTTGGGTGGAGCAGGGTCTCAAAGAGTCATCAGGTAAACTATGTTAGCCAGGTTGATAGAGATTCAGATATAGCACCCACCTGTGTCTGCAGGCTGGGTGGGGTGAGGCCCGAACAAAAGAAGAATGCCCTCTGCCAGCATTTCTCTCTGGAGAAAGTGCCCCTCTAGCCCTCACCCTGAAGCTAAACAATACAGTTCCTCTCTGTATGTGCCTGGAATTTTCTGAGCAGCTGCCCCAGTGCTGGACCACAGAGCAAGTGAATCTTTCAACCAGTAAGTCCAAGTGTGGGCCCTTTAAGAGGAATGCTTGAGATTCCAGCCACATTCTCTCAGCCACAATCTTTGCTGGTTTTCATAGCCAGAATTTATGGGCACTTCTCTTCCTGGCACTGGAATCCTGGGATAGGCAATCTGTTATGGAACTGGGACCCCCTCGCTTCTCAGGGGGCCCTTCACAGCGAAATATACCTCCTGGTACTCAACTGCCACATCTGGTTATGGGAACAGCCAGTTATGTGTCTGCGCTCTTCCTACTAGTCTCGAGGTGGCTTCTTGTGTATGTCTTTAGTTGTAGGACTTCTGTTCAGCTAGACTTCAGGCAATTCTTAATGATGAATATTCTGTAGTTCAGTTGTAATTTAGATGTGGTCATGAGAGGAGGCGGGCACAGTGTTTTCATAACCCACCGTCTTGACTGGAACTTATAATTGTTATTTTTAAAAATTATACAACTACTTGTCTCATGTCCTGTTAAAGAGACATAATTTTAGTTTTATTTCTATTGTGTTATCATGCTACTCAAATACTGTTAAAAGAAAAATTTGTAAAAACAAAAAAGGTTATTATCTTTAAGTTATTTTTTTCTCTACTAACCCAGAAAATGAATAGATGAGGCTTAAATATGGCAATATTCCTATTTAAAATGTATTAAATTGCTGAATTTCATAGTTTTTATAACCATTGGAATCCAATTTATTTGCATTATGAAAGTTTAAACTAATATTCTGTGTCACATTCAGATAGCTTCACAAAGTAACAAGAATAAAAATCATGAATTCTTATCCTGATTTCACTTAACTAAACAGCAGAACATAACTTCTTTAAAATGTTTCAGGCAAATTTTAAAAGTAATAAACAACGGAAAAATTTTTTAACTTTTAACATTACTTATAATCTAAAGTATTTATTTAGAAGGCTAAATTCATAATACATTAAATTAAAAATTTGATACTTCCTAAATATTTATTTTTAGAACTTCAAAGTCACTATAGTAATAAAGAATTTATTTTACAAAATGTAAATTAAACAAATATACTGTATTTAAAACCATATAACTATCATAATATCAAGTATGCTCCTGCGTACACTGGGGACAAATATAAATGTGTACAAACATTTATGTGTAAATATGGATTTATTTGCATTTATTATATACATATGGGGGGATGAGGAATAAATATAAATATTTCCACCTTTTTCCATCATTTATGATAAGGACATACTGAAATACCTTAAATAGATTATTTACTGTTGAATAGAAATTGTTTTTATATATTTTTTGATATGGAAATAGTTCTATTCACTGTGTATAAAATTTATAGTTGTTGAAAAGATTTTAGTTTCTTTAAATATCTCAGTAATATTTCACCAATCACAATAATTACAAATATTATTTTTATGCAGGAGTGTTATCTGTTAAGAATACATTTTGAAACATATTTTACCTGTTAATCTTTTGATAAAATTTTATATAATAAAGTGATTGAAAGAATTATGGAAATAAACATCTTAGAAATACAAAATGTACTTGGTAAAATTAAACAAGAATAGAATATAGCCTCATTAAAAAATACTTTCCTATAATCAAAGAATTGTTAGATAACTTTTGGAACAGAAAAATAAATAGCACTTGCTTTCCTGTTTTAAGATTATTCATTTGAGTCACACATTCTCTCCTTGTCCCAACAAGTACTTTGAAAACTCCTTTGAGAATATACCACTGAGCAACGCATTCAGTTGCAACTAACTGAACTTGTCTATAAAAGTGGCTTAAATTATAAAAAAACCATATATTATTTTTCTAAATAGTAAACTAGAGGTATGCAGTCTAAAGATTAGTTCACAGATTTATATTACCATTAAAACACTTTCTTTATACTCTGCAAATCTTTGTTGTCTTTATGCATTTTTGCCTCATGGTCAAAAAGATGGCTGCTTCAACTCTTGGTGCACATGAATGTTTAAGGCACATATAATGAGAAGGAGGCATGTTAATTTTTGAGAAACTCTCATCATGTTTTTCCTGTGTCTCATTGGCTAAAAGTGTGTCATATGCCCACTCCTGCCTGCAAGAAAGCTAGAGAAAGCAATCATCTGACCAAAAAAAAAAAAAAAAAATTAGGCACACTGTTTTCCCAAACAAAATCATAACTCAGTTTATAAAATAAGACATGACAAATAGAGTGAAAATGCTATTGACAGCAAGCATTATTTTTATTTAGTTTTAAATGTCTTTAAATTTGTTAGACTGGAGAACTAGAATGTAAGATGTATAGATATATTTTAAGAGATTCTTTTGTTCTATCAAGAGTCATTTTCTCTACATTTTTACCGACAGAGAAAAATAAACTATTGAAAAATATTTGGAATAAAATTCAATTTTAAAAATATAGATTGTAAAATATATCAATGGAAATGTAATTATTACCTTTTGAATATAATATAGGTTTTATTTTAGAAAGCAAAGTATTATTTCTAATATCTACTTCATGTCTGAGATGCCTTTAAAACATTATGTTTTTGATATCTTTATAACTTACATTGCATTGTAGTTCTATAGAACATAGCAATTAAAGGATACAGTTTGGCATTTCTTAAATCAGTTAAATTCAGTTGCTTTTTGAAATGAGCAATTCAAAATTCCTCATAATTAAAGTGACATTTTATATTTATAAACTAGTTTTTAGAATTTCAGCAGCTATTGATTTTTTTCAGGAAAGCTAATCTCAATAGGTTTTTATTTAAGATCTCAGAAAATTATAACATAAATTTTTCCAAATGTTGCTTTTTAACTCGGGCAGGAAGAATTACATCTAAAATATTCTCTATGTGTCCCACCCTTTTTAACTTCTATTATCATAAGAAAGAAAATAATCGAGAATGAATGAGATGAAGAGTAAAAGAAGAAGAAAATCATGGGGGGAAAATCTATGTTTAATACAGGAAAAACTCCCTCAAAACATAGTTTTAAACTATCTGATGAAAAGAAAATATTCATTTGAATTTTTCATTTACAGAATGATAGGTGTAGAGTGCATTTTAATAGGCTTCTTTTGCTACTTTTTCTCTCATTCAGGAACATACATAAACCAAATGAGACCAGGGAGTTCCAATTTGGAAATCTTATTTTAATAAGTTACAAGGCTCCTTTAAACCATTAAAAAAACACATACAAAAAAAAAAAAAACAACAACACAATAAAAACAAAAAGTCAATGGTTGTTGGTCTTCAGTCTGAGGAACTTATTTCTTATTTCAAAGTAAATAATCCAATTTCATTCATTTCCTCTCATTCTGTCCTCAATGGAGATGAAGAACACCTGGACAAGCACTCTATGTAAATGCCTTTGATATTGCTGAAAGAGTTGTAGTACCTTTCATTCATGTCTTCCAAAGCAAAATTATTCTTTTTCTATTACCATTCTGCATCGATCCTATTACTTAAGCTTTTGCTATTTATTTTCAATTTTGAGGTTGCATCAACTTCATCCTATTGAGTAATGACTCTCAGAACCCAAGAGAATAGTCAAGAAAATACCAAGAGGAAAATAAAACCTCATCAAATGTTTCTGAACCTTTAAAAATTTAGGAAGAGAAAAGGAAGTTCTTGACATATATAAGACAATCGAAAACCTTAATCAAAACCATGCTTTTCCTCTCCTCTCTTGTCTTTATTATTTTAAAAGAAAAACATACTTTCACATGTTTTCTTTGAAGTATTCATCTCCAAAGTACCAACAGCATACTTAAGGCACAAACAAAAACAAAACCCTAGGCAGGTTAGTTTATTATTTTGTGGTATTAAAAGTGTGTGCTCTTGGCATACTAGTGCGCTCATGGGTGCATGTGAACACGCACTCATTCTCTCTCTTTTTCTCTTCTTTCCTTATTCCCTATCATACACTATTTCCCAAATACAAAGGCCTTTTATTGGGAGTTTCTAAGTCAAAGGTACAATCTTCCAGGATCCCGAGGTTGTTTTATTCAATATATATTTTGCTTGCTCCTTCTCATATCAATATTTACTTTACTTTTTATTTTTCCTGTTCTTTCTCTAGTAGATTCTGACAAACATTCTTTAGGTTGTAAGAAATATATTTTATTTTTAGGTGAAGCCAAAAAGATGACTATTGCTCATTATTTCTCAGTTATTTATTTTTTTTTTTAAATTTAAGTAGTGGGAAAATCCTTTTCAAGAGAAACAAAAATGAAAAAAGTTGGAATAGAAAAATGCATATCTGAAATGGCAATTGAGCAAGATTTAAACAGATCTCTGTGAGTTTATCTTATTTCCCATTACAACTAGCTTGTTTGTAATATACTTTACAAAAATATATAAATCAAAATTTTATATAAAAATATTTGCAACTTTAAAAGGGATTCTTTCCGGGATGTCCATTATCCTTAGAGAATTTTTTTTTTCTTAAAGTGTATTATAAAGGTCAAATGAATTAGAGTGAGGAGGTGGGTAGGTACTATTTAATATGCAGATTCCGGGAAGCATGCCAAATTTACTGAATTGAGATATTTGTGCTAGGGTCCAGGGATGCCAATATTTTCCAAGATCAACAGTTGACTTTATACGCACATTAATATGAAAACCACTGGTATAGAAGCCATAGAATCTAAGGGAAAAAAATGTTTTCTACAGTTATTCTAATTCCAGACCCAATGCCAAAATTTTAAAAGCAGATTCAGTCAGTTTAAAAAGAATAAAAAGAGCAAATTAAAATAAAAACTAAAAAATGTAAATTCTGAAAAGTGAGCCATCCTTCTCTTTTAGGTTATTTGGAAGTCATAGATGATTGTTAGTATAGGTTGGGAGAGTGATCTTTTATCCCAAATGACTGTTCCATTCAAATTCTTCTTGCTTTACCATTCATCATCTAGTAAAATAGTCCTCTTAAAACATTGCACTGACCGAAGGGAAGGCTCAAGTTATTATACGCCAGGGATGTTATTATCTGCTGAGACAAAATTGAATATGTATGTGTCCTGAATTTTTACAATCTTTATTCATGTGGCTCATATAAGTTATGTCAATTTGCTGGCCAATTTCTAGCACTTGCTAAGATCCAGGAATGTTCTATGGGTTTTGTTTGCTAGATTGCAGTTTACTTGTATCTTCATACTAAAGTACCTATGTAATGACACTGTATTTGTGTAGAGCTTGATACAATTTTAGAAAATTCTATAATGTCCTTTGATCACCTTTGAGATTCAAAGAGAATTACTGTGAGAAGTAGTGGGTGCATATTTGGATTCACAGTTAATGTAGGGTGAAGCTAAAAGAGGTACATAACCTATGAAAGTGTCTTAGGTGTTTCAGACTCTAGACTAGCACTAGGGGCTTTTGATTCTAACTATGATGATTTCTCCATCTCCATCACTCTCTGTAAGTAACATGCTATTAAATAACATAAACTTTGCTTGTAGTTTATATATTTTTAAACAAAATACACATCATTTTATTCCTTTACCTCACCTCCTTAACTAAAATATACACTCCAAACATAGTTTTTTCCTTCTTTATGTCTCTATGTTTAGTGACTAGACTAGTGAATGGCAAATATTAGGTGTTCAATAAATAAAGTTTGAAAATAAATGCCCCCCCAATAATTGTCTTTATTTTCAATTTGCTTGTCTTAAAGAAATTTTGGTTCTCCCCCCTCACCCTCCATGCATACCTAAATTAATTTGAGACTGCTGAAATATCTTCTTAATGGAAGCTCATAAAATTCTATTTATTTATAGGTTTCTGTCCAATTATTTTATCATTGATTTTCTCCTCAGGTTCAACATCAGACATCTATAGAAAATGAACTGGAAAATCTTCTAGATGTGTTTTAAGCTCTAGCAATCCATGATTTAAGAAGAAATTGGTATATTTACAATTAAATGTAAATGTTAAACTGCAATAATTTCCAACAGGATTCCTGAACACTGTAGAGAAGCTAGAGGAACGTGTGAGTGATTGAAAAACATTTAAAGAGGTCTGTAAGATTGATACACAAGAGTAATGTTTTAGTATATCAGAAGATATTTCATTTTTCTTATTCCAAAGTAATATCCAGTGGTCTCTAATGATTCTCCGTGTTTTGTTGTTACTATTATTATTTTTGGTCTTGCATTTTATACTATCTTTGCAAACAATTATATCAGCCCTTGGGGAAATAGTTTAGAGACTTAAAGGCCTTCTATGAACCCAAACTATTTGTGCACAGAACAAGTAAACAACGATCAAAAGTATATCAGCATGTAGTAATATAACATACATGGCAGATAAATCTACAACTACTAGTGCAAATAGCCAATCCAGTCAATGTATATCAAACATGCTATGTATCATGTACATGCATTGCTTTTGCAGTTTTTGTTTCTCTTTTTATTGTGGAAAGTATATATTATTGTGAATAAAAACTACTGCTTGAAGAATATAATGGTTTCTAGGTCAATAAAAATGTAAATTTGAGTTATTAATCCACCAGTTAAAGGTGGAGCAGTTTAACCCTGGTTTGACCTTTATCATTTCTTAGGTGAATTGGATATATTTGAAACCATATATCTTGGGGGAGAGGGATAAGTAGTGAAAAAATTACGTCTGTGAAACACTGTGGGAAATCTATTAATAGCTTTTCTAATAAATTAATTTGAAACTATATGTAAGTGTTTATGTACTCTTTGCCTATGTGCATGTATTTGTGTGTGTCTTAATACAATGACTTCCCTGTGAACCTTTTGACCTTTCAAGAAATGGTTTGCTTTTACTACTAGCCTATCAGTCTCCATTTACAGAACTTTAGCAAATGAACCTCAAGCTTAAATAAGTTGGGAAAATTTCCATTAAAGCTAGAAAGAAGGTTTTTAAAGATCAATTTATAAATTCTCATTAGTAAATTGTAATAGGACATCTTTTTTAAGATTTTCAGAAAATTTCAAAGGCTCAATCCTTTGCCAAGTATTTCCTATGCTTTGTTGACTCCATGCTTTAGTAAGAGCTACCTGTGTACATCTGACAACAGTCATTGGCTTGCCCCAAGCATTTAAAGACCTTATACTGTGAAGTAAGATCTTTCAACTACTACACATTTCTTAAAATAATGGATGAGAATTCATATACCTACAGGAACCAGGCAGTTCTCATAAATTTATGAATTAAACACGATAGGATAGTATGGTGAAAAAGGCTTTATGCTAGTCTATCTATATCTATATATCCATATATCTCTATATTTAGGTTTATGTCTGTATCTCTGTCTACATCTACATCTTTATCTCCATCTCCATCTATACCTATGCAAATACTTCTACCTTTGCATCAACTATCTCTCTATCTATCATCTATCTATCTATCTATCTATCTATCTATCTATCTATCTATCTATCTATCTATCTAATCATTAGGACTCTTCAGCATGTGGATCAGACCTGAGCCAGCCAGGCCTAGAATCACAAAGAAATTTTGCTGTAGAATTGGCTGAAGAATTGAGACCTCTTGCTTCTTGTGGAGTACATTTTCCAATGTATCACAAGCCAACAAGGAAAGTTATAAATCAGGCTTTTAAAACACTTGAAGTAGATTTGCTTCCTGAGTATTTAAGAACACCGAAGCAAAAACTTTGCTAATGTTTATTGTTTTTAGTTCTATTATTAATAAATACTGTACAGCTTATTTGATGATATTCATAACAGTGTGACAATATACATTATACATTACTGTAAATGAAATAATGTTGCTGACAATGCAGTATAAAATAATATAATATTGTAAAAAACAATACTTGATTAAAAACATCAAGATAATCAGCCATTTTAACTGTTATTTTTGTTGTTGTTGTTAAATGTTTTGTTTGTTTTCTCAACAGAATAGCTTTGTTAAACGAGAAATTGGAGGCCACATACTACAGCAGAGAGGTATTGTTGGGAAAAAATGGCATCCTTTCTAAGGAGAAGCCAACTCATACTCAATCACTAGGTCCAGCAAATGGTCCAGCATATAGTAGCACATATATTTTAAGTAGTAAAATTTGACATTTTAAAGAGGAAAAAATACTTTTACAGAAATCTTTGCAATAACATGAAAGACATAATATTAAAAGGGACAAGAGAGAGTGTTGATGGAGTATTTTGACCGAAGTTCTTTTAAAGCATAAGTAGTTGTCATATTCTAAATAAAGAAGAGAGGATTGAAGTGTGTCTATTACAGAATAGTAAATTTAGATGGAAAGGTCATCATTATTTAAAATGGATGTGTGCCACTGAAGTAGTTAATGGCTTAACTTCTGATTTTCCTCAATATGATTTTAAGCCAAGGTTTCCAAATGAACACCAGGAAATTTTTTTGAGGAAAAATATGACACAACATTAGTCTTCTTTTTTCAAATTTTCTCTTCCAAGAGTGAACATTAAATTATTTTTTTTGGTAGAGTTTGAAATGCCTTGACAGCTGTTTAAAAATTAATTATTTGCCCTATGCTTTATTTATATAGTTTTTTTAGACAACAAAATAATTAAAATGCAAAGTAAAATCTGTTCTCATAATCTATTCCATTCAACAGACAAATTAGATCCTGAAAACTTGCAACAACGTTATACAGGAAGAGGAGTTCACTGGGAAGTGGACTCCATCAAGAGGATTTAGTTCCTAAAATGACTACAGACTTGCTTTTGGCACACCCAGAGTATGACATATTGTGAGACAGTACCTTAGATATTTTTACCATGTGTGAGTATTTTAAAATACTTGGCCTTTTAGGGAGATAAAATTATGGAATTTGGGGATCTCAAATATATAAACATCCCATTTTTCACCAGGGATCCTGGTATTTTCACAATTTATTTTTTTCTTCCAATAGCCTAATCTATGCAGTTAGAAATGATCCATGGTATATTCACTTATGAAATAATGTATCATATTTCTTCACCCAACATTATTCATTGTTATTGGTAGATTATGGGGTAATATACTTTAAACACCATGAAGTACTATATAAATTAAAATGTGGTAAATTCAGAGGAATTAAGTATGGAGGAAATAAATTCCAGAATGAGTTTATAAAGATGATATATGATTTGAATTAACATCTTTTATAAAGAATTTAAATGCATTTTAAAATGTTGTGCATCTATATTTAAACAATATGTTCTCTCTTCTGATCCACTGATTTATCAATAAAAAAGTATTTCTCCTCAGGGAGCAATATAGAAATTTTCTCCTGTGAATAAAACTATTAGGAGTCAGTATAACACAGAGGAAAAGACTACTGTGGAAACCTTCCAGAAATTAACCTAGGTTTTGAAGTGACTAATAAATATTTCTGCAAAATATCCCATGTGAACTATTCTAATCTAAAAGTAACTAAAGTGAGATCATTTAATCATCTGTAATGTGAGAGAGTTGGATTAGATCATCTCTAGAAATTATATCACATTATGTCAAATGCAAAGAGAAGGATAGATACAGGACAAGGATTCAGAAATGAACTTGGAGGAGGAAGAGTCACATCAGAGGTGCATGTTAAACAAAAATCTGTTGCAATGTTCAGTTTCAAGGCCAACTTGCATAAAGTGAGATGTGTGGTGAAGAGTGTGGGTACCAGGACTTAAAGGAACTGGATAAAGTGAACAGCCCAACATGAAATAAAATAAATGAACAATGACTGAGTAGGCCCCAGAGAGGAAGGAGCAAGATTAATATAGCTTCAAAGCAAGTTATGTAATTGTTGGCTCAAGCATTGTTTGTGACTTGTGTCAGAGTGCATGCAAGTGGGAAAGCCCCTGGTTTATCCAACAGGGCATATTTTGTGGCTTCTGGGTTGGATTTTGGCCAAGAGAAGTGTTACAGGCACTTGTGTTACAGCTTTACACATAATTATCTCTTTTTTTTTTCATTTCTAATTATAACAAAGTATACTAGAATAATATCAGGTATTGAACCATATGTTCTATGTTTGATATGTTTTACCGTTGAATTCTATAACTATTTTCCTCCAATTTAAACTATTGTCAACCACTTCTTTAGTGTTTTGCAACTACGTTAACTCTTTCAATCCACCATGGTGTGTGAAAATAATTTATATAAAGATAATACTTCATTTCTTGCTTATAAATGTGTGGGGATTTTCTAAAAAATAAACCACAGATCCATCTCTCAGAACATCTCTGAAAATATGTTGACACTCTTTAGGAAGCCACAGTCAAATTTTGAAGTAATGAGCAGATTTCAGTTTTAATAAGAATGTGAAAAATTGTAAGCATTATGATTGTCTTCCATTTAGAAAACTCTTTGTAAATAGTTTAATAGGAGCTGAATAGGTCTAACAGATTAATTTCTATATGCGTTGTTCTGTCGAATGCTGTCACTTTGCAATCATCTGTGATAAGACTATAAACCTGATGATTATAATAATTTGAATAGGATGATAACATTTACCAGACTCCCATCATACTTTACATGAATTACCTAGTTCAGTCTTGAGAATACTTTGCAAGAAGAATATAACATCATTATTCCCATTTTACAGAGATGGAAACTGAGTCTTTAGCATGTTATGTAACTTGTCCAAGGTCACATAGCTAAGAAGTTTCACCTGTGAGACTGAAGATTTAAGAATTTGAATTTAGAACCTTATATAAAAGCTTCCACAAATTTCATTTCCGTAGATTCTCATATTCACTGAACTCTATTACTGAAACAGAAAAAGAAGTTTTAAAGCAGTACTTGTTTTTCTATAATGATGGAGATTGCTATCTCAAAAGAGGCCTCTACCTGATAATTACAATAGAATCATCTCATATCAGGGAAGAAGGGACTGCAGTTTTGATTTACCTGATCTGAGGCTGTGATCCTGCTATTTTAATTAAATATTTGAGGAAGAGAGGAGAGAGGGAAAAATAGCAAACGGAGACCCTGAGAGTGTAGCTTCTATTACTGGAGCAGCATCTAGTAGAAATGCAATTAACATTTGTTAAATACACTTTAAATAAGTTTAAGACCCCTCATAATCTGGTGACCACTGTTTTGCCAACCTTACTTTAGTCACTTCTCTCCTTAGGCTTCATATTGCCCTATTAATCTTTATAGGATACACCATGATGCTTCCTTCCACACTTAATGCCTTTCATCTATAGTTTTCCCTCTAGTTGTGATCTATCTTTTCTTTCATTGTAAAACTCATCATTTGTCATGACAGCTCAAATGGCACTTTGTTGTGAACACTGAGAAACTTCCCAAAACCTAATTGCCAGTCACATATGATTCTATTATTCTTTCTTTATACTTCTTTTCTTGGGCTTACTACATTGCATTCTCTCTAATTGACCACTAGTGCCTTCAACTTCAAGTTAGGGAAAGTATTATAGCATCTAGCTCTTGGTGACTAATGTGAGCTAGACCAGAACACACAAACTTGCTCTATGTTAGAAATAAAAATGATGACTCAAAGCTTACTTCAGTTTATGGGTGAAAGGGCAAACAAAAAGTAAAAAGAATATAAACCAGAATACCATTGGGAGAAGTGATTTTCCATGGGCCCTGAGTGTACTGTGGGTTCTTGCTAAATATATGAAGAATGTAAGAGTGACCTTTCTATACTTGGGCTATTTCTCAGCATTGCATTTGCAGTAAGAGGTGAGAATTAAAAGCAGACTTGCTTGCCATTCACGATAAAAAACAGTGAGGTCCCCAAGTTTAGTATCCCTCAGTCATGACACAATTCTAGCATTCATATGAGTCCCTCTGCATCACCCCCAGGGACCTGGGAAAGGGGATGCAAGAAGAACTGACATGAACATGAAGCTCATGCTGTCTGCTACATTATAAGTAATGAGGTTCTTTGCCCGTGATGCAGGAGTTTTATGCCAGTAATTATGAAACAGAAACAGGGTAACTTATTAACTTATAAATAAGTAAAATCAAAAAATTTTCACAGTTCTTAACAGATACAAATGACTATAACACCTTGATTCTTTCCTAATTCCTTAGAAAAATAAAACTAAATTATCTTAATCTGCTGCCCCTACAAGCAGTCCCTAAATCAAGGAAGTGAGTGCAAGTAGCTTGTTTGCAAGTAGCAGAAAATACTGTTAGTGAATAAAGAAATGAGACAAAGAAGAGAGCAGTCAATGAAACATGGTTACATAAAGCTACTGGTCACTGTGGGTGATTAATTTTAAGCCCAATAAGAAAACTCTGGAAGTCAATGTAAAACACATGCTTCAGACTTATCCCATCTAAGAAACAGAATGATGGGATATTTACATACCAATTTCCATCATTCACTGGTTGAGAACTATTCTTGAAGGATATTAAATACTTGGATTTTCAAGAAGCCTGGAATAGGCTAAGTGGTCTCTGGAGTTAGAGCAAGCCGTTAAGCGTAAAAAAATGCAGATACTGAAGTTGGAATCAACTTGTGTCCATTAAAATTGTAAGGCTAAAGGAGTGTGGTTTGGGCATTAAAATGTCAACAACATGCTAAAAATAGCCCTTACAGAATGGAAAAAAATAAAATAAAACACAGAAGTTAGAGGAACTCACAGTCACGTATATTTAGTCTTTGATGCAAACAGGTAGAAGAACGGGGCATGCAAGCACATGATATACCTACTAATAAACAGCATATTGTGCTTTGCTAAATATATGTATTTTGAATTCTTTTTATTTTTCTGTCATCTTATCTTTACATCATATCCTGTCATGAGGCCTACTGAGTCACTGTGACCCACCACAGTGTGCCTAGTACATGCTTATTGAAAGGAAGAATAGAGTGATAAAACTATACATGATTAGCATCTGTGGCATATAACTAAAAATAATTGATTCACAAGGATTAAACAGAAAGTTTCAAATATACTTTTTTTAATAGTGTAAGAGCACACAATAGAGAAAGCAACCTTGCATTATCCAATTTTAAATGTGATTAAATTAGCTGGGTTGACTCATGCCTTACCCTAAGATGAAGAATGCTGGCCAGCTAAATAGGAACTGGGAACTCCTGGGGCATCACTTAATCCCCAAGGAGGGCAACTCACTTGTGAATAATCAGGAATTGGCTGCACAGGAAAACTTTACTATTGCCAGAGTTTCCATTCAGAAATAAGGAGAAGTTACTGAATGAGTGAAGGTAAAGAGGCAAAACTAGCATGAATAATACCTACCATATGCCAAGAATCATGCCACACAGTTCGCATGAATTCACACATTGACTTCTCTTCCCCAACAATTCTGTGAGGTTTCTATTTTACATAGCGGAAGAAACTAAAACGTTTAAGTACATTTTCCCAAGGGCAAAGAATAAATAATAGCAGATTGGGGATGTGATTTCAGGTCTATCTGACTCTAAAATCCATGCTATTTTTACCACCCCCTTGCCTCCGACTCTCTATGACTCACTATTTAATGCTAGGTACAGGTGAAATGTAGTAATATTCTAAACCAAACATATATATTTTAAACGTATATATAACACACACACAATGTGTAATAAAGTATCAGACTTTATTTTCTTGATGTTTCACTGTGACAACTTTCAGACCCCATCATTTCCCTCTCCCCTGCCCTGCATATGGGCAAGCTGATAAGAAAGCTAGGTGCTTCCTCCTTTGGAGATGGTAGAAAACATACAAGTCAGCCTCCATGGAGGAACACTTGTACCAGCTCAACCTCTAACTCCCTTGAAAATTCTAAAGTTGGTTGTGTCCCCACTCTCTTAAGCCATTTTTAGACCTGTTCTGAGTCAATCTGCTCTCTCTAGAAAGTCCTATTATATAGATAACAAACCTTTTTAAATCTTCTTGGTGCATGTGTGGCATCATCATTCTTGACATCCGAACCAAATTTTCGGTAGGGGGTTCATTCCATTACTGCCACAATATTTGGCATAGCAAGCAGAGTGTTTAGATAATGGCCACTGCCACTGGGAATACTTCTTCTCTTACACTGGCTTGCTAATTGGATGTGCTGCTTGCTGGCAAGCTTGTGTTTTGAGTTCTGTTGCTTTGAGCTGCATATGTTAAGTCCTACTGAGCCTCTTATAGGTTTAACCAAACCGAGTTACAAGTTTTAATAGTTAGCATTTAGAGACTTAATGTATGATTAGAATCCTCTTTAAAATGGTCCCAGTTCAACCTGGGATCTCACTACATTTAAATATAATGCTCCCTATAACCTTAGAGGAGTTCCTAAATAGAAAATAGAAAACAAACAGATGTGTCTCACTTTACCACTGGGCTATTGCCTTGCCAAAATTCCCCAACAACATAGAGTCCATCACCCTAAAATATCCCATAGTAGGCATAGAAGCTCTTACTAAGTGAATAGTAATTAAAATCAATTATTTTTTTTTACATTTATAAATGGCTTGATAAAATAATACTCCATCATCCTTCTCCTCCCCAGCTAAAATAGTTAATATATACCAATGTAAATTAAAACAGGGCTTTCGATTGAAATCCATTGTGCAAGATCTATGTTGAGAAGAGATGATTATTTGCATTGCTTTTGTATTTAACAGCCCAATTTGTCCTCTTCTTAAACTTGGAAAGAATGAATGGCACATTAAAAATGCACCTAATGGTGCATTACCTCAACCTTAATGCCCTGGTCCCACTCATTAGGGACACATACCCAATATTATTAACATCACTGACTCTGTTCAATTATCAATGATAAATACTTTAGAGTCATAAGTGTGGCTAATATACTCTAGTCAGTTCCTTTTTAAACAGCTTCTCAGCTACAGTTTGCCTTCACCTCTGAAGAGACCAGTGCACCTTTACCTGGCTGCATGGGAGTATTTGCAACAGCCCTGCCATCACGCACAATCCTTTCAGGCAGGTTATTAACCACATTCAACTCTCTACAGGAACACAGGTATGACATTATATTGATGACATCTCCTTCCAAAGAGATTCTTTTGATATACTAATTCAGGAAACACTAATATTTACCAAAAAAGCTTATAGAGACTAGGCCATTGTCCTACAAATAACATAGGACCTACACCCTCAGCTAAATTCCTGAAAATTATTAGGTAAACTGAGGTTACTCTGATACTGTCAAGAAACAACTATTGACCCTCTTAACACCCATATTTATAAAACAGGTCAAACACCTTTTAGACTTTCTTGGGTTCTGGAGACAATATATTTCTGAGTTCAGATTTTATTTAAGCCACTTATACTGTTACTTGAAAATCAACCTACCTTGAATGGGGCCTTCTACAACAAAATGTTCAAGAATCTGTTCACATTGCAAGACAACAGGCATTATCATTAGTGTCTCCTACAGAGTCCACTATGGAGATTTTATTAACCTTCTCCTCTCATGCCTCTGGACCAGTCAAGATGGCCATAAGTTGCCCATGGACTTCTGTTATAAGAAATTGCCCTCCTTGATTTTGCAGTACGTATTATTAGAGTGGGCATTCTGGTTGCATACTGGGCTCTCCCAGACAGAGTCTCTTATAGGATCTAAGCCCATGAGAGACACAGCTGTCCACACATAGCTTTCTTTATGTCTGGGGTCATAGAAGCAGCACCCCCCAAGTTTAGCACAACTGCAGCGCCTTCCCTCTAGAGGACAGTGCCAAATGTAGGTGCTCCAGATTATCTCATCTACAGGAAGGGTGTGCCCTCTGTCCTCAGTATCTTGTCAGGTGCCATAATTCTAGGGGAAGACTTTTCTGTCCTGAACCCCTTGGCCAGCTGGGTAATCCTTTGGGTACATCTGAGTGAACGACAAAAGGAGTTCATATACTTCATGGGCAGCCACAATACCCTCATATGTGATAAAACTCACTGAAAGGCTGCTCTTTTTAACCCCTTACCAGGATGTCCCTGATCAAGAATGGGATCAGCAGGTCAGCATGATTGGCTGTACTTTAAACAACCATCTTAGCACTCAATACCCTGGCCAAAAAATTGGCCTCATCTGAACATTTTTACAGACTCTTAGTCTTTGCTAATGATTTGGCCTTCTGGTCTGCCAATGACAACAACAGTTGTTTAACCAAGTTTGCCTCCTTTTGTGTAAAAAGCTCTGTTGATCTCTTGTTTCATAGACGTGCATAAAATAAATCCAGATCACACAAGTTCCTGCGCATACTAAAGTCACCACCAAAATACAACTTATCCTTTTCAGAGTTTCAGACTCTATTATTGATAGTAACCAAAGCAGTAATTTCACTTCCCAAACTACACAATACTGAATGCCTGAACAACACATTCAATAAAACATTCACCTCCCTTACTATTGGCCTTATAAAGGCATGGTGATGGATTATTTATACAAATTTAGATTCAGTTAACTGAAATATTGCATGCTTTAGCCATCGGTCAAATATCAGAGGTGAATTGTAATAGATTTAATTTTCATTGTTTGACTGCTGACAGATTTCAAGCCCTATCACTCTTTCTTCCTTTTGCTCTATATCTGGATGAGCTGAAGAGAAGCCTGAAGTCCCTCTTTTGGTACAGGTGGGAATTCCAAACCACACGAGCCACAGCCGATGTGAAATGACCCTCACCCCCCCATCACTCTTTCTATCTACCATAAATACCCTAAACACAATCTCTGTTCTCTGCTTTTTTAAGCCATTCTTGGACCTGCTTGGGAGCATATTCTGTTTTCCCCTAGAAATCCTCATTACATGAGCAATAAACCTTTTTATGTCTCTTTATGAGCTAGTGGTATCATCAATCTTGACATCTAACCAAATTTTAAGTTTGGGTTGGGGATCCGTCTCACCTCTAGGGGATGACTACAGCATGTTTTGCTTATTTGGGCATGAGAAACCTCTAAAGTAGCTACTCTTGGCATTGTAATATAGTTCAGTTGTATTACCATTACCAAAGAGACTTAAATCTTTTCTGAAAGTGTATCTTTTCATATAGAGTAACCAAACTGCAAAATTCTAATTAAAACTCCTTAGAACAAACTTTTCTTGCAACTAACATATGGTCTTTCTGATACGGCTGGCTAAGCCTTATAAAAAGAGGAAAAAAAAAGTGTACCTTTTTTGCAATTTTTTGTTTGCATTTTATAAAATTTAAGTCTCTAAATGTTTAAAAATGTTCATCTCAGTCAAAGCAGGAATGTTATAATTGGTTCTGCATTTAGTTTTTTATTTTTAAACCTTCAATGGTTTATATTCCCAAGGTTAAATTGCCAATATATACTATATTTAGTGTGTATTTCTTGGAAAGTTTGTTCTTCCAGAACTTCTACTTCCAGAGTATTTACACTTAACTAACTCAAATATACTTTAGGAAAGTCATCTGGTATTCAAAAACAATTAAATTTGCTCTTCATTTTTTATTTTTTTCTTGGAAACCTTAATAATCTTTGTTGAGTAATGAATCCTATTTTATTGACATTTGTGAACAGTGGCATTTGTAAAGAATGTCTAAACATTACCCTTTGGCTAAGACATATTTAACAGGTGCCTATGTGGGTGATGTTCTGGTTGGGCGTATTAAAAAGGTTAATAAATCTAGGAGCTATATTGACACACATTGCCCTAAGTCAGAGTAGCCTTTGTAAAGAACAGAAAACCTCATTGAGAGGGGTTAGTGTTTTTCAAAAAAGTTTCAAATATTAAAAAGGAACTTGAAGTTATGGAGAAATAAAATGAGAGAAAGAACAGTAGAATTAGTAAGTGAGGTCATCAAATGCATGAAAGAATTGGGTTCTATGTCCAGTAAAACTGCTACAGAGAACTAGCATTGCGTCAGGCAAGTGTTTGCTGAAGATTTTCTTTCATATGTTGCCTAAATTTTGTGTCATATATGACCAGTGCTGATGATACATGAGACATATATTGTTATGTCACTGAAGACAGGCAGAGTGAGCAAGAACTCTTCAAGCTAAATCAATCTCCTTGGTGTCCTGAGACCCACCTTTGGATTTAGACTCCCTTTGGTTTGGGTAAGAGAAGTTTGTACTGTAACAGAGTCTTCTCTTTCTAAACTCATTGTTGATTTTCTCTTTCTTCATCTCCTGACTTTTGTCAACAGAGTTGGGCACTTCGCATGGACCTCAATTTTAGAAACACATACACATATCTCATTAGAATAATTTCCATAAATTTCCATTGTTTCCATTGAATTATAATCTTTTTTAAAGTTAAGGAATAGATTATATTCATCTTTAGATTCTTTTCCTCTGACACGAAATTTGATATATCAATGTCTCAATATATTTCTGTGTGGTGCTATCTTATATGATATGAGAGTACTAAAGTTATTAGCAGGATCTCATGTATAACCTAAAACACCCAGAAATTTTGCCTCTGATCTATGGCACTATCTTACTGCAGATGAACACTCATAGTCTTTCATGTGTCACATTTTACTACATATGATGTCATAATTAATCACTGAATAATATGTTCCTCTTTTTCTGGGCAAGATTGCATCAGATTCATCTTTGCATCCCACATAGTGTATTGTGCATAGATATATTTAATAAGTGTTTCATTTGCTATTTCTTTAAAAAATAATATTTTTAATGCTATTAATTTACTGGTAACTACCCTAGATAAAATGACTAAACACTATATGTCCACTTAAAGAATGCAACACAATCTTCTGCACACAATAAATATTCAACAAGCATTTGTTAAATGAAAAAATAAATAGTTTTGTTGCTCTGTCAGAGCATTGGACTATTTACAGTTTAAAATAGGACAAGAATGACCATGAAAGCAGAAATTAATTACACAGCTCGCCCTAGTCAGTCTTTTTCCTTGTACTATCAGGAAGGGCCAGTTGTAGGCACAGTTCCCTGACTTTAAACTTTTTTTGTCAAGAGTTAAACACTAGCTTATCAAGCTCTAGAAGAAATATATAAACCTTTCTGAGGAGGCAGAAGGAAGTTGCCTTATGCCCTGCAAATTCCCTTAACCCTTGAGGAGAATCTTCAGTCTTTTTACCTGTTCGAATTTATCCTGGTGGTGAAGCAGCTCTAATACAGCCTGTTACAAATGCCCTGTAAAGATAGCCTGGTACCTCATTTTAAACTATCTCTCATAATTTTGGCATTTGAGGATGTCTATGAACCTGGAAATGTAAGGCAATATGAGCCATAATGAACACTATGTAACCCACATACATAAGACTCTATAGCATTAGTGTTCTTCTCTTAGCCTAGTTCCTGCAGGCCCATGACTGATAATTTCTTTTGTATTTCCACCCCCTCATAAACTCCGATCTGAACCTTGCCATTAACCAAAGAAAGCCTGTCTTTGAGATGTGGTAGGTGACCGCGGGGCAGACAATACCTTGTACAAGTAGCGCTTGTGCTGAAGTCATTCTGGCAGAGTTTTTCCTTTCCTCCCAGACCACAGTGTTTCCTGATGGAGATTAAAATTTTCTCCCATCGTGAATTTGAAGATAAAGATTTAATGAGTGAAATCTATGAACCAAGGGACAAGCAGATAGCAACTCTTATTGCACTGGGTGGCCTGAAAGTGTGTGTGTGTGTGTGTGTGCGCGCGCATGTGTGTAGTTCTTAATAGGAATGTTTGTCAACAGAAGCTTTCATTAAAGCTTAGAAAAAAGGAGTTCAGGGCACATGGAATAGCAGAAAAGAAGACAGAAAAAGAAATATGGAGTAAACAGAGATGGCTTCCAGAAATGTGTGAGCACCAAGATAGAACAGAACCACAGTAGTAAAAAGCCTAATGTCATAGTTAAAACTCAGTGTAAACCACAGCAAGCGCAGTGCTATCCAGGTTTCAGCTAAGTATCACTGGCCTTTGATATTTAGATAAAATTAGCTCAAGTTTTTATACCAAGTCCTTGAGAAGTCCTATCCCAGTACATCGAGGGGTTAAAATTCTCATGATCATTTCTGACCATGAGTTTTATTTCTGTATAACTCAGATAAATTCTCCCACAACTCTTTGTTTTTGAAGCAGTATTCATTGACAATTTAGGAAGATCACAACAGTTTTTATCTCAGCAAGGTGTACCATCTAAAATTGATTTTAGATATTCTTGTTCCAGCCTGTGGCTGTTCCAATGAACACTTTCTATACTAGTGTCAGCCTCCTCATATAAGTTCTCTCATTCCTCTATTTCTTTTGTAAGTTCAAAAAGGCCTCCTCTCCACCAGAAACAATACCTACATTTTAATCCCTGGAATTTGTGGAAGCTACCTTATGTAAATCCAAAAAAAAGATCAATGTGATCAAACTAAGGATCTTGAAATAAAGAAAATTCTCTCTGTTTTGGCCCTAAATGAAATCATATGTATCCTTTCAAGAGGAAGGCAGAGGAAAATTTTATAAGAAGACACACAGAAGAGAAGGTGATGCTCAGATAGAGCAGAGAGGGTTTTGAAGATGCTAACCTCAGAAATTAGAGTGATGTAGCCATGAGCCAAGGAATGCTGAAGTCACCTGCTCTGGAAGAGAAAAGGAACGCATTGTCTCCTGGAGTCTCAGGAGAAGGTACGGTTCTGCCAACACCTCATTTAAACACAACGACACCGATTTTGGACTTTCAGCTTTAATATCTCTTGCTTTATGCCACCAAGTTTATGATAATTTCTTGCAGTGGCCACAAGAAACTAATATTCTCTGTTCCTTTCTTACACTTTTGTTCTTCTCCACTCTCTCTCACCCCTGATTTCTGTTCATTCCTCTGCGGAGCACTTGCCTGCCCCTTTGTGTAAACCTGGTTTCCAGACATTCACCTTGGCAGAGCTACATAAGAAGCAGGGTGCAGTACAATGCTTCCAGAAATGCAGGCAGTGCTTCCAATAAGCATTTTCTGAACTGCAGGCAAGATTACATTTCTGAACTGGAGTTTTCCTGCATAAGCTACCCCATCCACACCTCGAGTTCTGGATAAAGTGGTAGCAGAAGGAGCCTGAGAAAAATAGTTTTTCTTTTTTAGTTTCAACACATTTAAGGATTAGAAATCAGGATAAAAATTCCTGACAAACATATAAATAGACTTTGAAAAATACTTGTAAGGAATGGGCAAAACAACCACACATAAGATATTGAAAGCAAAAAAAGTTAAAAGCAGAGAAAGAATCATTCAGGATATTTAATGGAGATACATAGCTGATTCTGTTAACTTTTACAATTCCTTCATCAAAGGAGGAATTGGAAAAAAAAATCTGTACTCACATCATATTATTGCTTGAGGTTAGTCGTAATGTTCAATAATTGGTGGAATTATTTGTACATTTTGGGAATAATTAATTTATTGTGGGGTTTCTCAGACTGTGATTCTCAGAAGCATTAGAGACCCTTGTTAAACACTGAGATAGATTCCTGGGCATCAATGTAGAGATAAATCAAACTCTCCGATTTAGAGAACTGTCAATTTGTATTTTTAACAAACTAAATTTGCGTAAGACTAATTTTAAGAGTATGACTGTAGTACTCCTATTTTGTTCCACATATCAATTTAAGACTCTTAATGTCTATCCCAGCACACATACTAATTGAATGGATCATGGTTTCTCTTTACATGGAATAGTTGCTCAGTTTGAGATGAGTAGCTCTGATTTGATCTACCTGAATTCCTACCTATGTGGTAGAGATAAAGAAGTTTGAGATAGCTTTTTAAGCCATCATGAGAGACATCTAAAAATCACTCATATAGAGCTGAACTGTCTAAGCTGCTGAGCATACCAATAGAGTCAGACGTAAAAGAATTGAGAAGGAACATATTCTAAACTGCCTCCGCTTTTGGTTTCTTCTCTCTTTTTTTTCTTTTTTCTTTTTTTTTTTTCCTTTCAAAAGGCTCAGATTAAAGACCACTGCATTTAGCTCTCTGGATGATTCTGAAACTCGTGAGGTGTAGAGTAAGATAGACAGTAATCTCTAAGATAACTAGGTCTGGAACCTCACAGGGGGCAACAAAACATGGCTTTTCACTTCTGAGTTGATGAGTTACTTTGCAAATCAAAATTGCATAACATAACCTGATATTTCCAGTTTATGAGAAAAATGGGTATTCTGTAATATTCACTATAAAACTTCTTTCTCTCTGATTCAAGTAAGTTCAAAAAGACAAATTGTTCATTTTACTTTTCTCAATAGGGCATTTGCTTTAAAGAAAATCTGTTAAAGACTGATAAAGCAAGAGTACCCACAATTTATTTTCAAGCTCGTCATATTAAAACAGATTTGTTTTTATTTTTAAGTCAAAAAATTTATTATATCACATATGTATTTGGAATTTTAATGTGTTTACTAATTTCCACAGTTATCTGAAACCAATGCACAAGTAAGTAATATTTATTATAACTGGTAAATGCTACTTCTGTAACTGATTATTTTACAAACTACTCAATTTGAAGAAGAATAGACTCATATCACTAGAAAGTATCATAAAATTATCTTTTTTCATCTCTGCTTACATGAAGTAAAAATTATTATAATTGAGTGGGTTAATTAACTTTCAAAATATAAACAAATTATCTTCTTTTTCCCCATTGACAGAAAGATATCAATTATTTATAAAATCTTGAGAGTTTCTTTTAAGAGAACTAACCCTCTATTTCACTGGGGTTTTTACTACATGGGAGAATAAATCCCATACCAACGGCATGTTTATATGGCACCTCCTTGTCAGAGAAGGCTTGTTTTGCTTATCATGAGATGTTCAGGAAATTAACACTCTGCCGGTTTGAAAGGGTCCTCAGACAGCCCAGATTGAAGAACAGATTGCCTCTGCAATCCCTTCATCCTTTTGTCACACCTTAATAATTATGCACAATAAGTACCAAAATGCCTCCTATTGTGCACTGCTTATGATCACAGTACTGCAGAGGAAGCCCATGTGAACACAATGGATCTGGAGTATTAACTAGATCTCATCTTTTATCAGGTTCTGTGTATGAGGAGATGAAATGAAAGAGCAGCACTTGAAAGGAGCAAGTGAAAAAATGTTCCCAGCTTGATTATTGGAAAGGAGAAAACCGTGATGTATCATAACTGGAGACACTATTTCCATTGTATAAACATAAATAAGTGACTTATAATAATCTCTTTGTTGAAAGAGATAACCCCAGAAATGTTTTTTCTTTACCTTAAAAAACCATAATAAAACATGTAAAAAATTGTTGCTTAGACCAAAATAGAAAGAAAGACAAATTAAAAATCAGAGTTAGTAAGTTGATACTTCAATATTTTTCCCTGTGAATAAATTATTGTGAATCTATCAAGAAATAATAAAATAATTATTTGGTTTAAAATATCAGAATCTCTTTTTTTATACAATTTATGTTTAATATTAGAAAATAAAAGCAGACCATCTAAAATTATATTAACGTTTACTCTGATAATCTCTATTTATCGAAGCAGTAGTTTTACTTCCCACTCTCTATTGCATTTATGTGCAAATTTTATAGCCATTTCTTGCTAGTTAGACTGGATACCTACACTAGTTACTGATTGAAATTATATGTATAATATTAGATTTTTCATTATCATAGTAGTGGGTAGCCCAAAACTACACATTGTTGAGATAATTATTCAGAATAATTGGTATGCCAAGTTTCTCTTTAAAAAAAATTAAAATCATTTTTAGTTTGACAATGTATTCGTTTAGCACTTTTTTTTTTCCTTTAAATGAATTCAGTGCCTTGCAAAAGTGCTGGATTGACAGACTTTTGGAGAGGAGGCTTTTGTTTATCCCTCAAATGAGGACAGCATGGGCAGCAGCAGGAGAAGCTTCCACTTTTAGGCAGGTGGAACTCTCAAAAAAGAAAATTCACACTCCTGTCAATACCATTTAAAGTTCTCACTTACACCAGTTTCACATGAAATAAAGCATTTTGTGGTTGTGACTCACATCTCACTCTTCTTCCCGTGCTTAACTGAAGTTTTTCCAGCCAATGCTGGAATTAATATAAATCTGCCCATGTCACTAGCTCAGGGTGAGAGCCTGCAAAACTAATACCACCATTTCTAAGCTCCAATAATGCATCATTTCTTTTATCTGTGAAATGTATTCTCGGACTGACTGGAAATGGATGAAAATAAACTGAAGACAGGAGATGGTCGACAGGAATCTGGTTTGCTTTATGTGTGTGAACATAAAAGATACTTGTTCAATCCAATGACAGTATTTAGTTTTAAACACACAGACACCTTTTAGTTCAATTCCCCTAGTTTGAGAATGGTAAAACTTCCTTCTGTCTAACTTTGACCTTGACAGGGCAAAACTAAAGAGTTACGTTCAGGATTTCCATGACAACTTAATGTTAAAATTAAAAATAAATAAATAAAAATACTAGGTAATGCTAAGTAATTCTTTTGTCATATCACCTGTCTATAAATTATTATTGGTAAAAATTCCAGAGCATATAAATTAAATGTTCAAATTTGGTCATAAATTTTTGAGTACTTCAGATGCTTAAGCCCTAAATATATGCTATATAAACTTTTATGTGGAAATTTTTTTTAATTATAAAAATTTAAAAATACAAGATCTGGTAAAATATAGATTAAAAAATATTTTTGATGATAGCTATATGTTAAAAATATGTCATAAAATAATAAAAAAAGTCTGATAAAATCCCACAGACTTTTAGTAAATCATTAATTTCTGGAGAGAGTAGGCAATATCTTTAATGTGGGTAAATATAGATAGTGTATATGTATTTTACAGAAAAATAATATCATAAAGCTAACTATTTTCATTCCTAATATGAATGGTATAGCATGTGATCTGTTCTAGCTTTTGAAGAAGAAATACTGATTTGACCAACTGACATAATTTAGACTATATGTTCTCTAGGATTTGAGAGTGATAAGCTATAACATCTAAGATTACATAGGTCACTGATATTGATTTGGAATACCTAATTTATTATTTATCAAGACATTCTTTCTTCCATCACTAGTATGCATTCTCTACTTAAATAAAATGGACTAATAGGTAAATGAGACCCTTTTTCTGTTTCTAAGCATTATAACCATGTTCACCAAGTCTGTAATTAGCGCTCTTAGCAGAATGGAGAACTTTGGAATTGAAATTTGCCCTGTTATTCTATGTGCCTTAAAGTGTAAGAAACATCTTTTGGATTAGGTAAATGGACCATCTGAAAGATAATTGTTTATAATAATGGTACCAAGATATGTTTCATATAGAAGGACATTCTTGTTTCCTAAGGATGAATGGTGGATGATTTTTTTTTTTAAATTTTCAACCAATGCTTGTCAATTACTATATATATGTTTGAAGAATTCTCTGCCTAAAGGAGATCTAGTCTATCTTCCATTAGAGATGCTGAAAATGTGTTGTATTCACTCTCTGATCCTCACTTATAGTTAAAGCATGGGCACAGTTTCTCATTCTGGCTCTGCCAAGCATACAAAACTGCCACTCTTTTTGAAGCTAGTGAGACACAGAAGTAGGAACCAGAGTGAGCTTTTTCTGGTGAGACTAGTGTCAGAAACAGCAGCTGTGGAGTTTCCAGAATCAGCAGCATCAGTGGTTATAATATTTGTGTGCAGTGTCCAGCAGAGGTGGAAATAGTAAGACATGCTGTGATGTCTGTGCGTGGAGACAGCAGCATGGTGAAGCGTATTTTTAACTTGACTTGATTTACTCATAATATAAAAATGCTGCACTTTTCTAAGTAGCACTTCTTTTCTTAAAGAAAATAAAATAGCTACTTTTATCATGTGAAAGATTCTCTGTCATCAAAGGGAATAATTACCAGAGTGAAAAGGCAATCTATAGAAAGAGAGAAACTATTTGTAAGTCATATATCTAATAAGGGATTAATAATCAGAATATATAAGGAACTCCTACAACTCACAGCATTAGAAAAAGAGATAACCTAATTTTAAAAATGGGCAAAGAACTCAAGTAGACTTTTCTCCAGTGATATACAAATGAGCAACTAGCATATAAAAAGATGTCCAACATCACTAATCATCAGGGAAATGCAATTCAAAACCACAATGAGATACCACCTCTCACTTGTTTGGATGGCCGCTATCAAAACAATAGAAAACAAGTCCTGGCAAAGAGATGGAGATATTGGAAACTTTGTGTACTATTGGTGGGAATGTAAAATGATACTGTCACTATGAAAAAACGTATGTAATTCCTTCAAAAAAATAAAAATAGAAATACCATATGATCTAGCAATCTTACTTCTGGATTTGTATTCAAAAAAATTCAAAGCAAGATTTTGAAGAGATATTTGCATATCTATATTTATTGCAGTAATTTTAAACAATATCCAAACAAGTAACCTAAATATCCATCTACAGATGAATATGTAAAGAAAATTTGATATATACGTACAATGAATATTATTCTGCTTTTAAAAAGGAGATCCTGTCAGATCCTACAATATGTGTGGACCGCAAGGACATTATATTAAGTGAAAAAGCCAATCACAAAAGAACAAATGCTGTATGATTCTACACAGGAGGTATTTAAAGTAGTCAAAATCATAGGAACAAAATAGAAAGGTGATTGTCAAGGACTAGTGGAAGGGAGAAGGGAGAATGAGTGTTTAATGGGTATAAATTTCAACTTTGCAAGATGAAAAAGTTCTAGAGCTCTATGGCATAACGATGTGAATATACTTAACACTACTGAACTGTACACTTAAAATGTTTAAAATGGTATGGTTAATGTTACGTGTTCGTAACCACAAAAATAAAATTAAAATTAAAATAATTTTTAAAAGATTCTCTGTCATTTTTGCATCCCAGAATTTATTCTCAAATGTGGATCTATACCTTTTATTTTATGTAGTTTACCTGATCAGCTCTGATAATGACTAGTTTTCTGAACTTGAAGCTTTCACTCTTCCTAGATGTGACCATTTCACAAAAACTTTTGTTTTCATTCTTTGCTAGACCCTGAAAAAAATTGTTCTTAGGAAAAATTCTGTGAAAATATCCACTAAATACTACTCTCCAATATTAAAAATGTCAGAGGTCCATTGTATAAATTTATTTTATATTCTCTCTGTTACCAGGCTGCTGGAAAATACTCTACCTACATGTTAATACACATTACCTCTTATATTTCAGTGATGTCCATATGATACCTGAATTTTACCCACCAAAATTCCTTCTAAGTTTAGCTATATTTCTTTTGTATAGTTTTTAACATCTTTATTGAAATATAATTAATATGTGATACAATTCACCCCTTTAAATTGTATAATTCAATAGGCTTTCACATATTCACAAAGTTGTGTAACCATCATCACAATTTAATTTTAAAACGTTGTTTTCCTACAAAGAAACCTGGTACAGAGTAGTAGTCACTGACAATCCCTGTCCCTACCCTTCACCCTCCAGTGCCAGACACCACTAAAACAACTAATACACTGTCTCCACAATTTTGCCATTCCTAGGCATTTCTTATATATGGCATCATGTGATGTTATCTATGAATAATTTATTTTAGTTAGCAAATATTTTTAAGGTTCATCCATGTTGTAACACATATGAATACTCCACAGAGTTGTGCACCAATTACCATAATCTAATTTCAAAATATTTTTATCACCCAAAAGGAAACTTTGTACCTTTTTGTAGTAATTCTCAGTTCCTGACCCCAGTTGTAGCCCCTGGCAATCATTAACTTTCTGTCTCTCTATATTTACCTTTTTTGGACATTTCATATAAATAGAATCATATAGTACGTGTTTCTTTGCGACTGAATTCTTTCACTGAACATAATGTTTTCAAAGCTTATCAATGTTGTAGCATGTATCATTATCCTTTTTATTGCCAAAATAATAGTCCATTGTATGAATATATTACATTTTATTTCTACATTCATCAGTTCATGGGGATTTGAGTTGTTTCCACTTCTGGGTCATAATGAATAATGATACTATGACCGTTCATGCACGTTTTGTGTGGAAGTATTTTATTATTTTTCTTGGGTATACACCCAAGAGCAGAATTGCCGAATCATATGATTACTCCACGTTTAACATTTAAAGGAACTGTCACATTGTTTTTCAACATAGTTGTACCACTTTATGCTCCTACCATTAATATATAAGGGTTAAAATTTCTCCAATTCTTCAGCAACACTTGTAATAATCTCTTTTTTATTACACACATTCTAGTGGATGGAAGTGATATCTCATTGTAATTTTGATTTGCATTTTCTTGATGGATAATGACGTTAAGCACCTTAGTATATGTCTATTTGTATAACTTCTTTGGAGAAATCTATGCAAATCTTTTGCCTATTTTATTGAGTCTTTTGTCTTTTTGAGTTGTAAAAATTCTTTGTATTTTCTAGACACAAATCCCTTATCAGATGTATGATTTGAAAATATTTTTTCCCATTCTTTGGATTTCAAAAAAAAATTTCAATTTTGTTGAAATCCAAATTATTTATTTTTTCTTTTGTTGCTTGTGTTTTTGTTGTCATTAGGCTTTCTCTAATCCAAGGTAACAAAGATTTACTCTGTGTTTTGTTCTAAGACTTTTATAGTTTTAGCTCCTACATTTTGGTCTTAAAATGTTATGATATAAGAAATGAGTCCAACTTTATCCTTTTGCATGTGAATATCCAGTTCTTCTGCATAATTACATGAAAAAATTATTCTTTCTCCATTAAATTTTTTTGGCATGCTTGTCAAAAATCAATTAACCATAAATGTAAAGAGTCATTTTTGAATTCCAGTTCCTATTCCATTTATCTATGTGTCTATCTTTATGCCAATATCAGTCTGTCTTGATCACAGCAGTTTTGTAGTAAGCTTAGAAATCCGAAAATGTGAGTCTTTCATTTGTTTTTCTTTTCAAGATCGTTTTGACTATTTTGAGTTTTTGAATTTTCACATATACATTTTAGGATGAACTTGTCAATTTCCTTTATATAAGCAGTTGAAATTTTGATAGGGTTTGCATCAAATCTAGATTAATTTGAGAGTATTGACATCTTAACTACATTAAGTCTTCCAATCTATAAAAGTGGGACACCTTTCTATTAGGTCATTCTTAATGTCTGTAAAAATGTTTTATAGAATTTAGAAGACAAGTATTGTATTTCTTTTGTAAAATTAATTCCTTTTTATTTTATTCTCTTTTGATGTTATCATAATTAGAATTGATTTTTTAAAATTTAATTTCATGATTGTTCATTGCAAACTAGTTTATTAGTTGTAATATTTTTCTAGTTAATTCCTTCAGATTTTCTTCTACCTGCAAGATTATATTGGTTTCAAAAAGAGATATTTTTAATTCTTTCTTTCTAATTTGTGTGTGCCTGTGTGTTTATGTATGTATGTACATTTGTATGTATTGCCTAATTGTTGTAGCTAGAATCCAGTAAAAAATTGAATAGCAGTGGCGAGAGTGAACTTACTTTCTTGTTTCTAGACTTAGAGAAAAATCTTTTCAGTCTTTCAGCATTAAGTACAATGTTATCTGCGTTTTTTTTCCCATATATTCTCTTTATCAGATTGTGTATTTTCCCTTTTAAATAACTTTACCATGAAAGGTTGTTGAACTTTTTCAAATAATTTTTTTGTGTCTATTGAGATGATTATATGGTTTCTATCCTTTTTCCATTAATGTGATTAATTACATTAATTGGTTTTTATACATTTAATCAACCTTGCATTTTTAGGATATATACTACTTGGCCATAATATTTCCTTTACATGGTGCTAGATTTGGTTTGCTGGTATTTTGTTGAGGATTTTTGCATTTATATTCATTAAGAGGTATTGATCTGTTGTTTTATACATTTTTTTTTTTTGTGATGTTTTGTCTGGCATTGTTCTCAATGTAATACTGACCTCATAGCATGAATTAGGAAAGAAGGGAGAAACAATATGCAATTATAATATCTTTTATGATTAACTACATAATTAGATTTACTAGCATTTTTTTATTGAGTGTTTGTTATTTCAAATTACTACCTGATGCTATTTGCTTCCAGCCTGAAAATATCATTAGTATTTCTTCTATAGTGAGTCTGCTAGCGAAAAACGCTTATTAAAAAAAAAAAAATGAGATGTTTTATTTTTATCTTAGTTTTTAAAAGTGAATTTTTGGAAGGTTTTGCTGATTACAAAATTCTAGGTTGACAGCTTTATTTTTTTCTTTCAGCACTTAGAATGTGTCTAACCATTGTTATGTTATGTTTCCTGTTTCTTACAGGAAACATAACCACTGTTATGTTTCCTGTAAGAAATCAGTTGTTATTAGTGTTTCTTGTATCTGACAAGTCAGTTTTGCTTGTTGCTTTCAAGAATTTTCTCTTTGACCTTGAGTTTCAAAATTTTACTATGCATATATTGGCTCACTTAATGTGTTCTACATTTCTCTGAGGATATGTTATTTTTTCTTACTGTGTTTTTCTCTCTGTTTTTTCTCATTGCATAATATTCAGTGTATCTTCAAATTTGCTCTTCTTTTTCCTTCTGTCAGCTAAAAACTACTGTCAAGCTTCTCTAGTAATTTTTATTTTGTTATAATACTTTCAACTCTAGATTTTTTATTTAATTCTTTTCAAAAACATTTCTATCTTTTTATTGATATTCATTATTTGACATGACATTATTATCATGTCTTCCTTTAGTTCTTTAAGCATGATCATCTTTATTTCTTTGAAAATACCTATAAAAGTTGATTTGAAGTCTTTGAAGACAAATGCAACTTCTATCACCTGCTTTTTTCTTATGTGTAGATCACACATTTCTGTTTTTTTACATAACTCATAATTTCTTTGTTGAAACTGTACATTTCTGATGATATGTTTTAGCAACACTCTGTCCTGACTCTTCCATTCCTTTGGTCTCATTGTTTGCTTGCTTATTTGTTTAGTGACTTGGCTGGACTATTTCTGTTAAGTCCATTTCTCTCACAGTGTGCAACCTCTGATGTTACTCTTCAGAGAGTGCATGCAGCCTTGGGCACGTGTGCAGTATCCCTCTAACCTACACAGAGATGACTACGATTTTATCTGAGCTCTTTGACTGTCTCTTTTCTTGATCTCTCTGTAAAGCTTTTGATGGTTTGTCTCTACTGACATCACCTTCAGTTAGCCTCCACAAATTGTGAACTTGTTTTTAACAAATCTCTAAGGTATAATTTTTTCCATTGTCTTATCTAAATAAAGCATATCCAAATTTGCAGGGGTAGGCTCAAACTTCTTTCAAGTCCCTCTTTGTAACTTGTTTTAACACCAGGAAGGCTTTCTGAACTAATTATTTCCCCATTATTTTTGTTAAACTTCTATCCATTCTACTTGTTACTGTCATGGATCGTGTTGCTGTCATGGCAATCTCCTCTTAACTGTTCTGCACCAAGATCTCTACTGATTTGAATCCTGCCCTGGTGCATGAATATTTCTCCTGTGTTTCAAATGACGTAAAATATTTTTGGGATAGCTATAGCACCTTACATTCTTGTAGACTGCATCTCTCTCTGTGTAGAAACTCTGTGCCACTTCTTTAGAGCTGGAGAGAGAGACAGTAGCCTGCTACTCTTGGAGTGGTACCTCTACTTTAGAACTGGGCACTAGGGTGATGGTGGTGTGCGATAATCTTGTCTTCTTGTTTGCCTCTACTGGCGTGTAACTTCTACCCTATGAACAAAATGGGGTAAGAGACAATTGGGTCCCTGCATAACAGGCCAAACACCCCTGCGTTATAGTTTCCATTTTATAAGTGGATGAAAGAAGGAACTCCAGAGCTTTTGGCTGTGTTTTTCTGGAATAGATCTTCTGCAACATGGGGCTTAGGGGGAAGAATGAGTAATGGTCATGACATGTCTTTCTCAGGGAGAAACCGTCACCTTAAACAGAAAGCTGAGAGAAGACCGAATCCCATCTTCTTGGTTGCACATATCCAGAGTAGAACTTTTAGGACACTGAGCTGAGAGATGGGAAAGAACAGGTTGTCAATGAAATGGCAAAAACTAAAATTGCATATATTTTCTTGAATGACTTTTTCTCCTTTTGCTGTTTGCAAATTCCCAGAGGATGATACCCAGAGATTTAAAGGATTTAAAAAAAATTATTCTGTTTATGAATTATGGTTGTTTTGCTGGAAAGAGGGACTAAGGAGGTCTTCACAATAACATTTTGACAGTCTGGTAGGTTTATGTTATGGTATTTATATATTTTCCAGTTTCTCTACTTGCACATGTATTTTTGAAGGTCAAATTTCATGTTTCTGAGTTTTTCACACTGTTCTTAGTGGTTATTAAATAAATATTCCATACTCTCCACATCTAATTGTCTAGCTAAACCTCTTTCCATTCAATGTATAATATTTCCCTCTAACCATCATCTTTCCTGCCTTGTGAATTATGTCTGCTTTTTACATTTCTTTGTGTCTACTCTGATATGTATCACAATCCGTGTTGCTCCTTGAATCAAAGCAATAATTTTAAAAACCATTTTATCTTGTCAATTCATTCTGTTGCACTTCTTTGTATTCTTTATGACTTGTTTAATCATGTTGAGGAATGGTTACCTGAATTTTCAAATTATAAGTCTAAATCACATTATTGTACAAGGGCATAGACAGATTTATTATAAGTTTTCAATAATTTTCTCAATGAGAACTATAGCTGTTTTTTTTTTTATTGAGTACCTACTGTGTTAAGCACTCTGCTAGATTCTTCATGTCTTTTTCCACTTAATTCTTAAAAATATCTCTGCCAGTCAGATACTGAAAGCACAGTTTTACAAAGAAAGAAAGTAAGAAATAGAAGAATAACTTGCATAATATCGCACAGCTGAATTACATATTACTGTGAATTATTTTTTCTTATTTCAAAGCCCATGAGATCTTGTTCAACATTTAATTAACACTTTTAGTGTCAACAAAGTATTAGAATATTTTTAGGGATTAAATAAATACAAATCTGATGCAATATTAAGCTAGGCAACTGAAGCCATTGTCAATGTTCTGATCAAGTGATTTAGCCCAAATGCATAACTTTCACTTGCTCAAAGTAATACTTAGAATTATTAGATGAAATCAAAATTGGCAGACAATAGGTCTTTATTCATGATATTCTGTATTAAACATAGTAGAAAGGTAGGTTACCATTTTTTTCAGTCTATTTGTTTTCAAAATCCTTCATGTTCTCGGTCTCAGTTGATATCTTCTCTTTCATTATGTACACAGGGACCATGAAACGTGGTTTACAGTAAGGAACCACTGTGGTCTAAAATGCCAACCCAACATCATATTTCTTGGCTCTAATATCATTAGACAGTCATATTTTATGGTTGTGACAGCAAGGCTATGACAGATGACACTTTGAGAGTGTTGGGGGAGAAAACTCATATAGCACTTAATCAAATGGTTGCAATATCTAAAAGGATTAAAGTCAAACAGGCTATGACTCATAAAATTATGTTTCCTATTATTATCTTAAAACTGACAATGAAATATGTCTATCTTAAGTATGGTTATATGTTTCTTATACTTTTTCAAAAAGATAATTTCATAGGACAAAACTAACGTGTTTTCCAAGAGAATTTTGTGTATCTAAGTTTAAAAAAATGTATGTATACATATACTTTCATTCTTTCTGAACATTTGAAATAGTGATCTTGGTAAACTAATATTTTTTAAGTAGAAAGTATTAGACTGTTGCATGACTTTACAAACACCACACACACACACACACAAAGAATAAGAGAAAAAAGGTAATAGTCCATAGGTTCAGAGACATTTATTATTACATTTTAAAGTGTTGTAATTCTTCAAAATAGATACAAGCAGTTATAATCCCAATTGATTGCCTATGGTAAAAATAGTAATTTCCCTTGTTATCATTTAAAAAAACGACGTTCATTTACCATAACTTACAAAAGCAAACTTGGTAGGAGGCTTATATGCGCAATTGAGAAGTCTTCAAGCAAAAATATATAAGGTAAGTTTTCCTCCAACACAAAACTTCCAAATGGCATGATTACAGTATAGTTGTTTTCCGCCCAATTGTTTTCTAAGAAGATATATGGTTAGATTTTTGCTTCTTGTAATAACCCTGAAGTTTTCAATAAAAAAACTATAAGAATGATTATGCATGATGTTTACAAAGTCTCTCTCTCATTATTTCATTATTTCATTCTCTTTTATGATATTCAAAATTGGTTGTAATGATCTATTTTAGATGTACAGTAATACCACCTTGGGTAAATTTAACTAATGAGAAATTTTATCTTTTAGAAACGAGTTACTAAATTAAAAATATTTATAAACAATGAAAATAGTTTTCACAAGCATTGCCTAATTATTCATACAGTAATTAAGACATCATGAGTCCACAAGATGTATTATGGTTTCTCATATTTGCAGTAAGATGAAATAGGCTTCAGGTTGGTTCATTCATGAAAGATGTCTGATTTTCAGGAACAGCTTCTGACTTTGAGCAAGCAATGCCTGTATTTGTACAGACATTCCTATAATTAAAGTCCATCTTGCTAGCTTTTTGTCCTGTATGTAATCACCTATGTCATATATTTTCTCCCCAAAATATCTGTGAGAGCTGATGCTTTTGTGTAATGTATCCAACAGATAAGAATTCAATGCTGATACAAAACTGTGGTTCAAATTCAAATGTTTATAGGTCTCAAATGAATGTGAATAAGTGCAAAACAGAATCCTTCATGTAGTTCCATATCATTCTTGGTTTTTTAAAAAAGAGTAATACCTGGATTCTTGTATAAAAATTTCTGATTTTTAATGTTGGCTAAAAATTTTTTTAGAATTCTGTGATTAGAAAACACACACACACACACACACACACACACACACACACACGCACGCACGCACCCCATCTAGATTCTACCAAGGCCAGCCCTCAAGTCTATGGAACTTCAGTTACCTGATCAATCCTGAGACATTTCAATCTATGTACCTGGAAATTGAATTTTCAATAGTGAACATCTGGATTTTGACATCTATATTTTATTATATCCCCACTGACTATACTTTTATTTGACTGTACTTGAGACATTCTTATTCAGCTCAAAAAATGACAATTTTAGTGCTTGGTTAAAGAGATAGTAGAAATATTTATTTTTTGCAAAAGTGGAGAAACCATTGTGAGTACAGTTGTAGTTTTTAAAAATAGTAGACAATATTTCATATTTTGTGTAATAGACTACAACCTTTTCAAAGGCTCACTTATATTTTTGTTCATATTTCGTGTAATAGAATACAACCTTTTCAAAGGTACACTTATATTTTTGAAATGCACATTAATTTTTGGCTTGGAAAATCACAAAAATAACTTATCTCTCTGATTCTACCTGTCACAGACTCTCAAAGCCTTTATTCTAGTATTAGCAAAACATGCAAGTTGCTTAGCTACTGAGAGTATCCTTATATACTGAAGGTAGATTCACCACTATCTCATTGGTTTGAGAATAATATTACACTTGACAAAGATATTGTACATTAAGATGCTATATTTTCCTAGGTAACTAAGACCTCTCATGAAATAATATTAAAAAATTGAGATTTAAATATAAAAATGTAATTAATATTGTTCATAGTTAAATATATTTCACAGTTATGTTGTAAAACATTTATTTGAAGACCCACAGAATACCATAATATTTAGTTTTATCTTAATGATCTGAGTTTCTTATGCATACACTTTGAGACAACTATTTTATTTTTATCTAAAAGGATCATTCCAAAGATCTAAATATTTGTGTCATTTTTCCATAATAAAATAAGTTTAATTCCAACATTTGAAGCTGTTAAGAATATATATAATGTTTTATGTACAACTAAAGAGTCTTACATAGCTAAGAATGTATGAAAAAGAAATCTCGATGGCTTTTTTTTAACATAAATATATTTAAAAATTCTAAAATTTATATAAAATCACAAAAGATCAAATAGTCAAAGTAACTGAGAAAGAAGAAAAAGACTGGAAGCATCACACTTTCTGATTTCAAAATCTATTACAAAGTCATGGTAATAAAAACAGTGTGGAACTGGCACAAAGGCAAACATATAGACCAACAGGACAAAAAGAGAGTTCAGAAATAAACTCACACGTATATACTGTCAATTGTTCTTCAACAAGGGTACCAAGAACACACATTGGAGAAAGAATGGTTTCTTCAACAAATGGTGGGAAAAAAAATACCCACAGGCAAAATAATGAAATTGGTCCCTTATTTAACACCATATACAAAAATCAACTGAAAATGGATTAAAGACTTAAATGTAAGACTTGAAACCATAGAACTTCTAGAAGAAAACATAAAGGAAAACTTTTGACATAGGTCGTAGCTATGACTTCTTGGATATGAGACAAAAGCACAGGTAACAAATGTGAAAGTAGACAAGTGAGACTATAGCAAATAAAAAGCTTCTGCACAGAAAAGGAAACCATCAACAAAATGAAATGGCAACCTACAAAATGGAAGAAAATATTTACAAACCCTATTATTTGATAAGGGGTTTAAAATCTAAAATGTATAAGGAACTCCTTCAAATCAAAAGCAAACAAAACAAAACAAATAACTGATTTAAAAATTAGTAAAGGATTTGAATAAACATTTCTCTAAAGAAGACATATAAATGGTTAGTATGAAAAGATGCTCAACATCACTAATCAGGGATATACAAATCAAAATCATGAGATATCACCTTGTACCTATTAGGATAGCTATTATAAACAAATAAAAGAAGGTAAGTGTTGACAAGGTTGTGAAGAAATTGGAACCCTTGTACACTGTTGGTGGGAATATGAAATTGTGTGACCACTGTGAGAAACAGTATGGAATTTCCTCAAAGAATTAAAAATAGAACTTCCATACGATCCAGCAATTTAACTTCTGAGTATATATCCAATAGAAATAAAATCAGGATCTTGAAGTGATATTTGTACCCCCATTTTATTGCAGCATTGATTACAATAGCCAAGACATGAAAACAACTTAAAGGAAAAACTAATGAATGATTTAAGAATATGTGGTACACACAATGGAATATTTTTCAGCCTTACAAAATAAGGAGTCCTGAAATATGTGACAACATAGATGAACCTGGAGAAGATTATGCTAAGTGAAATAATTCAGTCATAGAATAATAAATACTACATTGTTCCACTTATATGAGGTATCTAAGATAGCCAAGAACAAAAAAGCAGAGAACAAAAGGTGGTTTCCAGGGGCTGGAGGGAAGAGGAAATGAGAAGTTGTTGTTCAATGGGTATGAAGTTTCAATTATGCAAGTGGTCTGCTGTACAACATTGTGCTTATAGATAACAGTACTGCATTATACACTTAAAATTTCTTAAATAGATAGAACTTATGTTGTGTTCTTACCACTATGAGAAAAGAAAGAATTGGCTTCACATTTCAATAAAGAAATTTAAGGAAAATTGAGAAGGAATGTTAAGTGTTAAAAACAGATATCAACAATATTTAATATTTTATTATTGCATTTTTCATTACTAGTCTATATATTTATCACTTTATACATGATTAGAATCTAAAAGCTCATAGTAAGCCAGAACTAAAAAGAACTTTAAATGCCATCTAGTTTAACCTATCTGAAATCCCAAGAAGATGAGCAAATTTTTGATATACTAAGGAAACTAAAATTCAAACCAGGTACTTTTATCAATTAATATGGCACACCTGTAATAAAAAATTTTAAATTATTGATTTTAATATTAGAAAACTAATAGAAGGCAGAATTTCTAGGAGTAACATTATAATTTATTAGAAATATGCCAAATTTTTGTTCCTTTTAATATTCTGTGTCTATTTCAATGTTTTCCTCTGTTTTTTAAAAATAATTTTATTTATGTATGTAAAAGTTCTAGTAGAGAAAATCTGCTGAGCAATTATAAATGTAGAAATGGAAAAGCTGAGTTTTTGCTAATATACTGTTTTTGTATAAATGGTCAAATTACCCTTAGGATTCAATTGCAACCCACAAAAGCATGAATTCTTCTTGATTATTGGTAAGTGAGTACTGGCTTGGAGGACAATTTTCTTACAAAATTTCACTCTTAATGTCAATTATAAAATGGTGTTTAGCATATGATGCATTTCTGAATTTCCTATTTACATAATATATAAACTTGTTTGGTGAAGGTGTCTTCTCTTGATTAAGGTTTATTCATATCTGAGAGTTTATTACATTTCTTGTCCAAAAATTCTCAGTTAATTGTGAGATCAAGGAAGACCTTAATGTAATACAAGAGAAATCACACTTAAGTTTAAAAGGGAGTAGGCAAGCCTATAAAGTAATGAATATTATATTAAACAAACATGAGAAGTTGTGGTATTAAGTGTAATCTTCGTGGCCATCACTTTAGAAAAAAAATAATAAATCCTTACCATTTCTCCTTCTAACTGCAACAATGGTCCAACTGGTTTCCCTGACTCTAATCTATTCTCCTGCAAACATTTTTTTTCACTGTGCCCAGAACAATCTTCTTAAAAGGCAAATCTACAAGTGTTACCTCTCTATTTGAAAGTCTTCAATGGTTCTCTGTTACTTAGACAATAAAGTCCAAGTTTATGTTCAGGGCATTGAGTATCATTTAGGACGGATGGTGGCTTGCTCTCTTGCACACTCTGTGTTTGATTCTAAAATATCTAACACTCACTCTTCACCTCAAAGCCTTGCATGTGCTGATCCCTGGAGCAGTCTGATCCTTCTTCATCTTACTCTTCTTTGTCTTTTGTTACTGCCGAGGAGCCCCCACTTACTGAAACTCACTGCACTCCTTAGTTTAGGTCATGTGTATCTTCCATATTTTTCTTGTCCCTTGTGGTGTGCTGTTCAGGCACTTATATTCCCCTTTAGGTAAAATCTAACATTTTCCTAGGTATCAAGATTTACATCTTATAATACGTGACAAATGAAATCCCCTAATAATTAATTCTATGGCACGTGTGTGAAGGAATAAACTGAATATTGAATGGAAAATTATCCCCCTTAAAATAGTTCGTATCTCTATGCTGTATTCACTGGAGACCAAGAAAGACCTGAGCTGCCAGACTTCAAAAGTTCGAGCTACTGGTCAGAACAATTGTGCCCCTGATGTTGTCCCTGGTATCACCCTTGACCTCAGCTTCCTGACTAAGCTGCAGTCAGCATGCCTGAACATCTTGCCTATCCCTTCTCATGACCATCCCTTGCTACTACTATCCCATCCCATTTTCCAACTAATCTTTTGCAAAAAGATTTTAAGTAATAAAACCAATAAATTCCACTCTGCCAATGTTTTTATCCAATACAGATTTTACTTTTTAATCCGAGTTTACTCTTAGAACCCACTTGTGTCACTTTCTAACTTGATCATAGGATAGTTAATTATATCTTCCACTATATTCTTCGGTGACTCAGATTACTTCAACCTTATTTAAATCAGATTCAGTGATTGCCTGTAATATCAACCCTAATGCCAGATGTTGCCTTTCCCTTGCTTTAGGTTAGTAAGTGGCTGCCTGCCTCATGTGTGCAAAAGGAAAATCTATCTCAAAACATTTTCTAACAAAAACATACAGGACCTGAAAGTTCTCACATCTTTGATAGTTCTATGTGGTATAAAGCACAATGTCTTCCTTGCTTTCCTTGAAGAAGTAATTTATTAATCTACAGGTCTCCACCTATGCATTAAAAGAAAAATTCCTTGGAAAAAATACCTATAGTGAAACACAGAACAAAATACTATGAGTGAATAGTAACATTTAAGGATGAAGAAGAAACACGATTTTAATATCCTAAGGGAAAAGCTAAGGATAGTGCATGATCCAGTGAGAAGTGTAAACTGTGTGATCATAGGTAATTTGAAACAAACAAAAAGTTTTCCAAAACCATACTGTATTTATAGCATTTCCTATTTCCTTCAGGATTCTTTCAGCAACTTAATGAGTGTCCTGTCCTTTATCTCATATTCAAATTTTATAAATTACTACAGTGGTTATAGGAGTAAGTCAGTGATCATACTCAATTACTATCAATCAGAAATTATGATTCTCTGTAAAAGGGAAAACAAATACATAGTTAAAGTAGTATCAGAAATATTAATTGCAACATATCTTTGGAGTTCTCTAGATATTTATATTTTTATATATCTGATTGTGGTCAAGTCTATATATACTAGTTATTATAACGAAAACTTTGCAACGATATCAAAGGAGAAATTTTCCAAATTATATTTATTTTTCTTTACATAAAAGACTTTAGACACTACATCAATATCAATAATACTTGCAGTCACTAAAACAATGTTATCACAACTTGATGCCATCTATTTAAATGTGTTATTGTACATTTTATTTTTATCTGAATTCATGTGCTTAAACTAGAACCTATAAATATGATATCATTTGATAATGTGATCAGAGGGCAAGGGAAACATTTTTATTAATTGATTAATTGACCTTGCATTGTTTCTTCTTCAAGAATTTTACTCTCATATCTCACTTTGAAAAATGAAATTTCAAAAGCCAACCATACCTAGTGGCAGTTTTCTTGTTTCTTCCATTACATTTTCAGCAATTTAATGGCTCTTTATTAGATTTTTAAAATCTATATACATGTCTGACTATCAATATGAAATTTATTTTTACATCATATGTTAAAACAGCTCTTATAAATAATTTCTAATTAAAGTTAAAATATTACTTATAATTTAAAAGAATAAAACATAATAAATATATTTAACTATTCCCCATTATATTTTATTGCACTTATTACATTATGTACTATATTAAAAAAGCAAAATATTATTAAATTATTCTGCATAAAACAGTACGTTATATGTTATATTTTTTCCAGGCTTTGACCAAAAAGTTCTCTACATTATTTTATTTTGCCACCAATATTCTGAAGTCTCTCTTCAGAGTTCAAAAACAGTAAAAAAATATGTATTAAAGAAAATGAATGTAGAAGAAACAAAATACTATCTGACATAAATTCTCTTCAGTTTTGGAACAACGATTTATTTTGGATTCTTATCATGACACCAGAAAAGCAGGCAGAGCTCTTCAGTCCCATGATGTAGGAAAGTCTTTGGAACAAGTGCTTTTTGGTTATGCTGTTCATTCCTTCAGTGCTGGATTCTGAAGCCAGTGGTTTAATTGTGTCGATGACTAACTTCCATTGTGCAAAGAACTTAATTACATACTGTGGTTCAGTTTCTATTTTGCCAGGCAGTCGTTCATCCATAAAAGAATGCTGTAGAAAGTAAGTGGTAAAATGCAAAAGAAATTGAAAGCACATGATTGTAGTCAAGAAGCAAATAAGTAGCTTTCAAAGAAAACCCAGAATACTTTAACTGGGAGCTGGATTGTACTTCTAAAACAAAGAAAAAGTTGGCAGCCAAAGACATATTTTGTAATTTCACTTACTGTTCAACATTATAACATTATTTGAACCTACTTTTACATTTTTGTTTACTGGTCAATTAGTGAAATTCATCAAGTGAAACTGAATTATTTTTTAAAGCCATAAAAATTTTAAAAATAATAGTATTACCATTTGGAGATATATGATTATTACCATCTCCTCTGTTGTGAGATAATTATTCCATTAAATTTATGATAGTGGCTCCTTGGGAACTAACAGGATAGCTTTGTAATAACCCCAGGTTATTAAAGCAGGCAGGGTTGAAAGATCTGGGTAGTTCCTAAAACTTCTATTGCTTTATTGCTGCTTTGAGTCTAGCTTATAATATCAAGACACAATCTTGAAAATATTAGGTGTTCTATCTGTAACAGTATTAGTTTCAAATTTCAAATCATTAACTCTGAAATATTTTTATGAGTAAAACTGCTTAATTTAAGCAGAATATTTTAATCTCAGTATGAACTACACTTCCTAGTTAAAGTAAGTCTTCTGACGTCGGGATACAATGTAAGCTGAAATTGATAATTATTTCACTCATTTTTGTTTGTTTATTTTAGTAAAAAGACTAAAGTTTAGCACAATTGAATTTCAGGTGCTTTATTTCAGTAGCTGATATTTGCCATTTAAATTTGTGTAAATTTATTGTTTGGGGGTATTAAAAATATTTTAGTGCATTTCTTTACAAAATTGTTTTGTCTTCAGTTTCAAATATGTTGAAATTTAGCAAATAGAGAAGCTAAATAAAATTTCTAGCAATTGTCACCTGATTTGAATGTGGGAAGGACATGATGAGAGGGAAAATTTTGGTGCGACACAGGAAATATTGATAAAGCACAGGCAGCAGAGCATGAAGAATAAAGGTATTGACTTTGCAGTCAAATAGTCCTAGGTTTTGAGTTCTGAACTCTTCCAGGTATGGACTGTTGACCCTGAATAACACAGTAACTCTAAACTTTTATTTTCTCATCATGAACTTAAAATAAGTATGGCACATATTGTGCAGAGCCAATATGAACATTACATGAAATAATGTGTATAGAATCCTTGGAACATAGTAAATGTTCAATAAGTCTGGGCTTAATTTATTAGAGCAGTGGGCCTTGGAGCAAGGAGAGGTCATTCTGGCAGCTATGTGCTTCAGTGCTGCTAATGATCCTTCTCATAAAAAATCTTAGGAGGAAAACTCTTGATAAGGACTATGGAAACAATACACTTGTATTGAACTACCAGAACCAAGGAACTTCTAAGCCCAGAACTCACTTTTTTTGTCATTGTTTATGAATTCGCACATTAACCTGTTGAGAAAAAAAAAAAATTATGACAGGTAGCCTTTATATTTAAGCTCAAGGATCTATTTTATTATATATTTTCTCTATGAAGTTGAGTAAGCTCTCTGAGTGAGCAAGATATTGCCTGTTTCTTTTGCAGGAGTTTCCAGGAAGTGAAGTTGCAGGTGATGGTGATATTTAAAGCCTAGTGAGTCTAGGGTTGTATAGAAGAGGCTAGCTAGCATGCATAAATTGGAGTACTGGAGCTGAGTACTGTGAAATAATATCTTTTATATTAGTACACAGGACTGAATTCCACAAAATAAAAAAAAAATCAGAAAAACTGAAAATGGCACAAAAAAGGATTTGTTAATTATCTAAACTTTGGAGAATTAAGAAATGAGTAATTATTTTGCTTGGAGGTGAGAAAAGAAGTATGATCTGATATGGGGCTTGAGGATTCTAAATTTAGTTATTACTTAGCTTTTGGTCAAATGGTGAAAAGAATGTTGTATTTGAACTTGAGTAACTTAGATCATTAATGAGGAATAACTTCCCTAAAAATAAAGATCTAAAGTCAAGAAAGTTTTCTAAAAATAATAAAGGAATTATCTTTAACTGTTTTAAACAGCACGGCATATAAAACTCAAGAGTCTGGGGACAGGAGAAATGAATAAAACCTTTGATTTTACCTATGAAATACTAAATTCTTTAGAAATTAACCCATTTCTTTGTTGTGCTTATTATAATCAAGCCTAGAGACAATTAGGTAAATTTCGTATTTATTAGATGAGAAAACAGATCATAATTTCATGATTAACTTAAGGCGATTCACAAGAACACATTGATTTAAAATTCTTCTTAGATATACAGTAAGGTAACCTTAGAAAACTGCTCTTAATGTATTGAAATTATCCTCTAGATGATTTTATTAGAGAATATAAAAACCTGCTCTGGAAATAAAAAAGAATAGAAATAGATCAGGCTTATTTGCTCTAATACTGACCTAAATTGCTATGAAAGACAGATCAGAAGAAAACTCTCCAAGGAAAATTTGCCAAAGTCATCATCTAATCATATAATCAGTATAAGTAGGTCATGAAAAGATTCAAGATACTTGCCCTTTATAAAGTCTGACCTAGAAGAATTTTTTTTTTTCCCTTAGGGGATTATAACCGAGAGCTAAAAACACATTATCATTGATTATATCAAATGGAAACTGAGAACAAATAAATTAGTAAATGTTATGAACCTAATATCAGTGGATGAAAGGAATTCAAGATAAGTGAATTCCTTTTTTTTTATTCCAGTTGCGATCTTAGCTCAGCCATTAAAGATTTTGTGGCAATGACAATAAATAAATATAAAACAAGCTTGATAACAAGAAAAAGTTTCAGGTAATTTTTTCTTCTTCCCTTCAAAAATCCTCTTTATTCCTCATGTTTAATCAATCTTGAATTGCTAAAGAAAACCAATAAATCATCAGAGAAGTACTTTAAGTGCTTAGAGCATAGGAAAAACTTAGTCTCCCTTTCTTCCCAAGAATGCTTTATTAAAAAATCTGTAAGATGTGTTTTAAATGTACTCCCACACAGCCAGACAACCGCTGCCACCACAAAGAGGGAACATGGGCCAAAAGTGACTCGAACAGAGATCTTTGTACATCCTGAAGAAAGCTGGGGCCTTTCAACATATTTGTGGCTTTATTTCAGGAAGCAGACTCTTATTTGTTGATGAAGCTATTATGTAGTTATGAAGCATCGCTCTTTCATTGAAGCTGTGCAATATTTTTTTAACTGTTGGTTAAAATATAGCAAATTTAAATTCTTCATCAAAAAGCGGAAAACCAAAGAATGAGATCAATCTCCCATCCAGCTTGGTAACAAAAGTTGCCATCTCCAAAAATCAGAAGACAATATGTTTCCGTTTATAATTTTCTCAAGCTTAAAACTTGGCTGTGAAAAGCCAAGTGCCTTCAGACTAATGGAATTTGGCATAGAAACCAGTGAATTGCCTGAATTAAAAAATAAACTAAATACCTCAGTTGCTTCTGTGGAATAGGAAAGCCAAAATTTTGTTTTCTTATAATCATATGTCTTCTCTTCTAACTTTAATATATAATATGATCACGATGTTGATGATGAATGGCTGTTAACTGTTTTTTAATTATGCCTAGTAGTAGACTAGAGAGGAATATTTTTATTTTCTATTAAATGATTTTGTATATTAAATAAAAGGATGATTTTCAAGTAAAAAGCAATGGAGGCTAGCAGAACTTCAACTTATAAGCTCTATTCCATAATGTGGTATATTCATTAAAATACGGACACACTAACTTTTCATTATAATATATACACAATAATATATATGGAATTCTATAAATAGCACGGATAAATGTGTGTATTTATATGAATATATGCGTTAACATTTACAGTATGTTTAGAACTGGATAGATTGTATTACAGATTAGACTTGTGCTTAAAGTATGCAGTAGATACTAGATTTGTTTACCAATATTTCTAATACATGGGAGGATTTCATTGCTTCACTGCCCTAAAATAGGCATGGTCTTGGGCTTTGCTTTGCTGATAAAATGCCTTTAAGAATTTGTGCATAACTCTCCTTTTTCTCTTCCCCTGCTGCCCAGATCTAGGAGGCCATGTGTTTAAGATGGAGCTGTTACAGAATACTAGACCATCCCCACTGAGTCATTACAAGGACAGTTACTTCAGAGAATTGCCCAGACACACAGCAGATATTGTCTAACATAGAAATAGCTCTTTGTGGTATTGAGAATCTAAATTTGTATATTATTTATTATGGAAGCGTAATCTAAACTGCTATAACCTATAGCAGTGATTTCCAAATATTTGAAATTCTTTCCATCATCGATAAAAATTTTTGAGGATACACTTTCAACATATATATTTATGTATTTACAAATACCATAGCTTGTTATTTTACTTATTTTGTACATTACAAAAAAAATAGTCAACAAGTAAAATTGAAAATGATAAACTGAAAATGAAATTGAGTTTACTTTTTCTGCACTCTAATCTGTTGTCTTTGCTCTTTGATTGCCTGTACCCCACTTTGGAGATCACTGATCCAGAATTTAGTGAGACAATGAAGCTGACATAGAGATAATCAAGGAAAAAAATCACTACTGATATAAAGAGCTGCTATAATTCTGGATTGCAATCATTAAGTCTCCTCTCTATGGAACAATGTGTCTCAAAGTCTGGCTCAGAATTATTAGTGACTTCCTCTGAACTAAAAAGATCACTGTTTCTTCAGGTGCCTAGCAATCTCTATTGTACTAGCTCCACTATCTTATCTTTATATGTTTTAAGGTATTAAAACCTTTGCCTTAATGTTCTGGAATAATGAATTCAGATTTTACTCTCTGTGGCAAATATCTGAAGGTAATAATATAGATACTGTTGAGATTTCTGTTTGTTAAATCTCTATACTTGTCAGTAACTGCTAATTTGATGCTGAAGTTCAAAGATAGCATTCATGTAACCAGAGAAATTCTTCAAGAAACAATCTTAATTAAAACATCATTGGGAAAGGAAGACAAAATATGTTCCAAATCCAAGCTAATGGAATAATTTTATGAAGTGACAGTATAACATAAAAGCTCTATGAAACTCGAAATACATAAATACTTGCCACATATGAGATATGTGTGGAAAAACAAACACAAAAGTCACTATCAGGGAATGTAAGTTTAAGATATGACAATCAGTAATTTCCAAAATACTTCATTGTTAACCACTGTTAACTAATTCCATATTTTATAGGCTAGAAGAAATGACATCATAAATATTTTGGCCATGATTTTTTTAGTTACCACATAGGGTTGAAGTGGAATAAAGGTCCACTGTTTTATAACATAATTCTTCACCAGTCAAATATTTCAGAGACTACCCAAAGAAGAGTTTCCAACTCAGTGCAATAAATTTTTTCATCTCAGAATATGCACTACTCTCTAGCTTAAATAGGTTACCCACATAGATCAAGTCAGTTTTTTAAACACTAGGATCTCATTTAGTAAGCTATACAAAGTAGATTAATAAATGGTTTCCAAAAGCTATGATGATATTAATTAACCTCTTGTCATTGTGATTTTAGTTCAGGAAGTACTTTCACAGTTGCCAAATAAAATGTTGGTAATAATAAGAATAAGACTTGCTGCTTTTTCCAAAGAGCATTATCTCAGGTGGCAAACAAGACGCATTACATTGAACTTATATATGATTATAATGAATTACTCCTTACAATGATTAGATGAGGCTTGTATGTAGACGAACAGTTCACGTGAGTTTAAGTGCAGGGACATTCCACTGTATAGCATTCAGTGAAGATGACCATTACTGAAGATGATCACGCGATATAGAAAGAACCATATATTTATAGCTGGTAACTTAACCAGAGTCTCATCCTTATGATTATTTGTAGCTCTTAAAGCTTTACCAAGCAATTTATCAGTCAAACAGGGATCAACTCTAAACAAACTTGTGCGTAGGTTGTAGTTAGGGAGAGAGCAACCCAAGGTAAAGCTCTAAATAAATAATATTTCCCTAATAAGGGCCTGAGATAATTGCTGTTTTTAAAAAAATTCTAAAAACATCAGATTACCCTGATCATCAGGTCATTTATTCAACAATCCTTACAAAAATTCTTGCTCTTATCTTCAACAGATAAGAGAGACATCCCAGAGGAAGACTACAGCCTAAGTTTTATTTATTGTTCAACTTGTTTCAATGCGTAATTGTATATTATTTGTGGCTTTATTTCACAGTTATCTTCATTTTCAGTTACTGAAGTAATGTATGGCATAGCATAGATACCCACTGAATATTTACTGTTTAAATAAATGAATAACTGAATACTTACTTACAAACATATTCTGGGTTGATATAAATTCAAGTCTAGGCAGAATTAACTGCTCACTGTTTATGTTTTCATGGTGATTCATGTTTTCCACTATTATGAAATTTACCACAGTAATTTTGATTAATTAATCTTATGTGTCCATCTCACAAACTGTAACCTCCTTAAGAGAGGGGTCATGACTAATTGAGCCTGTGTTTCCGAACCTTGCACCATGTCTGAAACCTACTAGGCACTCAATAAATATTTGTACAACTGAATTATGTAGAAATAGAAGTTTATCTGGCATAGCTTAAGACTAACCTAGAAGAGCAGGAGGTGACTACATCATTCAGAGGCAAAGAGAGAATATACATCAGAATGGCCCATTGGCATTATGAAGCAATATGTGACTACCTATGAAGGACTTTCTGACTCATGATATGAAGTTGATAGAAAGGATAGGAAGACCTCCTTGGAATCCAATGACAAAGTGTAGGTTGCCTGCTAGTCACCCTGCCACACTCAGGTGCTTCAGAGCAGAGAGGCTCCACTATAAAAGTCAGAACACAGATAGGCAAGAGCCAATGGAAGGGAAAGAGCTGACACACAGGTATCTGCAGGCTCCAAATCCAAGTGTCAGGGATGTAGGTAGCTTGGAGGTTCGAACTTGTCCTTTGTCTAACGTTAGAGTCACCTAAAACCATGTGCCAGTTCTATTGTAGCAGCCTGATCTCACAAGATCCCATGAAGAAAATACTGGTGGCACTTGATAACCCATAGGTCCAATCCCTGGAAGTCATTGAGGCATATGTTGAACTCACAACTATGTTGGGGGGTTGAAGAGGATCTTGAATGGGACAGAGTGAAATCAAAGCCCATATGGGTCCCAGTTTGTATCACATTGCAGCCAAGCTGATTTCAAGCATTATGAAGGAGCTTACAGAGTTTTAAGAAAGGCCCTCCAAAGCACAGGGAATTCCTGAGATGAGGACCTGGGGCAGAGACCTCACTTGAGTGGCTCTAAGGGTGGTATTGATCTGAATAAAAATCTCCTGAGGTAGCTGTCAAATATGCATATTTTTTAGTCTACCCTAGACATACTGAATCAGAGCCTCTGTAGATAGATTGGAAAACCTACATTTAACAAGCACTCTGGTAATTCTTAGGGACACTAATGTTTGAGAGCCACTGGCTCTATACATATGTGTAGTATTATATAATCTGGCTAATTAGTGTGCATTCAGATTGGTACCCCAGCTCATTTACCACTCAAAATCTTTGAATATCCACAACTGACAAACCTGTCCAGATGAAATTATTTTCTATTTTCCAAACATTCCATGCACTTTAATATATTCATGTGTTTTTTATTGTGTTCCCTCTGCATATATTATTTATCCAATTTTACATGAATATTATATCGTATCTCATGTTTGATGGTACATACACTATAATGCCTGTTTATATTTTTGTGTCTGTCTTTTGTATATTGTTTTTTGTTTATTGCTGTATGTCTATCTTTCTTTTCAGAATGCAGAGAAGTTCTGATTTATTTTGTCACATTGTAGGTGCTCAACTAATGGATTAACTATCATGTCAATTCAAGGCTTAGCTTCATATTCTTTCAGATCCATAAATCTTGAAAAAAGAGTTCAGGCCTACTTTAGCAGAGGCATTTACTTCTAAAACCAAGTGCATTCCTAGAACAGAGCTTAGGTAGGAGATCTGCAGACTAGCCACTGAAATTAACATTATGGGTTCAGTTTTAGAATCACAGTGATTTAGTTTAAGAAAAGAAAAAGAACATATCTAGGTATTCCTTTAGTGCTACCTAATAAGCTATGTTCTGATAGTAGGAATTGATCTGAGATAGGAGAAGGTAGCTAATGTATGGCTAATCCAAGTCTGGAGTGAAGAAATAGGCATCTTTTGGTTCTGAATGCATTTGCCAGATGAATTTATCATACCATTTAAATAAAGAGCAAAGCATGGAACTGACACTAATTTCTATTCACACAACCTGCGGATAAGAAAAGTCAGTTCACATGGGAGAAACTTGTAGCTGAAATGCCAATCAAATATCACTTACAAAGTTGGCCAGAGTTTTGCAAGACATGCGAGGGAAAACTGATTATTTTGAGCATAATTGGTCATAGAAAATTATTTTAAAAATCACAAATTCTTAAGGAATTTAGAATGTGATTAAAAGCTATACTAAAAGAACACTAAAAGTGAATGATCAGCATGCACATAAGGAGTAGTGATAAAACTAAGCCTGATTAAAATATGGAGCCTATATATTATGTAGTTTACAGTCAGGCCTGAATTGAGTTAAGTGGGTAAATAATAATGGACGTGTGTTCTTGTGAGTAAAATTATATTTTTAAATTGAAAAGAAAAATCTCTTCAGAATTGCCTCAACTTTATTTATTTACCAGAAGCAGAATATAAGAACTTCGCAAAACCAAATTTCTTTTTCTCTGACCCATGAAGGTTTTTAGTACATTGGACAAATTCTAAAGTCAAGTGGAAGAAATTGTTTTATTCTCTGCTAGTTAATAAAAGCCTATAAGAACAATTCTGAATTAGATGCTCACATATATTCTAGTCTTGTGTTCATTATCCTTTCAGTAAAGAATTTCACCCATAGCTTTTGAAAATTGAGCAGCTGGTTTCAGTTGATTGATGGGTATGTTTTATGAAAACAAGGAACTGCAAATGAGGTAGCTTATTGCAGTTGGTTCTGTTTCATTCACTGTCTTATGCAAAGGTTCCATCTGTAACTTTGTAAGTCACTGAAACTGTAACCCCCACTTCAACTCTAGATGAGATTACACATTTCTGAAAGAACATCGTCATCTTACTTTTTCTTCTATCAAATACTTATTCACAATATCTTGTAATTGTGCAATAAAAGCCCCAGTCATCAGGAAGGGTCTCTTTCTTTGAAATATTAACAGCTGGCAGTGATAGCCTCCTGCCATATCAATGTATTCTGTGATTCATCCATTTATTTAATAAATCATTTTGAGCCCTGGTTCTTCTTTCTGCATGGGACACAGGGGTGCACAGAACATAGCTTCTGCACTCAAGGGGCTATGCATAGTCTAATTGGGAAATAGATAACAAAAAGAAAACAGATTAATATATTTTAATTTAAAATATTTTCATTTACTAGGAAGAAAAATCAAGGAAGCTATAGGATTGATGAGTGAGCAGGTAGGAGAAGAGAGGTCTTTTCATAAGTTGGCCAGGGAAGAGGTCACTGAGGAGATGACATTTAAGAAGAAGTTAATATAAAGAGAGGGAGTAACCCTGTTCAGAAAGAAAGAACTTTCTAGTCAGAAGAAGCAAGGCCAGTGGAAAAAAGTGGGACCAAACAAAAGTGGGTTTTTGTTTATTTTTAAGAAACCTAAGAGCACCAAAGTGAGTGAAATGGGACAAACATGTAGACATATAAGGAAAGTGATTTGTACTTTTAGCAAGAGCTGAATTTGTAATATTTAGAATACATTCACTGAAATGATACATTGCTAAATTCTGTAAAATGTTTTAAAAATAACTACAAATAAAATGTATTGGGAGTACCAACTAAGATAATATATGTGAATAGTACCTGAATATATTGTGCAAATGTTGGTGTTAATCGTTTGTCATACAAGTTCCTTGTATTTTTACAACTAGACTTTTAATTTTTTGTAAAACTATAGATGAGACATATGGTTCTATTATATAATCTTTAATTTTTTGTAAAACTATAGATGAGACATATGGTTCTATTATATAATCTCAAGTTATAGACTCTCAATATTAAGTTTAATTTTTGAGACAACTTCAGTGAAAATACTTGAGAAAATTTTATTTATGCTAATATGTTAGTATATGTTGAAGTATAAAAGGAGGTAGGAATATTTTTATATGTCCTATCTTACAGAGCAACAATAACTCAAACATGTGAAACATCAACATAAATGTCAAAACAACATCAATGAGAACATTTTTATCACACCTTAGAGCATAATGATTAAAAAGGATATTTTCCCCTGGTACTTTCTTTTTTTGAATTTTTCATGTTGTGGTAAAATACTCACTACATAAAATAACCAACTTAATCATTTTTAAATATAATGTTCAGTGATATTAGGCACATTAATATTGTTGTGCAAACATCACCATCCATCTCCAGAACTCTTGTCATCTTGCAAAACCGAAATTCTATACCCATGAAACAGTAACTCCCTATTCTCTTCTCGTAGCCCTGGCAACCAGCATTCTACTTTCTGTCTTCATGATTTTTACTATTGTAAGTACCTCATGTAAATGGAATTATACAGGATTTCTCTTGTTGTGATTGGGTTATTTCACTTAACATAAGGTCCCCAAGATCCATCTACATTGTAGCATATGTCAGAGTTTCCTTCCTTTTTAAGACAATGATATTCCATTATACATGCATATACTACATTTTAGCTATTGTGAAGAATGTTGCCATGAACATGGGTGTACAAATGTCTCCTTAAGTTTTCCTAGTACCATTTATAGAAGACTATATCCTTATTGAATGACCTTGGTTCTTCTGTCAAAAATCACTTGACCATGTATGTAAAGATTTATTTCTGGGCTCTCTATTCTATTCTATTGGTCAATATGTCTGTCTTTATGCCAGTACAACACTGTTTTGATTACTGTAGTTTATAGTAAGTTTTGGAAAAAGGGAGTATGCTGCCTCCAGCTTTTTTTTTTCAACATTGTTTCCTAGTTTGTTAGGTATTTTATCATAAGAAAGTTTTGAATTTTGTCGAATACTTTTTCTACATCGATCTAGATGATTGTTTTTTCCCCCCTTTACTCTATTAATGTGCTCTGTTACATTGATCAGTTTTTGTATATTGAACCATCTTTGTGTTCTAGGAATAAATCTCACTTGGACATGTTATATGTTGCTGAATTCGGAATAAATCTCACTTGGACATGTTATATGTTGCTGAATGCAGTTTGCTAGCACTTTGTTAGTTTTTTTTGCATTAGTATTCATAAGAGATATTGCTCTGTAGTTTTCTTATAGAGCCTTTGACTTTGGGAGCAGAGTAATGCCGGCAGGCCTCATAGGGTGAGTTAAAATGTATTTCCTCTTTTTAAATAAAAATTTTTTGAAGTGGTTTGAGAAAAAAAATGATGTTATTTTTTCTTTAAATGTTTAATAGAATTCACTGGTGAAGTCATTAGGTCTGAGCTCTATTATTTGTATGTTATTGATTACTGATTCAATTTCTTGACTAATTATATGTCTATTCATATTTTCTATTTCTTCATATTTAGTTTTGGTTAGTATTTTGTTTCTAGACATTTCTTCATTTCATCTAAGTTCTTCAATTTGTTGTTGTACAATTGTTCATATTACTCTCTGATTCTTTTTGTTTTTATAAAATCATTATTAATATTCCCTCCATTTCTTATTTTACTAATTTGAGTCTTCTTCTTTTTTTTTTTTAATTCAATCTAACTAAAGGTTTGACACCTTTGTTGGTATTTTAAGAATTAACTTTTGGTTTTGTTGATTTTCTCTATGTTTTTCTATTCTCTATTTCATTTATTTGTTTTAATTTTTAAAATTTTCTTTCTTTCCCTAGCTTTGGGTTTAGTATTTTTCCTAGTGTTTTAAGTTTAAAAAAGAAGTTGTTGATTTGAGAGTAAAAAAAAAAATTAATATAAGCATTTATACATAAGTATTGGTATGTTTTGTTTTTGTTATCATTTGTCTTTAAGTATTTACTAATTTCCTTTGTGATTTCGTCTTTAATATACTTGTTTAACATTATTTTGTTTAATTTTCAGAAATTTGTAAATTGTTCAGTTTTTCTTCTGTTGTTGATTTCTAACTTTATCCTATGGTGGTCAGAGAAGATACTTTTTATGATATTTATCTTTTTAAACCTGTTGATACATAATTTGTGGTCTAATATATGATATGTTCTGGAAAATAGCTCATGTGCACTTGAGATATTTTTACCGTTTAGTAGAGTTCTGTATATTTCTATTAGTAGGATTTTTGTATTGGTCAAATCCTCTATTTCCTTAATACCTTCTATGTGGTTATTCTACTCATTATCGAAAAGGAGGTATTGAAATCTCTAATTATTACTGTAAAACAGTCTATTTCTTCAATTCTTGTTTAATATATCTTGATGATCTACTATTAGGTGTGCAAATATTGGCAATTGTATTTAACCTTTTATTAATATAGAATGACATTCTTTGTCTTTTGTAAACATGTTTAATTTAAAGTTTATTTTTGTCCGATATTAGTATTGGCACTCCTACTCACTTTTAGTTACTATTTGCATGAAATGTCTTTTTCCTTTCTTTCACTTTCAAATTATTTGTGTTTTGGGGTCTAAAGTGAGTCTCTTATAAAGAGTATATAGTTGCATCATTTAAAAAAATTATTCTGCTAATTTCTATTTTTCATTGAAGAGTTTAATCCATTTACATTAAAGTAATTACTGATAGGATGCACTTACTTTTGCTATTTGTTTTCCACTGGAGCTTCTTTTTCTCATTTCTTTCAGTACTGTCTTCTTTTATGTTTAGTTATTTTTTTTTTTTTATAATGAAAGATTTAAATCTTTTCTAATTTCCTTTTGTTCATATTCTATAACTATTTTCTTTGTGGTTATTACGGAGATTACATTTAACATCCTAAAGTTAAAATACTCTAATTTGAGTTTATACCATCTTAATTTCAGTTACAAAATTCTGCTTTTTTAGAGCTCCATTGCTACCTCTTTTATTTTTTAATGTCACAAAATTACATCTATGTCTGTCTAAAACATTAATCGAATGATTTTTAATGCATTAGTCTCTTAAATTATGATAAAAACAAAGTTACAAAAATACTTTTATAACTGCCTCTGTATTTACATTTTCTGTGCTTTTTTATTTTTTTGTCTTTATTGGAATATAATAGACAATTAGTTGCTTGTATTTACATTGCACAATTCAATGAGTTCTTTTTTCAATTATAATTGGCATACAATAATATGCCAGTTTCAGTTATATAGCATATGGATCAGAGATCCATATAATTTGCAAAGCGATCGCCCCACTAAATCTAGTACCCCTTTACCCCGTTACATATTTATTCCAACATTATTAACCATCTTCCCCATGCTACACTCTATGTCTCCATGTCTATTCTGCAACTATCCATTTGTACTTCCTATTCCTAATCCTTTTGCCTTTTTTGTCCACCCAACCCCCCTCCCATCTAGTATCCTTTTCAGTATTATCTGCATCTATGAGTTTATTTCCACTTTTGTCGTCGATTTTGTTTTTTAGATTACACATGTATGCGAAATCATGCAATATTTTTTTTTTCTCTATATGACCCATTTCTTACAGTGCAATACCATGTAGGTCCATCAAGGCAATATCTTTTTCAATTCCCTTCCTTTTAGTCTCTGTGTGTCTTTTAATCTGAAGTGAGTCTCTTGTAGGCATCATATGTAGGGATCTTGTTTTTTTATTCATTCAGCCACTCTATCTTTTGGTTGGAGGACTTAATTCTTTTCCATTTGAGGTATTTGTTGATAGGAATGTAGTTGTTATCATTTTTTATTTCTGTTTTTGATACATGTTTTTTCTTCTTAAAGAAGTCCCTCCAACATTTCCTGTAATACTGGCTTGGTGGTAATAATTCCTTTAGCTTTTTTATTTGTTTGTTTGAGAAGCTCTTTATCTATCCATCGACTCTAATTGATAATTTTGCTGCATAAAGTATTCTCGGTAGTAGATCCTGGGTTTTCATCATGTCAAATATTTTGTGCCAAGTCTTTCTGTCCTACATAGTTTCTTTTGAGAAATCAACTGCAAATCTTATGGGTGCTCCTTTGTAGGCAAGTAACTGCTTTTTTCTTGCTACTTTTAAGATTCTCTCTTTATATTTAACTTTAGTATTTTAATTATGATGTGTCCTGGTGTGGGCCTCTTTGGGTTCCTGGTTTTTGGGACTCTGAGCTTCCTGGCGTTTTATGTCTTTCCTTCACAAGGTTAGGGAAGTTTTTCATCATTCATCATTATTTCTTCAAATAACTGTTCAACATCTCGTTTTCCTTCAGGTACCCCGATGACATGGATATATTTACCTTTAATAGTGTCCCATAGGGTCTTTAAATTATTATTATAGACTTGGCTTCTTTTTTCTTGCCATTCTGATTGAATGTCCTTGGCTTTCTATCCCCTATATAGGTCACTTGATCCTCTTCTTTATTCACTTTGTTTTTTTCACTTAATATAATTCTCATCTCAGATAATGTGTTCTTTATTTCTGACTGTTTTCCTTTTATAATTTCCATTTCCATTTTTATGCTTTTTATCTCTTTGTTGAACTTCTCACTGAATTTATCTACTCTTCCCATAAGTTCATTGAGTATCTTTATAACTGGTGTTTTGAGCTCTGCACCTGTTAGATTGCTTGACTCCATTATTCCTGGATTGCTGTTCTGTTTTCTCATATGGTTTCTGCTTCTTTGTCTTCCCATTTTGGCTGCCTTTCTGTGCCTGTTTCTATGTACTAAGCAAAGCTCCTAAGTCTCCCGGTCTTATTAGTGTGGCTTTGTGTGGAAGGTATCCAGTGGCACAGTCCTGAGAGGGGTTTAGCTACAGGCCAAGTTTAGCCCCAGCTTGTGCCCATCAGGGCCACCTGTTAAGATTCAGCAAGCAATCCACAAACACTGTGTTTATAGTTGCCTCAAAAGGCCACGCTAGAAACTGAGGCCAGCTGCCACCAGTGTGAGTCTAGGCACTGCTCAGCAAGGAGCACCTGACTCGCGGAAGATATCCCTACATGTGGCTTGTGTGGGGCCATGAGTTGGAGGAGGTGGAGTTGCCCAGAATCCTCTGGGCGGAATGATCTCTGTTATTCAGTTTTATGAAGTCTCTGTTGTGGTGGTGCTGAGTCTGCTCACTGGGATGGGGGAGGGCTCAATGGATACTGCTGGCACTTCTGTACAGAGCAAGTTCTACCTCGGTCCTGACTCCAACAATTCAGTGTCCCCCTGTAAGTCCCTGCACCACTGAACCGGCACTAGTACTCAGAGCCAGCAAGTCTGGCACCGGGAAAGTCCGCTCACAGACAGGGCCCCTTTAAGAGGCCTCTGCAGCTACCACTGCTGCAGTCTCCATCCCACTCAGCCGCTTGGGACTGGGCAGCCTCGTGTCCTCGCCCTGTCCTATCTTCTGCTGTTGCAGGGTGATTTCTTAGATTTCTTAGATTTCTCAGATTTCTCCCTAGTTGTATGGCTTGTTCATCTAGATCCCAGGTGATTTTTCATTGCAGTTTGCTCTTTTTTTTCTGTCATACTTTGAATTAGTTGCCAGAGAGATGAACAGAGCCTCTATCATCTATGCCATTTTTCTCCCTCTATTTATTTTTTTATACAGCTACAAGTACTATCCAGTGTCCTTGTATTTCAAATTGTAAGATTCCTTTTGGCAATTCTTACAGGGCAGCTCTTGTGATAATGAACTACCCCAGCTTTTAAAACTCTTAATTTCACCCTCACCTTTGAAGGACGGTTTTGCTAGATATAGATTTTTAGTTCATTGTTCTTTTTCTTCTAGCACTTTGAATATATCTACCCACTGTTTCCTGGCCCCTTATAAGAAAACTCCTGTTTATCATATTGAGAATCTCTGGTATGTGATGAATGACTTCTCTTGTTTGAAAAAATCTCTCTTTATCTTGGCTTTCTGCAGTTTCATTATAATGTCTCTTGATTTCATCCTTTTTAAAGGTTACTGAACTTCTTGGATATTTATATTCAAGTCTGTTATCAAATTTGGGAAACTTTCAGTCATTATTTCTTTGTATATTATCTCTTCTTCTTTCTCTTCTCTTTCTGGGACTCTCATAGTATGCATGTTTATATATGTGATGGTGTCCTACATCTCTTTGGCTTCTTTTTACTTTTTTTTTTTGTTGTTGTTGTTGTTGTCATTCCTCAGACTCTATAATTTCAATGATTCTATCTTAAAGTTTGCTGATTCATTCTGCCTACAAAAATCTGTCTTTGATTTCCTCTAGTAAATTTTTTATGTTAATTATTGCACATTTCATCCTCAGAATTTATTTTCAGTTTCTTTTTAACTTTTCTATATCTTTAATGATATTTTCATTTTGTTCATATATAATTTTCTTTATTCTCATATCTTTCTTTAGTTCTTTAAGCATCTTTAAGATCATTGTTTTTAAAGACTTTGTCTAGTAGATCTGCTTTCAAGTCTTTCTAAGAGACAGTTTCTGTTGATTCATACCACCCTCCACTTTGAATGAACCATTCTATCTTGTATCTTTGTATGCTTGTGATTTTTTGTTGGAAACTGGACATTAAACCTAATAATATAGTAATTCTTAAAATCAAATTCTCCCCCTGCCTCAGTGTTTACTGTTTTTGATTTGTTTGTATGTATTTTTTTTTTTAATTGTCTGTGTGCTCAGGATCAGCTTAAGGTATAAACTTAAAGTCTTTTCAGGTCTTTTCAGTCTTTCCTGAGCCCATGCCTTTCTCTGAATAAACATGGTGACTTTCTAATTTTCCCTATATATGCGGTTGCTTTTGAATATCCTAGTGTTTAATGTCATGTTCCCAAAAGGGGAAATAAAAAAAACAAAAAAACAAAAAAACAGTTAAAGGGGAGGGGACTGTTTGAGGTGTTGGGTCTTTAAATTCCCTGGAATTCACTTCAGCTGAAGGGGAGGGATAGCAACATTGCAAGAAGGTGCAACAACAAGGGCTGCCCAACTCTGTGTCTGTATCTCAGTGATCAGAAGCAGCAATCAACATTCAGGACCCTATTATTCAGAGAACATGGTTATTTTTGGTCACTCTTGCTCCCATAAGCTGCAAATAAGCTGCTGTAAAAACATGTGCATGGGGCTAAACGGGTGAGATAGTTAGCCACTGTCTAAATAACAACTGAAATTGACAAAAATTAACCAGGATTTAACATCTAAGTCTTCCCTGAAATTTGCAAGCCTTTAATAGACTCCAGAGTTCCACAATAGTTATATCATACAAACTGTTTTTAATTGTTCTCTGGATAAAGAAACTGGACATCCCTAGTGCTTTCAAAGCACTTCTATTGCTTCATACTCTACCATCTTCCCAGAATTTCATTCCTCTGGTGCTTTTAACTTAAATTTAAATTTAACTTAAAACTTGTGAGGATGATTGCATAGGGATGGTATGCCCTTTATTTCCTTTTCTGAAATCACAAAGATAATTTAGCAATGGAAAGCATTCTCAATTGTTGTGCCCTGCTTACCAAGAAGTGACAAATTGCATGACTCTTTTTAGTCTACAGTCCATGCTGTGTAGGTTCTGTTTCAACCCTGTAAGAAGCTCAATGAATATTTTCTTCCTTTAGAAATTGCATTGAAAAGACCAACAAAAGTACAATCCAATGCTTCATTATAGGTTCCATAATGATTTCATAAGTGAAAGCTGAATCAGAAACATATGTGGTGCTTTTAATTGGAACTCCCACAGGACTAAAATTTAAGGGACGGGAATTTTGGTAAAATTCATTTGCATTTTTTCCTGAATGTAGTTATTTTAAATTTGGGGTTACAAGGCAAAACAATTGGTTTTGCACAATCTTAAAAAAAATTATTATGGGCATAATTTTAAGAACTTCTTCATAAAGATGTAGTACAGGTATAGCCCTCTCCCTGTCTGATATTTATCTCCTTAGAAGCCTTTTCTTAAGGCATTACTGTTACAGGATTATCTACCTGATTCTGAAAAGCTTCTCATTCTGTTCTATTTCAGTGGAGAAACTCCTGAAGATAGAAATTATAAGTTCTGTAAAATTTAAAAGTTTAGCATGTAGTGCCAAGCTCCTAGGATAGGTACTTACCATGAATCAATGGTGATGACAAATCACTTTTATTAAAATCATCCTGGGAATCAAATGCTTTAAAATGGAGCAAATAATCCTCTCCAAAATATTTTATAGACTGTTTCCACATACTGAAGGGAAATTGAGATTTGGGCAATTTTCTTAGATGAGTTTGGTTTAAAATTTCCCTTGCTTGAATCATAATGGACAACTTGAGCCAAAGTGTACTTCAGAGTTCACTTTTCTAGCAACAAAGTAAGTGATTAAATCTTTCTTGACTAGACTGTTGAAAATAATTTTACTGTATCCCACAGGAAAAAAAAAGGGGGAGGGGAAATTTGAAAGAAAGAAAGAAAGCTTAAATCCTACTTTGCTTTTAAATGTAACAACTCAGATAATTACAACATGTTCTATTTCCAGTCCTACATATGAAAGCATCTATATTCTCATTATAATACTAATGCTAATAATAATAACATTGTGTGTCACTAGATTTTGTTAACAAAATTTACATGGGTTTCTTTGTTTAGTAAGACAGAGAATATCCCCAAAGCTTAGTATGTATGATGTAACTATTTTGGAACTCTGGAGTCTATTAAAGGCTTGCAAATTTCAGGGAAGACTCAGATGTTAAATCCTGGTTAATTTTTGTCAATTTCAGTTGTTATTTAGACAGTGGCTACTTATCCCATCAGCTTGGCAGGCACAAGTGTGCAACAAATCTGAGTCTCCATTAACCTGGCTAACACAGTTTTCACCACAACCTGGTGATTTCTGAGACCTTGCCCCATTCAATTCACACAATAGCCCAAACCTCTTTCAATGGCTGTTTCTCACCAGGGCCTGCCACTGACCTTGCTGTCAATTTTCCTAAAATCTCTTACAGGTCCACAAACCCCAAACAAGCAGCTGTTGGCTTAGACATTCCATGTATATCTTCTTAAGAGATCCCAAGCCCAGCATTAGTGGCAGCTGGTCTTGGTTCATAGCATAACCACTCCAAGGTGCCTCCAAACCTAGCATAGGCAGCTACCAACCACAGATCACTTTGTAGCTTCTACCAGCTAGCCCTGAGATGTACACAGGCAATGGTTGAACTGGGCCTGTATTAGAGCCTCTCTCAAGAAGCTCCAGGATCTAATTTTGCACCACTCCAAAGCACCATCCAATTAGCACCACAAATGACATACCAAAAGGGTGGACTTAGCAGGCACCAGAGTCCTACTGAAGTAAATCCTGCTCCATGAGGTCATCTCCCGCAAAACATCTTGTTCACTGTAGTCATGGCCAGTCCTCACAGTCATGCAACCTGAAGGTCAATCCTTCCCACAGATATACTAACAGCAATTAAGGCCCAACCACAATAAGAGAGCACACACAACCAACACAGAGGATACCCCTGGAGCACCCAGCTCAGGTGAATGGGGAAACTGCACCAATGGGCCCCACGGGCATCTACTATATAAGGGCACTTTGTCAAGAATGGGAGATGTAGCAAATCTACTTAATATATACAAACAAACACAAGGAGGCAGCCCAAATAAGGAGCCAAAGAAACATGTCCCAAATGAAAAAAACAAGACAAAACATCAGAAAAAGAAGAAAACAAAATGCAGGCAAGCGACCTTCCAGATACAGAGTTGAAAACACTAGTTATAAGGATGTTCAGTGAACTTAGAGGAAGAATAAATGACCTTAGTGAGAATTTCAAGAAAGATAGGAAACATAGAAGAAGATAGAAAACATAAAAAAAAAGAAAAAACAGAAATGAAGAATACAATAACTGAAGTGAAGAATACATTAGAAGGAATAAATAGTAGATTAAATGAAGTAAAGGACTGAATCAGCAATTTAGAAGACAAGACAGCAAAAAAAATATCCAATTGAAACAGCAAAAATAAAAATAAATAAAAACAAGAATATTTTAAGGAACATCTTGAACAATATCAACTGTAACAACATCCATATCATAATATCATATAGGTACCAGAAAGAGAAGAGGGAGAGGGCAAGGGATTGAGAACTTATTTGAAAAAATAATGAGTGAAAATTTTCCTAACCTAGCAAAGGAAATAGACATGCAAGCTCAGGAAGTACAGAGAGTTCCAAACAAGATGAACTCAAAGAGCCCCACACCAAGACACATCATAATTAAAATGCCAAAGTTTAAAAACAAAGAGAGAACATTAAAAGCAGCAATTAGTTATGTACAAGGGAGCTCCCATAAGATTGTCAGCAGATTTCTCAACAGAAACTTTGCAGGCCAGAAGGGATTGTTATGAAATACTCAAAGTGATGAACAGTAAGGACATACAACCAAGATTACTCTACCCAGCAAAGTTATCATTTAGAATCAAAGGACAGATAAAAAAACTTCCCAGACAAGAAAAAGCTAAAGGAGTTCACCACCAAATAAATATTACAAGAAATGTTAAAGGGACGTCTTTAAGAAGAAGAAGAAAAAAATATGTATATATAAATAAGAAAATATCATTAAAAATATCTCGCCAACGAAGGCAAACACATAATAAAGCACTGGATCACCCTATACTAAAGCTAGCACAAAAGTTAAAAAACAAAAATAGAAAGAACATATATATAATTACAAAAGTAAATTAAGAGTTACACGCACACACACACACACAAAAGAAGTAAAAAACAATGACAAAAACATAAATATGAGTTAAAAGAGTAGTGATTTAGAATGTGTTTGAACTCAAGTGACCATCAACTTGAAATAGACTGTACGAACACAGCTTGGTATACATGAAGCACATGGTAACCACAAACCAAAAATCTACAAGAGGATACAAGAAATAAAGAGAAAAGAATCGAAACACAACACTACAAAAAGTCATCAGTGTGCAAGAGACCAAGAAAATACAAAAGGAACAGAGAAGAAGTGTAAAAACAATCAGAAAACAATGAAATGGCAATAACTACATACCTATCAATAACTACTTTAAATATAAATGGATTAAATGCTCCAATCAAAAGATGAATGGATAAAACAGTGGTACATACATACAATGGAATATTACTTGGCCATAAAAATAATAAAATCTTACCATTTGCAATGACATGGATGGACATAGAGATTATTTTGCTAAATGAAATAAGTCAGATAAAGACAACTGCCATATGATTTCACTTATATATGGAATCTAAAAACCAAATGAACAAAGAAAACAGAAACAAACTCATAGATATAGAGAACAAACTGATGAGTGCCAGACAGAAGGGGCTGGGTTAAAAAGGGTAAAAAGATTAAGAATACAAATTGGCAGTTACAAAATAGTCACAAGGATGTAAAGTACAGCTTAGGGAATATAGTCAATGATAATGTAATAACTATATATGGTTTCAGGTGGGTGCAAGACTTGTTGGGAGAATCACTTTGTATGTTATATAAATGTCTAACCATTATGCCACACACCTGATACTAATATAATAATAAATGTCAACTGTAATTGAAAAATTAAAAAAGGAAAAAAGAAAATAAGAGTTTCTTAATATTTTAATGAAAAAATTTCCCCCAAAAGTTTGTAAATGTGTCATTTTATACTGGATAAAAAAAAAAATCTCATATCTACTTTTGAAAAGTTTAACATTGTTGATTCTAAAGTTATAAGAATGCAGGGCCTCTATGAATAAATTTGGTGAAGACTGGGACTAATATCTTCGTACTTAAGAAGGAAGAAAGCATAATATAAGAGGATGTGTCTCTTAAAGACCTACAAAGGAATATAGGTTCGCCGAAAGAAAGAAAAAAAGTAATGAAGTCAATAAGAAAAAATGGTGAAGGAATCAGGTTAGCAAGTAAAAATAAGTCTTTAAGAATGTACAAAAAAGAAGTTCCAAAGATCCTGAGTGTTATCCATCATGCGAAGAAGTCAATTTAGAGGAGTCACCTGCAGCTTTAACCCGGGAGTTGTATTTGGAGTTCTGCCAAGGATAATAACTAAGAAAGATTGCCTAACCTGCTGTGGGTAGGGTTGAAGCAGAAGAAAACTGTAAGTTTAGCCTATGTTAAACCAGAATTCTCAACTTTAATGAAAGTGAATTTATATATTAGTGTTTCTGAAAATTTTTCTTCCATGGTTCTTTATAATTTAGATAACTACTTCATGTCAAATGAATAGCTGGCTGGCTGTGTGTTTTTTGGGGAATAATTTTGGGGAAATGGTTAGAGAGAAGGAGTCACAAAGAAGATAGATGGACTGGTTGCTGCCCAAGTAAAGAGATTAGGTATAATTGGGTTACCAGTAACAGAAATAACATAGCATTTCTCTAGTTCATTACAACAACTATGTTATAAGATGCAAACATAGCCAGATCATTTTCTTCCTTTCTTCATTTATATCCTATTTATTTCTTCATTCACTTTCTCATTCCATAAATAAGGATCAAAGTCTAGATTCCTCCTATTCCTGAAAATCACTGATTCCTGGCAGACTCAGTCACCTAATCAAATGACAAAGCTGGATGCTCCAAACCCTCAGAATAGAGTTATTCATCTTGGAGTGGCCAAATTGTGAAAGAACTATAAAGTTTCACTTATTTGAACTTCCAGAGATTATTTGTCCAAAGTACAGATAATTGCCATAATGCTAAATAGGTTGACAATAGTTCACAACAAAGAATTAGATCTGGTTTTGTTCTGAAATCATAATAGTTACTCGCATAAAGCAAAAGCATAGCCCAAGACCTGAGGCTCTTGTGGAGAAAACAATATGATTCTAATATTGAGAAGCTGTTGGAGGAACTGGATCTCAGAAAACAGGACTCTACTTAAGTTTAAGTGTACAGATAAGGAAAAGAGCTCTAATAGCTACTACAATGGTATTTGAAGACCAGAGTCAATTTCTTGGACAGGTATATGGAAAGTTGCCTCTGTAGATTAAGTCGGAAAGTACTCTGTTCTTTTAATTTTATACAAAACTTTCAGGGATACAACTTAAATATATATATTTTATTAAGATGATTTTGGTTTATAACATATGGGTTTCAGGTATACAACATTATGATTCATTCTCTGTATACACTACACCATGCTCAGCACCAAAGGTTTTGTTTTCATCTGTCACCATGCAATTGATCTCCTTCATCCATTTTGTCCTTTCGCCCCTTTCCTCTCTGGTAACCACTAACATATTGATTGCATCTATGAGTTTGTTTTTTTGTTTGTTTGTATACAGCTTTTATTATATTGTCCTGTTCTCTGTTCTCTTCTCTCCCCCAACACACACACACACACACACACACACACACACACACACACACACACAGACACACACACACACACACACACTTCCAAAGGAAGACAAATTGCATTATTAGCCTATCTGGGTTTTACCTCATTAATATGCATA